>NC_133307.1:28099486-28218853 GCF_012295235.1 Primulina huaijiensis
TATATATAACCAAGATGAGTTTTTCCCCTTTTAAAATAATTGTATCTCATGTATGTCTGATGAAGTCAAGCGCCTTTTTAAAAATATTATATTTTAAGGGTGATCACAATGTGGTTTCGTGGTTTTTTTTTAAAAAAAATTTAAACTTAATTGTCATATATGACCGATTAGTCTTTTTTTAAAAATATGTTTTATATGTAGAATTAGATTTATGGTTTCGGTCAATTTGTGGTTTTTTTTAGGGAATGATCAACAGTAAAAATCAAATATTCAAATCTAATTTTAAAACATCCTTGTATAACTTTCCGAATAATAATTGTACTAAAGAAAATCTTATATGATTCAATTATTTATCATTAGAAAAATAGTATTTATATTCCTTTCTATAATCCAAAATTATTTATTTGACGTTTGATTTTGTATCATTGCTCAGGATTTCCCCCTTTTCAGACTGATTTAAAAATTGCTTAAGAAGATGATGAATTTTTTTTGGGTACAGTAAGAATATTGAACTAGAGTTGAGAGAAAGTGAGTGACAGCTTGTTTAATTGAGTGTGTTGTTTACATATTATTATAACCATATTTCAAATATTATGAAAAACGGTTTAAACAAGGTGGGGTTCTTGAAAAAAAAAATATGGTGTGGTTTATGATTATTATTTTTAACCAAGATTTTTAGAAGAAAAAAAAGACGGAAAAAAGTGTTGCAGTTCGGTCACCTCTAAAAAAAAAAACCATTGAAAAATACAACACTTTTGCAATCTTTTTAGGATATAAAAAAAATTTTGAGCCCATTTTTCTTCACAAAAGTTTTTATTAATGTCTAAAAAATATAGAGAATAAAGTGGCATATTACTAGCTTCATATATCCGTATTACATAGTCAGAAAAGTTACAAAATTCATCTTTATAATAATAAATTAAATATGAATTCTAGAGATTTGAATGTTTTTTCTTGAAAAAAAAAAAGTCACTGAATTTAATATTTGTTGAGCCGACAAAGGCACAATACCTCTGCCTTTAATGAAGGCGACAGCCCTTTGATTCCCGTTTTCACATCTCTAATCTTCCTCTCATTATTCAATTCTAACTTGCTCTCTTCGACATCTTTATATTGGCATGCACATGGTTTCTTACCAGGGTTACACTTATTAATTAAAACTCCCAATGGCACAAACATTATGTGTATATATAATTATTATCTTATTAAATATTTTTTTAATATAAGTTCAAAAATAAATAATTAGTTAAATGCAATGCATGATATTAAATTTAAATAAATATTTTATAATAATGAACTGAGGGGGTAAAGACAATATATTAATTACAAATTATGCGATATTTGTTAAATAAATGAATAAATATAAGCAATTTACCAGTGGCGGCTTTTTTATAATATGTCATTAAAAAATCGTGAATAATAATATTCTTTTTTGGCACACGCGGTTTTCATTAACCTTGAAAGGAATATTACTTGACAGATAAGAGTAAATATATCAGTAGCAATGTAAGATTGTAAATTTATGTTTTATCAGAATTAAGTGTTGTGTCAAATATTACAACATTTAATGTGATCTCATAAAATGTTTTCCAACTTGCAAGTAAATAAATAATTTAAATGGCAGTGATTCACAACAATAATTCATTTACTAATAATAATCATGGTTCACCTACTTAGTGTGTGGCTAATAATATATGATAGTAATTTGATACTCCAAGATTGAAACTTTATTGTCTCACCGAGTTGACTAATACTAATCGCCAGTTCTAATATATATTAAAAATACACAATTAATTTCCAACTAACATATATAACATGTACGACAAATGCCCATTAAATGTTAATTAAACATACCTTAAGTGTATTATTATTATTATGGTAAATCCAACGACTGTCGTTGCATTAAAAAAAAAATTATGTTGAGTCGAACGTGAACCTCACATGTTTGGACTATGATAATCATTGGATATAGAGTGAAGACTAAACCCACATTGTAGGATCTCGTTAATTAAATTAATTACATATTATACGAAATTCAATAAATATAATTTGTAACCTATGAAAATTGAAATTTTCATTCTAAATGTGTAACTCTTTGCAATTTTGATCATCTGTGTTGTAAAATTATTTAATTATCAATAATGTGTTTTTCATTTGTTTTTTTGCAATTTAATTCTTTTTATTAAGAATATTAGTGTAACCTACTGCACAAATGAGCAACATGTAAGCGTTAGATCAGTGTTACGTCGGATGAATTAATAGCCAAAAGTAAAAAAAAAATACAAAGACAGTAGATTAAAACTGAAATTTCACCATATAGAAAAAAAAAACCACAAAGAGTCAAAAACGATTTTTACCTCAAATAATAATGACAGAATATATAATTATTCTTTTTCTACTGTGATATACTATCCGTGTGTATATAAATATAGAGCACATCGGCCTCCAAGCCTGCCTCAGTTTCATGCAGCTAACTTCTCAAATAATGCTTCTGCTTCACTCAACTTTTCCTCCACAAAACAAGCACTAATCCACACCATTTCATCTTCTATCAATCATCCGTTCGATCGCACAAATCATGGATTATGAACCCAAAACATCTCTTAATCTGAGCTTATCATCAAGAAAAATGGATACGCTCAACCTAGATCTAGTGCTTGATCCTTCTTCTCCGAATTCATTATCCATATCGCCACCTTTAAGCCCTACCGAACAGCGGGTTTTCTCATGCAACTACTGCAGACGGAAGTTTTACAGCTCACAAGCTCTAGGAGGTCATCAAAATGCTCATAAACTGGAGAGAACCCTAGCCAAGAAGAGCAGAGAATCGAGCTCGGCGAGGCGTGACTTGGGCTCGGGTTTGAACCCGGTCGGCTTCGGGTCAAGTTCGAGTAGTTTGCGTCGAGTTCTTGGGTTTGATCTTCATGGTCCTACAGATCATAAGTCTGTGAGAAATGATGTTAATTATGATGATGACTTGATTGTTAATGATTTCTTCAATCCTGATCAGAGAGCATGTGAAGAGCCTAACCATCTTGATTTGTCATTAAAACTTTGATTTCTCACCAATAATTGTTGGAAATTTATGTAGCAGCAATTATCCAGTTAAATTCCAAAAGATTGTTATTAATTAATTTTATTTTTCATTGGTCGATGTTTCAAAAATTCCTTAATTTCTGTTTGTTCTCGTTATGTGTGTATACATATATGTATTAAAACTCAAAAAAATCCTAATTAAAATTTGGGAAAATAGCTAAAATAGTTCTCAAAGTTTGTCTATTTTATATTTTAATCTTTTAAGTATTCAAATTTAGGTTTTGGTTCGATAAATTATGTTATGTTTTGGTTTTAGTTTTTTTTTTTTTTTCAGATTGACGATGTAAAGTCAGAAAATGACGATGTGACCAAAAAAAAAAAACACAACTTAACTTATACGATCAAAACTCAAATTTGGATATTTACCGACCAAACATAAAATAGGTAAACGAGAGGAACATTTTAGCTATTATCACTAAAATTTGCATTTGAAAACTAAGCTCGGGTGTACAAACACAATATTCCACTTGGTAATTGATATGTCACTGTTAGAAAAATGTTCGTATGTGTTAAATAACCAGACAAGATTATGGAAGTGATTAATTAATGAAAATGACCATATTGATTATAAATTATTGTTCTATATTTTGCATAAAGAACGTAAATGATGATTTAATATTCTCATTATAAAAATAAATACATATCAATATTATTCGTGAAATTTTCAATNAACCAGACAAGATTATGGAAGTGATTAATTAATGAAAATGACCATAATGATGATTAATATAAATTATTGTTCTATATTTTGCATAAAGAACGTAAATGATGATTTAATATTCTCATTAAAAAGATAAATATACATATCAATATGATTCATGAAATTTTCAAAAAACACTCGTACGTATATAATATATTATTATTCAATTCCAGCAATCATGGAAGTGCATAAATTCGTGCATATACCGTCCATTTTATAAACATTACATACACGGGNTAATATATTATTATTCAATTCCAGCAATCATGGAAGTGCATAAATTTGTCCATACAGTCCATTTTATAAACATTACGTACACGGANTATATTTTGCATAAAGAACGTAAATGATGATTTAATATTCTCATTAAAAAGATAAATATACATATCAATATGATTCATGAAATTTTCAAAAAACACTCGTACGTATATAATATATTATTATTCAATTCCAGCAATCATGGAAGTGCATAAATTTGTCCATACAGTCCATTTTATAAACATTACGTACACGGATTAGAATTTTAAACTCTAAAATTTTTGTTATTTTAAATTGATCTACCCGTACTAATATCAAATTAATCCAAAACTATACAAAATTTACATATGAAGCCAAGCTCAGGTACCAATGAACGTGGCTCCACCACTGATTGCAGAGATGTATTTGTTTGAGTGATAAGAGGCTGAGTTAAAATATCAAAAAAAAAAAATTATATAAATATAGAAATGAACATAGATATTTTATTAGCGAATATGGGATTTTATGCAACTTATTAAAATCATAATGAATGCATGAAGTGCATTTGAAAGAAGAATGATTTCACAATTTCAATTTCGATTCTCTTCCGGGAGAAATTATGATATTGGTCTTTCATTTTTAGTCCAAAATATCTCGAAACTAGCTAGAAATTATAATTTTGATTTTGCTGATGTATATGTTGAATGTCACGTCAACAATTTGATGAAAAATAACTAAAATGAAAAGAGAACCAAAGAACTAGACTAAAAAAGTAGCTAGAAATTGAAAGTTCCTAAGACTAAAAAGGGAAATTGGCCGAATTTACATGACCAAAATTGTTATTTTATCTTCTAGAATTCAAAAGTGTTGTAATGGAAGTGACCTGTGTGTTTATACATATTTCATATCCATTATTGAGTATGCTCGAGTTCTATGAGAGGGGTGGCATATCGTATGGTTAAATTATCCTAGTTTCGGGGAAAAAAATCATACGTAAAAATTGTTGTAATATTATTATATGTTACATTAATAATTAATTGTCACATTTTGGATTTTTATCGTGGTGTCACGATTTTTTTTAATATGTTGAATTAAACATGTGTCAATCAAGATCAACGTAACATAAAATGTTACGAAATTTGTTGCAGATGAATTTTTTCCAGTTTCGAGCACGCGACTTCCCAATTTTCTCCCTATCTTGTAACGATTAAGGACGCTACTTACTGTTTTACTCGGAAGGGTCAATTGATAATTTCTCCGGGAGTTGAGATTCAATGAACATATGTTGCACATTGTTTCCCAGGTGTGGATCAACATCTAGGTTGAGGCTGAGTGGCAATCATATACATATATAACAACACTAGCACGGAACGCAATGGATTGAGTGAATTATTACCAAAAAACTCATGTCTATTATTATGTACATGTAGTATATCTATACTGATTAATAAACGTGAGGCTCTAAGATTTCAGCAATTTTTTTAACGATAATAAAAGAAAAAATTTCAATTTTCGTTTTGTATGTTTTTCTTTTCGCAATTTTTGTTATATATATTGAAGAATTTTGTTATAGTACCCTCGTGTCTATTAATTTTTGACAGTTTTAGTAATTTCTTATTGATTGTGTTGATATGACACTAGACACATGAACATCAATTTGAAAAAAAGATCAATTGCAAAAAAAAAAATTATGGACTAAGACTGAAATTTAACATCATAGATTACCAAAGCCGCAAAAAGACAAGTAACAAAACCAATATTGCAATTTTCCAAAATAAAATAATGAGTTGGAAAAAATTGAAAAGCACAAAACAATTCAATCAAAATAAATAAAAAAATTTTTCAAAAACAAAAAAACAAATAACTATTTGAAAATATATTTATTTTTATTAATATTTACTAAATAGGAAAAAGTATACTCTACATGCACATAAATCTTGCTTCAGTTACTCAGTATATCAGTCTTTATCATATATGGCATAGTTTGATACATATGATAGGATAAACATGTGATAANACTCTAAAATTTTTGTTATTTTAAATTGATCTACCCGTACTAATATAAATTAACCCAAAATTATACAAAATTTACATATGAAGCCAAGCCCAAATACCANCATGACCAAAATTGTTATTTTATCTTCTAGAATTCAAAAGTGTTGTAATGGAAGTGACCTGTGTGTTTATACATATTTCATATCCATTATTGAGTATGCTCGAGTTCTATGAGAGGGGTGGCATATCGTATGGTTAAATTATCCTAGTTTCGGGGAAAAAAATCATACGTAAAAATTGTTGTAATATTATTATATGTTACATTAATAATTAATTGTCACATTTTGGATTTTTATCGTGGTGTCACGATTTTTTTTAATATGTTGAATTAAACATGTGTCAATCAAGATCAACGTAACATAAAATGTTACGAAATTTGTTGCAGATGAATTTTTTCCAGTTTCGAGCACGCGACTTCCCAATTTTCTCCCTATCTTGTAACGATTAAGGACGCTACTTACTGTTTTACTCGGAAGGGTCAATTGATAATTTCTCCGGGAGTTGAGATTCAATGAACATATGTTGCACATTGTTTCCCAGGTGTGGATCAACATCTAGGTTGAGGCTGAGTGGCAATCATATACATATATAACAACACTAGCACGGAACGCAATGGATTGAGTGAATTATTACCAAAAAACTCATGTCTATTATTATGTACATGTAGTATATCTATACTGATTAATAAACGTGAGGCTCTAAGATTTCAGCAATTTTTTTAACGATAATAAAAGAAAAAATTTCAATTTTCGTTTTGTATGTTTTTCTTTTCGCAATTTTTGTTATATATATTGAAGAATTTTGTTATAGTACCCTCGTGTCTATTAATTTTTGACAGTTTTAGTAATTTCTTATTGATTGTGTTGATATGACACTAGACACATGAACATCAATTTGAAAAAAAGATCAATTGCAAAAAAAAAAATTATGGACTAAGACTGAAATTTAACATCATAGATTACCAAAGCCGCAAAAAGACAAGTAACAAAACCAATATTGCAATTTTCCAAAATAAAATAATGAGTTGGAAAAAATTGAAAAGCACAAAACAATTCAATCAAAATAAATAAAAAAATTTTTCAAAAACAAAAAAACAAATAACTATTTGAAAATATATTTATTTTTATTAATATTTACTAAATAGGAAAAAGTATACTCTACATGCACATAAATCTTGCTTCAGTTACTCAGTATATCAGTCTTTATCATATATGGCATAGTTTGATACATATGATAGGATAAACATGTGATAAATAATATAAAGATAAGTTAAGGATAAATAAAATGTAGGATATTATATATGTACTATATATATAATGCAGAGACTGTTAAGTGCTATGTCAAGTTTTATCAATTTAATTTTTCAAAAATACTCCTACAAGATCACAGAAATCCATTATTTAAAAAAGTAATTAAAAACAAAAATAAAATATAATTTTAATTTAAAAGCTAAAAATACAGAAGCTATTTCAACAAATTAAATTATAAAAAAAAAAAGAAGAAAACAATACTGCTTATATATATATGTTCATTTTGCATAAATTGTTATTATACAAAAAGATATTGCAAGTAACCCAATAATCGCAGATCAGTGTTTTAATAATATTTCTCTAAAGTAGCTATTTAATTGTTTTATAATGACAACAAATGAAATTACATAATCGGCTTGCACAATAGCCACAGGTCCCTTGACCTAGTAACATCCATAGTTTCAAATATTCGAGACGACGTCATGAGTTCGAGACGACGTCATGAGTTCGAGATATATATATATATATATATCATCGGCCTAAATATGGTTCACAATAAAAATAAATAAAAAAATATTTTTAAACAATCTATTTGAAATATAATAACCTATATTTGGATGCTGTAAATTAAAGCATTATCAAATTTATAAACATGAATTTTAGGCAGTACTTTCACTCTCAAACTCTGTAAGAAAACGATGTTTAGCTTACCAATATACAATTACTTATTATTTGCGTGAGAAATCGGGTTCCTCTTTATTTTTGTACATTTTTCAAGTTGATACTTATAAGTTATATGTCAAATCCTGATTTTTTTCAGGAGATAAGAATTTTGATGATAAGCCTAATTTTGGGATAAATAAACCAAGGTCTAAGATTTGATATGATATTCATACCAGATAAAGATCTAAGATTTGATATAATATTGGACTAGATAAATATCTAAGATTTGATATGATATTGATACCAGATAATGATATAATATTGGACTAGATAAATATCTAAGATTTGATATGATATTGATACCAGATAAAGATCAAACAAGAGGATAATATGATCCCTAAATTTCGAAATCTTGGAATATTTAATTAGGATTTTCGAAATTATAGAGATAGGAAAAATTCTGCACGATAAAAAAAATACAGGCATGGGAAAATTTAAGAGTTTGCCTACCAGAATTTTAGGGAAAATCAAGTGTATTATTTTTGGAATAATTTACCAAATTTGAAATTACAAAAGAAGATTTTTGGGATTGAAGAAAAATGATTTAATTGTACTGGAAAATAAAAGATCTACCGAATATTGGGAATTAGACGCAAAATTCGAAATCTTGCAGGCTTGGATAGGATAATATTTTGAAAATATATCCAAGGAATGGATATATAGATTTCAAAATTATCCAGTATCATGGATAAGATATGATAATTATCCTAAATTTAAAGTTTGATTCAAAGTTCAAACGCGAGGATAATACATAATCAGGATAGCACCCAACCCCTATAAATAAGAGAGTCATGTCATTAGAAATTCACACCTCTACATTTTCGAAATTTTCTCTCTAGTTCTCCCTAGGAATTTTAGAGACTTTGCTCTCTTAGTGTGCCGAGTATCGAAGCTCTGCAACAATCCAGATCCAAGCTCAGTTTCAAAATCCTATCATCACCAGTTCTTTTTTTCGAATTATTCAAGGTAAGTGGGTTTTTGTTATACTATAATTTGCGCACTTGTCTTTCATAAGTGTTCTTTTGTTACACATATATTCTTTCGTAATCGGGTTTTCGCTATATTACAATATGTGTATGAATCTCCCTTCAGTTTTCTTTTGAAAGTTCGTTCGAGCATAATTCCTCGTTCATGATATATTTTCTTCAAGATTTGTCAAGTTATTATGTTCAAAGCACTGTTAGGATTCCATTGGATATGGGAAAGGATTTCCGAACTATGACCCTTATACGGTGGGATGGTAACTGTTGTACGGCCTCATTCCATAGAGGATTAACATATTGGACATGGCCTCACTCCTTAGAGGATTAACATATAAGAGACTGAGATCAGGAAACCATGGAAATGAGATGACTTTCAGTGCTAAACAAGTATGTTATACGAGTATGATATGTGATGACATGTTATGATTATGAAGTATGAATATTCGCTGTTATTCGAGTTATGATAGGCTATGTAAAATTTGAATTCAAGTATATGTATATTTTGCTTCATGTCTCGAACGGCCCCCACTTGCTGAGTATTTTCCAAAATACCCACCCCTTACTTCCTCCCCACCCAGATAAGAACGAAGAGCAAATGGATGAAGATGAACAAGGGCAATTTTTGGAGATGGTAGAAGATCTCGAGTCATTCCAGAAGTTTTAAAGCTTAGTTTATGATTATCGCTTCCGCACTATTAAAATATTTTTTAAAAAAGTTTATTTTGGTATTTAAGGTGTAAAGACGATTCTTTTGTTGATTATGAGAAATAAACTGCTTTTGGTATATACTGTACTGCAAGGCTTGTTGTTTGACGATTATGTGATTGTTGAGCAACGTCGGTGTCGACTAACCCCGGTCTCGGGGCGTGACATTATATGCCACTATTTTTCATTTTTAACAAAACTACGGTGAATCTGGCGTTCTTACCAAATGATTAATTCGAAGTATATATGTTGCAAAAACATTTCCTTAAAAAAACTAAAGCATCACGTAGAAACTTCCAAATCCCAAGAGGCCATTTATTGCCTTTAAAAAGATCGGAACGACCCGACACTTGGATTGAATAATTTGATTTTTAGGAAGATATTTGATTTGAGGAATGATTATATGAATACCACAATTGTTATTGAAATTGCATAACTTGATGTTTGAGTGAATTTGAATGGTTGTGTTTGGATTACATGACTTGGATTTCATGAAGTAGTTAAGTGGAAGATTTAAAACAAATCCAAGTTGGGATGAATTTGAAATTCACCACAATGATTCAAAAAATAAAAATTTGGGATTTGAAATTCATTGTCAAATAATTCTGGATTTGAAATATCTTGCTTCAATTCCGTCGATCCAAATGTAACACTGAATTTTGTCTATCCAAGTGAAAAAAATTTAAAATCAATTTGTATCAAATCCATTATGTCTTCAAGCACAACCTCAAAAAATATATTAAGGCTAGAAAGAAAGATTTGGTGTCCTAGTAAATGAAGGATAGAAGGGGAAAACTACTTTTGTCAACCATTAATTAATTTTATCGCACCTTTTTGTTTAATAATTTAATAATAAATAGTATGATATAAAAATGTCCAATTTACAAAATTTACTCAAAATCTGTAAACCATGACCCAATACATTTTTTTTTCCAGGAATTTCACAGAGTTATATTGTATCAATAATTTCGTTTTTTTAAGTTGGAATTTTTTTTATTGTAATTGAGTCATGAACTCGAAACTTTGCCACAAACTTGATATTTGAGTGCCAGCTAAAATACATTAGCAATCATTCCATATCATAATCGTACAATTATTGTGTGTTATCAACAATGTCTTTGTTCATTGAAAACACACAACATTATTGTTTAATTGTTCTTCTTATATTAACATTATACATTGAATTCGGTACAAACATGGACAATTCGTATGTCAAGCGAAATGGCTTCTCAATGAAGGCAAAAACTTGTGTTAGACGGTCTCACGGGTCGTATTTTGTCAGACAGATCTCTTATTCGGGTCATCCATAAAAAAATATTATTTTTATTGTGAATATCGGTAGGGTTGATCAGTCTCACAGACAAAGATTTGTGATATCGTCTCACAAGAGACATACTCTCTCATGAATTGGGCATTATTATTTTTCCGTTGTGCTTAGATTGATTGATTGTATTTGAAGAAAGAGATTTTAGAAATGGACATAAAATGAAACTTATTTTTAGTGTTTTCGAAATCCATGACCATTACTTTACTTAACTCGATATTAAAACATCATTATGCTTTTAGTTGATCTTTTTATATAGTATGCTCCGATTATCAAAACAACCTTGATTTTGTAATTTTCTGTACATATAAACTTTTATTCGCGAAACAATACATTTTTTTGTTTAGAAAACTTATCAATTTTTTATCCATCCCATCAAATTAACAACATAACTACCAAAAAAATTGTCTAAAAACATTATACAATGGGTGTTCAAGCTTATGTTTAAATGATAATTCGAACCGAAAAATAGGAAACCGAACTGGAACGAAAACTGTTTTTTTTATTTATTTATTTTAGATACAAATGTTAAAAATTAAATTTATATGGTTCGAATTCAGATTATATATATGTCAAAACTTAATTGACCGATAAAACCGAAGTTTAATTAGATTAAATATTTTTTCATGTTTTTATTCAGATGATATATTTTATAAATGATAATAGTGAATTGAGTATATTTTTGTTAAATTTTAGTTTATTATTATTATTTTAATTTATTTAAACTTTATATTTAAAATTTTTATAAAAAATAACTAAGAAATAATATATTATATTTTAAAGTATATTTTAATTATTAATTTAAATAAATACGTAAATCGAAATGATCGAACCGTTTTAATAGAAAATCGAATTTAACCGTCATGTTATGTATTTCTAGACAAAAATTTGTATGAGACGGTCTCACGGGTCATATTTTGTGAGACAGATCTTTATTTGGGTCATCCATGAAAAAGTATTACTTTTTATGCTAAGAGTATTACTTTTTGTTGTGAATATCGATAGGGTTGACCCGTCTAACAGATTAGGATCCGTTAGACGATCTCACATAAGAATCACCCGTATTTCTAAAACCAAAATAAATTATGAATAACTATCCCTCCTGAGAACGAGTGGTGAACCCACAAAATTAGTTGATAATTTAAAAAAATTTTCGTTATCCTCTCAACTCATGTTCCATGTCTTGCCACACCTTAAATTGTAATCAAAGATTTTCAAGTCAAATATCAAACTACATCGTCGCTGACACGATCCCCCACCTTGTCATCCGCCATTGCCCCACCGTTGGGTCCCACTCCACAGCCAGAGGCATCTTCGCATCTGATAGCGAATCAGAAACGTAATGAGACTCTTTTTGCTTTAATGAGGAGTGATGAATCACGGTCGGTCACCGTCTGTCCCAGTCTCCAGCTTTCTCTCGCTCCAATCGAAAGTCAGCTCAATCGCCCACCATAATAATGGGATTGTGGAAATTTGCAGTTTTTTTTTTCTTACGGTGGAAAAATAATTAATGGGCTACCTACACATCTACCTGTCTTGAATAAAGATGCGTTTTCATCCTTAATTTCTTGTTTTTTTATGATATAAGTAAAAGATGTGATTTTTCTTTAATAATGGTTAAAGGGTCCTTACCGTGGGAATTCAAGAAAATTTTACTGTAAATTTTACGCTAATTTCTTCCATTATAATTTGTGGGCTTTCAAATATTGAGCAGAAGTTCACTGTGTTGGCACATTTGAATAGGTTCGATTGATTCGGAACAATTATTGAATCTGTTGTTTTTTGCTCTTATTTTTCATTAATTTAATAGGTATTTGCTTGTTTAATAATGGTTTAATGTATCTTTACAGTTCATACGTGATTATGCTTTGTTAAGATGGGTTTTTTTAAGCCGTGTTAGTGATAGGCACGCATGCCAGGTATACTCGCCATCATTCCCTCCGCTCAATCCCATCCCTCTCTCTCTCACAAAAACATACACACATACTGTTCTGCCTCTATCTCTCTCTATCTTTGATCCTTAAATTTCCGTAAATGGAATTTCTTTTGATTTTCCCTTTTTGGGCTTGAGAACCACCTTTTTCTCTTGTAATCTGTACTGGGATTTTTGTTGATTTAGCTCAGTTGAGGGATTTGGGTGGATCTGGCTGAGTTATTTTGTCGGGTTAAGGCTTGCATATTTCACGGATAAAAAGGTAATTGGTTCATCGGACTTTCATCGCTTTCTGCTCCGTTTTTCAGTTTTATTCAGTTTTGATCTTTGATTTGTAGAAAATTTGATTTTTGATGTGATGCTATAATCCTTGTTCTTGTCTTTTACTTGTTAAAAATCGAATCTTGATGATGAGGGGGAGACATTTTTCATTTGGACAAGTGACGAGTCATCGAAAACTGTAAATTATGAGGTTTGTTATCTGTCAATATTGAAATGCCGATACGCCTTTGTTTGGTGGATCGTCCGATTGTCAATTTATGACTTCATCTGAATGAGAGATGAGAGATGAGATTTAGAAGTCCAAGATTACTGTCCCGAAATATTGGAGAAAGAGGGATTGTTTGGCATGAGTCACCAATCAGTTATGCATAGAGAAACAAATTGGAAGGACTTTTCTTACGTCATCTGTTTATTGCTGGCTTCGCGTTGCTTTTCTCTTCACCTCGTTCTCTCTCTCTCTCTCTCTCTCTGGGTGTATATGATTCACTCATTGGTGTATTTGTCAATTCAAATGAGGTAGGCCGGGTAGCCATTACCCTTATGTCACTATTTTACTAAGTGCTCCATGTCATTCGCATAGTTCGTATATTTTAACAACTCAATCAGTTTATCTAGAATAGAAAACATGGAAATTAGACTTTGACGAATAAAAGAAAGGAAGAGAGCTTGTGGCTTAGTTGTTGAGCTTTTCTGACCTGGAACTGAACGCTGCATGACATATGGGGTGAGAAGCATGAACCTGGATATATTTGTAAAATTTATTCCACAGAATGATGTGTAGTGGAGAAGCTGCTGTTTCCAGTCTGCATGTGGTGGGAAATGATACACAGATAAGTATATAGTCTTGCTCCAACAAGCAGACTGAACTTATAGACCGTTGTTGCAGATGTATCTAATAGGAATTTAATATTGAGAGTTTTGTAAAGATTTTTGGTTACCTATGATTTCCATCTGTTCTAAATTGATGTTTTGGTTTTGATTTTTCCTGATTATGTGAGGATCATCTTGTGTTCTGTAAATTTGAGAGTTTACCTTTACCTTTTAGATTTCATGTATTCAGTTAATGGCTGTTGAAGGTTATCCTTGTCCTGTTTCAGGTCAAATTTGGCTGTAGAAAATTCTTACAAGTCTGTGATTAACAGTATGTCGGTTTCAAATAAAGATTTGGATCCAGCTTTCCAAGGGGCAGGGCAGAAGGCGTATCCTAATGCTACCCAATCATACTTGTCTTCACATTATTATCAAGTAGCAAATAATCATGTCTGACCATTTCTGTTTGAAATCAGTTTGCGTGATCAGTTTTTTATCACTGCATGGCAAATGTAGTTTTACTGTTACACTTGCACCTGCTGGTGATTGTGTTTCCAGTATCTGGATTCTCCACATGTTTACCTTCTTAACTTAGTCTAGTGGCATTGAAATATGGCGAATTGAAAATTTTAATCCTGTTGAAGTCCCAAAGTCTCTACACGGAAAGTTTTTCACTGGAGATTCCTATGTGATATTAAAGGTAACTTTTGGGGTTTTCTACTCTATCAATAGCCATTTGCATCTATTTCGATTAAGTTGTTGCTCACCAGAAACCAATGTTGTAATACCTTCTCATTTCAATTTTTTTTTCTTGCATTTTCATATATGCATTTGCTCACTTTAGTATGTAGTTATTGTAAAGTTTTTTCTCTAAAGTTTTTAGCCGCCCATGGATATGTGGGTTGTAGAATGCTCTAAATTGTCCTTTTTTGGTTCTTGTTTTATAATAGCTACTGCATATGATTGGGAATCTTTTTTTTTCTTTTGCTCTGATTCTCACTTTGGTAATAAGTTCTTCAATTTGGAGGATCACATAATAGTCAATATTTTTTCCTTCTCAAAACCCTTTCCTAGCTCTATGCATTAGAATTTCATTGGCCCAACAGCTATCCTCTCGATATTACTAAAACAGGCCTTTACTTAGAGATTTTACTGGCAGGAGTATATTAATGTGATGTGTAATACCGATTTCGTGCTATCAGTTTGTTAGTGGTACTCAAAAATCAGAAATTGTGCTTGTTGAAAATTACTTGGAAGTTGGAAGTAAAAATCTTACTTGTAGAAAATTTCTTTGATGGTTTGACTATCAAGTGTGAAACAATATAGTTTCTTGTTCAATGATCACAAATGATGCTGCCTTTCTTATCATTATGTTGACACAGAGTACGAGTTTTAAATACATGAACTACTAGAGTACCTTATATACTTTTTACTGTTCATTTTATTTATCTTGGAGAAATTATAGCTTTTTCAATTTATGCTTCCCCCATGTTCTGTTGTTTATATTTAATTTGCATCAGCCATTCATCAGAAAGTAAAAGTTTGCTGAGAGCCTATGGTGTAGTTTAAATAGAGGAATTTGCCTTCTTTGTGAAGAGGTATAGAAAGGAATCTTAATGGGAGAGAACTGTGAATGTTTGATATCAACTAACTTAATTTCGATCACCTGGCAATCTCTGGCCTGCCACAACTGATAGTTTGTGTTGCTTGCTAACCCTAGTAATTTTACTTGGACATCTCGAGTGGCAATAGTTCAATTGGCTTTTTGCAATGTTGGAACCACTACTTATGCTATTTCTATTTGCCATGTTATTGCACTTTCTTTTAAGTTCTTGATATTACTATTGCCTATGATTTTGGAAGTATGTATTTCAGTGTAATCTTTTAGTTTCTTTTTGCAGACTAATGCCTTGAAAAACGGTGGCCTACATCATGATATTCATTATTGGCTTGGAAAAGATACAAGTCAGGTAATTCTCTGATGCTGCTTCTGAAAAAGTTAGCGTGCCTCTAGAGATGTCATTATGACCTAAGTATTTCCTTGTATAGGATGAGGCCGGCACTGCAGCCATCAAGACTGTTGAATTAGATGCAGCACTTGGGGGGCGGGCTGTACAATATCGGGAAGTACAAGGCCAAGAAACGGAGAAGTTCCTTTCCTATTTTAAACCATGTATAATACCTCAAGAAGGTGGAGTTGCATCAGGCTTTAAGCATATTGAGGCCGAAGAGCATCAGATCCGCTTGTTTGTATGTAAAGGAAAACATGTCGTGCATGTGAAAGAGGCAAGATATTTTGTTCCTACACGTTTGATGCACTATCTTAGTATGTATATCTTTATCATCATCTTGTTATATGATTGTATAGGTGCCTTTTGCCCGATCCTCTCTCAATCATGATGACATCTTTATTCTTGATACAAAGTCTAAAATTTTTCAATTCAATGGTTCCAACTCATCTATTCAAGAGAGGGCCAAAGCTCTGGAAGTTGTTCAGTATGTTAAAGATACTTATCATGACGGAAAGTGTGAAATAGCAGCTATTGGTAAACATACTGCTCATTGGTTGTTTCAAAGTTGATGACCAAGTGATGGATGCATCATAGCTGCCTTTTCTTTTGACTGCAGAAGATGGAAAATTAATGGCTGATGCAGAGAGTGGGGAATTTTGGGCTTTCTTTGGTGGATTTGCTCCACTTCCAAGGAAAACAAATTCTGATGAATCAAAAAGTGTGGATGTTGCTCCTAGGCTTTTCTGGTAGATAGCTTCTTTCGTTCACAGTGCTTTCAATGATCTCTTTTATATGTCTCAGATTCCTAGCATGGCATGATACATCATTAAGGTCTTTGACTCTTTGGTTAGCTCCTAATGTATTAGGAAATTTACCCGAATGAAGCTCTGAGGAGTTTTTATTTATAATGCAGTTCATTCACATACTGATACAAGTTCATGATATAAACTGATAAATATTTCCTGCTCTTCTTTTTTAAACTTCTTTTGGTCTTCAGATGAATGCTGCAAAAGGCTGCAGTAGGACATTTTAACGCCGTTCCTTGGAATTTATTGTTATTGGTGTTGGCTGCTTGTTCTTGATGTAGGATGAATGTCAATCCGTTTTGAGCACATTTTGATATATATCTTTTTTTTGATATATATATATATTTTTTATATTTTTCCTACAAAATGAATGTTGCTGTCAGACGACTTGATATGTAGGTGGATGATGGTAATTTGTTTATAATGAGGAACTATAGAATCTTGACATGTTAGAGTTTTATGTTTAAGTGTTGAAAAGGGAGATGCGGTACCGGTGGAGGCTGATTCTTTGACGAGGGAGTTATTAGACACATATAAATGCTATTTTCTTGATTGTGGGATGGAAGTTTTTGTCTGGATGGGGAGAAATACTTCACTTAATTCGAGAAAAGCTGCATGTAGCACAGCTGATGTAAGTATGGTTGCTTTAGTTACTTGGATTTTTCCATGGGGTTTTCCAGTTCTATCCTTAATGAATGCCTTTTCATGTGTAGGAATTACTGCACAGCCTTGATAGATCCAAATCTCATATAATCCGTGTGATTGAGGGATTTGAGACGGTCAAATTTCGCTCGAAGTTTATTTCCTGGCCCCGGTCAAGCAATGTGTCGGTGACAGAGGATAGTAGAGGGAAGGTTGCAGGTCAGAATACACAGATATTATTTGCTATTGTTTAAAGATAAATTACAACTTCAATATGCCTTTGTTTGCCCTGTATTTTTCTCATCCTATATGTTATCCAAAACATTTACCTATAATGTCTTTAATTCTCACCATCTTTCCAATTGATGTTTCCAGCACTTCTAAAACGCCAAGGGGTTAACGTGAAGGGTATTCTGAAAGCAGAAGCCACCCCCAAGGAAGAACCTCGACCGTATATAGACTGTACTGGTGATTTACAGGTGATGTGAAAACTGCGGTAGATCTGGTCCTATGTAAAGTTTTTCATGAAAGTTGGCTTCATCTGTTGTTAACATTCTCTTACATTATATAAGAAAATGTTTATGCAAGCAGGTTTGGACATGATTTGTTTAGCAGACATTACAAAAGTTGTGTATATTACAAAGCAATTAAAGTTATAAGTAATTTGGTGGTTCTCTGTGAACCATTGGTCAAAATTCAAAAGCTATCTACCACTATTGTATAAGGCTCAATATTGTCACTTATCTTGAACTCTGCTACTGATCAATGAGGATGTGAGAGGATTAAGTTGTCTTTGATATTTGATTACTTAATACCAGATGAAACATGTCTCCTGTGCTCTTGTTTGTTGATGATGATATCCCCTTAGGTGTGAGAAATAAACCTTGTGAATTAATATTGTTTTAAACCCAACTGACACTAATTTATAGTTTACTACTTTTCTAGGTTTGGCGTGTGAATGGTCAGAAGAAGACTCTTCTCCCAGCTTCTAATCAGTCAAAGTTTTACAGTGGAGATTGCTATATCTTTCAGTATTCTTATCCTGGAGAAGAAAAGGAGGATCATCTCATTGGGACATGGATAGGAAAGCACAGTGTTAAGGTGAAGTTGCCCTTTGTTGTCTGTCTAATGCTACTGTGCTTGAATCTTTGGAAATATTTATCATTTTAATTCAAATTCACCATCGTCTATCTTTGCTGATGGAGATTCAAAGGCGGTAAAAGATTCTGAAAAAATAGAGCATAATTTATTATGAAAACAGTAAAATTATCTGAAATTGCAACATGGGTAGATAGAGTTAAAGATGGTGGGATAGTTTCTGAATTGACTTTGAAAATTTAGATATAAAAACTGTCACCGACTTAAGAAATGCATACTGAGTAGTTATTCCTGATAAATCTCTTCTCCTTGAGTAGGGAAGAAACAACATAATGACAGGGCATGTAATAGCGCTCAAGTAGGGCCAGTTAATGGAATAAATAACAGGTCAAAAAATGCATTACTTTTATGTTTAAATTAAGGGTGCGATTTGACGTCAGTGGCCAACTCAAGGAAACGTAAATGGAAAGACACCAATAGTGCAAATACAATGAAGAAACATGGGGTAAACATATTCTTCTGGAGTTGTTCCGGGGCCGTTGTCCTGGTTTTTAAAGTTTTTTTAGATGAATTATGAGTACAGATCTCTGTTAATAGTGAAAACTTGCTATTATTTCATTGTATATACTACACAAGAAAGTTTTAGCGACTCTTTGTACTGTATTTATAGATTTAATTTTCATGAATTATCAGTCTTGTTGATAATATGGTCAATTAACAGGCAGAGAGAGTATCGGCAACTTCACAGGCAAGCAAGATGGTTGAGTCTTTGAAGTTCTTGCCCACCCAGGCAAATTACTTTCTTTGACAGCTTCATTGTGACTTTATTTTTTTAAAATATATTACATCTTGAAATTTGTGTTAATAGTTGAATGAATGTTAATTTCTAGGCTTGCATCTACGAAGGGAATGAGCCAATCCAGTTCTTTGTCATTTTTCAGAGCTTCATAGTCTTCAAGGTTCTGGAGTATGCAAATATTTTTGGATTTGATATTTCTCTTGTTCTAGTTTAATACAGTTTTAAGCATACTATTGGTAGTGAAATAACTACGTGCATGTCACCAGGGTGGTCTTAGTGAAGGATACAAGAATCACATAGCTGAGGAGGAACTTCCAGATAATACATATGCAGAGAATGGATTGGCATTATTTCGAGTTCAGGGCAGTGGACCTGATGATATGCAAGCAATCCAAGTTGAATCTGTAAGTCCTGTGCTATAACAATCAGTCAATAAAACTCGTGTTGAACCCGGTAAAACTAGTATAGTAACTTTACATTGCGGTCGAATAGGGACAATATTGTACTTTCCAGCTAGTAGATTAGATATAATGTGTGTTTTATCGCATATGTTCACACTTTCAATCTAATTCCAAGCGATCTCATTTCACTTCAGCTAAGAATCTCAAAACATAGGCGCATGGTATCCTGAGATTTGTAGCTTTCAATGTATCTGCCACATAGATGCATATTAGATAGAAAACAAAATTTTAAAAAAAGAAAGAAAGAAAAGCACAAGTGGTGCATGTCTTTTTTGGCGCCAAACTTGTCTCATGTTTTAGCAAGAAAACAATCTTCGACCACATCTAGGGCAGAGGCAGGATATAAGACAGCCGAAAACTGCTGCTAACAAATTATGTGGGTTATACAGCAATTAATAGACCATGCTTGCATCTGACAGAGACCTTATTTTTGTTAAAAATACAAGTGCAACAGACATAACTAGAATCTGGTATTGCGCTCAAGAACTAAGCATATTGATAACTGACATATTCTTGAGAGAGGATTTGCAAAAGATTGCAAGATCTCCATTGATTAGCAAATCGTAGATATCTTCACGAAACCATTATAAGGGGGTAAGTTTTCACAATTTGCAATCATTTGGGGTCACATGACTTGGACACGTGAGGAAGATCTTTGAAAATCAAATATTTATGCATTTAAGCGAGGGTAAACACTGGCTCTACGTATTATAATATGAACAATCAAAGTTGTCTTAACTGATTATTTGGATTAGACCGCTTACCGGAGCTCTGTTTGTTTTCTCAAGGCTGATCTCAACCAAAATAACATATTCTCGAGATAAAACAGAAAAGGACATTCACATCTATTTTGTATTTATTTAGAAAAAAAAACCCTTTCAAATTCACATCGTGTAAATGTTAGTGTACTAACTGAATGACTTGTTTTTAACTGACATTTCATTTCAAATTTGAGTTACTTTACCAGTGCATCTACCCTCGTGTACCTATATAAAACCCCACATTGAATGTCTTTATCACACTTGCATAGTATATATTGAACATATGAAAGTTAGTCGCATAAAGAGAGATTCGCTAATATACTATAAGGTGGGATATTTTAGGAAACAAAAGAGCCACTCTAGAGAAACTAACGGTTGTTACCGTAAGTCGTTCAGCAAATATTCAACAATAAGCATGCTTGTAAGCTTATTTATCTATGCTTTTCGAGTATAGTTGGCCTGAGATTGGTTATGAATATTAATAGTCAGATTATAGAGATGCTGTATGGCTGGTACACCATTTGTTTGCCTGCTGTGGAGATGTTATATTGTTTTTAGTTTTACTGGTGATTGAATATTCCGCTTTTTGCTATTCGTGTTCTCACCCCCACACACCCCACCCCCATAAAAAATAAAAAATCCTGTGTTATTGTGCTGCCTCTTTTTTACCCTGCGCATACATTAACTATTTATGCATTAAGGAGTATAAGCTCGTATTTATTGGAATTTCAGGTGGCATCATCATTGAACTCCTCCTACTGCTACATACTATTTAATGGGTCCTCCGTATTTACCTGGTCAGGAAGCCTTACTACATCTGAAGACCAGGAACTTGTTGAGAGGATGCTGGATCTTATAAAGGTCTTACCGCAGTTATAAATATTTCCCATTCCTTTAGGAGTTCGGTGTCGAGAGTTATCGGTTGGTCACATTGTGCTTTTTTAACTTTGTTATCATGTCTCGTAAGATGGAGGTGCGATGATGTGTCGCTTGTAGTACAGTTTCTGCATCTTACTGCCGATTGTATTGAAGAATTGAATTACGGAAGGACCGCAGTTTTTTTGTTTGGCTAAATTTTTATGTGGTATGTTTAATGGTCTGTGTTGCTTATCCAGCTTTTTATTTGCAGCCAAACATGCAGTCTAAACTGCAGAAAGAAGGTGCAGAATCTGATCAGTTTTGGGATTTGTTGGGGGGGAAATCTGAGTACCCAAGCCAGAAGATTGCTAGAGAAGTTGAAAGTGATCCTCATCTATTCTCATGCACATTATTGAAGGGTATGTCGTCATCTTGGTACTAGTTTAACATTTTGGCCCATTTTTGTCTGCCTATTAGTGTAAGTCAGCTGACATTTTTTCTTTTTTTTCCAATTATTATTCTACCATGCTGAAATTCACTGACGGTTTTCAGACGATCTCAAGGTACACAGATATCTCATTTCTCTTTATTTTACTGGGAAAAACAGTAACTGAATCTGGTTTGTGCTTTCAATCCCTGTTATGGTCTTTTTTCCCTTGACAATCCTGTATCTATCAGGGTTGAGTTTTCCGACAAAGGCCTTTTGCATTAGTTTCCTTTTTCACTGATAAATTATCCTGTATAAAACTTAGTTATATTTTCCATTGCAGGTTACAGAAGTACACGGTTTCAGTCAGGACGATCTGATGACTGAAGATATATTCATTCTTGACTGCCATTCGGACATTTTTGTCTGGGTTGGGCAACAGGTGCCATCCACTGAGAAGATGAATGCATTAAATATTGGGGAGGTATGACTTAACTTGATTTATTGGCTGAATTGGAAATGCAAACTGCTGTTGTGAATGAAAATACACTGATAAGTTTATTTTGCCAAAGGAAAATAAAATGTTATTTTGACATATTTTTACTTTTTATTGCTTTCAACAGCAATTTTTGGCGCGTGATTTTCTTCTTGAGAAAGCATCTCTCCAAACTCCTATATATATCGTTATGGAAGGGTCTGAGCCAACATTTTTTACTCGTTTTTTCTCTTGGGACTACACGAAATCTACGGTGAGTTCTTTTGCTGTAAGTCTTGTATGCATGCACCTTTGAATCAGAGTTCATAAAGATACTCACACTTCTGGGGTTACAGATGCATGGTAACTCTTTCCAAAGAAAACTTTCAATTCTTATCAATGGTGGCACTCCTGTTATGGATGTAAGTTACTGTTCTTTATGATTCCTCTTCTGTTTCCAATCATATGACCGTGAGTTATATTTCCATTCAGTCTATCTTTCTCGGTGTTTTTAAAATTTACTGATTTTTCTTTATTCTAATCTTTATGAGTCTCGTGCATCAATCAAATTGAATGTCTAATGATCCTAGACTAGTTTAATGTATTACGTTATCACAAACGCTATTACAAATTCTGATCAAATTCTTCCGGCGATTGTGAAAGCTCTTATATCTATTTTTTGTATGTTTCTCACCTGTTAGAAACCCAAAAGGAGAACGGTTGTCTCCCATACCGGAAGATCTGCTGCACCTGAAAAATCACAGCGTTCAAGAAGCATGTCGTTTAGCCCTGAGAGAGTTCGGGTAAGAGGCAGGTCTCCTGCTTTCAATGCTCTTGCGGCGAACTTTGAAAACGCTGGTGCAAGAAATATGTCAACTCCTCCTCCAATAGTGCGAAAGATTTACCCAAAATCGGTGACCCCGGATTCAGCGAATTCGGCTTCAAGATCAGCAGCTATAGCTGCTCTTAGTGCAGGTTTTGAACAGCCAGCACCTGCACGCAACTTCATCATTCCTCGTTCCACTAAAGGTATAATCTAATGTTCTTTAATAAATCGTATGTTCTGTTTTTGGATATTTTATTTTTATTTAATGTTTCTGCTATTGTGTTAAAGTGATCCCTGCATCACCCTTACCAAAACCTGAGCCTGAGAAGAACTCCAAGGAAAATTCAGTGGAAGCAACAAATCCAAAGCCAGAAACCATCCAAGAAGATGTGAAAGAAGGTGAAGCGGAGGATGAGGAAGGGCTTAAAATATACCCATACGAGCGGCTTAAAACCACTTCAACTGATCCAGTGGCAGATATTGATGTGACAAAACGAGAGGTATGTGTATGGGAAAGTATTATCATGATTAAGAATCCAATCCTGGCATTACATATAGATGAATTCTTTTGCAGACATATTTGTCATCAGTGGAGTTCAAGGAGAAATTTGGGGTAACCAAGGATGTCTACTACAAGTTACCAAAATGGAAACAGAATAAGCTTAAAATGTCACTTCAGTTATTCTAAATCTATTCAAGGATTCCTCCGCTGGACGTGTTCTTGGAAATTCATGATCTGTTTTCACGAATGGATGCAGAAACAGCTTACTTTATACACAAATATATCTCCCAAGTGTAGGGACAGCATCAGTGCCTTTTTAGCTGCTGCTACTTCGTTTAGAGCTAAACTTCGATATATCTACAAAGCTTGGATGCAAAGGAATTTTGTTTGATCGTTCGTCATTGCAAGTTAATTTCTTGGTATTCTTTTTGGTTTTTCCAGGTTTGATTTGAGCTTGTAATCTTTTTTCCCCTTCATTGTGTTTCATTATTTTCGGCAATTGATTTTTAGCAGAGTGGTTAGGAGCTTGAAAATTGAGATTCTTAGCAAAGACAGTACTTCCAAGGGCAGAAGATGTGTACAGGAATGTAAAATTCTACTTATTATATTTTACTAGACAATAAGAAAGTGTGATTTTTTTTTTTCAGTTAATTATCACTCACACAATACTCTTTATCAAGATTTTTTAACACAAACTATTGTGATCTTGCATCATGTTTACAAGAACTGTGAAATGGTTTGGGAGATTTTTCCCCGAAAAGTTCATCTTTTGGTTCTTTAGTTTCCAACTCGAGCTTATAAAACTACACAAATGGATTACATTATTGTTATAATTTTATTTTTTTATTTTTTTTAGCATAAATCTACACTTCATTAACGATTCAGTATGTCATTTGTTACAACACTTTGAAAAACAGAGGAATTGCTGGAAATAATGATAAACCCATCTCCACTCTTCAGCCAAATATTAGATAACACATTGATGAACAATCGATCAATATTTTATCATTCACACCAAACGGTGCCTAAGATTATTTTATGTCCAGTTAATTTCAATCAATTTTTAAAATTCACTTTGTCAGGCGCAGGTCCTTATTCCTGACAAGAATTTTTCTTATATTTTTTAGTTTAACGAAGAATTTGTTACAATCGAGTCTCAAACTCAAAATATAATATCAAAATTGATGTCAGATCAATCATAAGCCAATCACGCAATAATCTTTTTTCTTGACTAAATTTACATATGATAATAGCTATCACAAAGGCAAGGGTCTGCTAATATCCTTGTAGTGGAGATAGTGCAGCCTCCTCGATTATAAAACTATTGTTGAAATTTTTTTTTTTTTTTTTAATCTGCAAGCGAAATCAGGATTTGACAATCGGGTGTGCTAAAATTAAATTTATTTAATAATTTTTTATGTGAAAAAAGTCATTAATAAGAAAATTAATACGCCAAGATATACGTAAATATAACTTTTATGTAATTGAGTGGACAGTCGAATATGAAACAAGAATAAAGATTAATTTAAAAAAAATTCCGGCTCCGTCAGTCACTAGTAATTAATAAAAACAATAGATTATTATTGATTTTTATAATCGACAACCAAAGTACCAAACAATATGTTCCTTTAATACATTTATTTTATATTCATAATCTTTAAATATTTTAATATGCATTCGAAGAATTTATTCGACTCTTCGATCAGAAGATTTCATTTTGCGTATTATTCAAAAAGTAAAGCAAAAGGTTTACGTAGAATAACGAGTGGTTGTTTTTTTAAATTTTTCTTTGGGTTGGTTGCCTAGAAGGCGTTTTGGACTGCTATAATATTGCTAAACATCCAATGGCTGGACTTGCTTGAATAAACTGCTAATGAGTAATGAGTCAAGTTTTTTTTTCTTTTTTTTTTTTGTTAGAAGATGAAACCTGTAATCGTTATCATTCGATTTATATTGTTTTTTTTACTTCAAACTGGCACAATAGTTTACTAAGAATTTTTATAATAGAGACGAAAATGGTGTCATAGTTTGATTTTTTTTATAAAAAAAGAAAAAAATCGAACCATGATTTCAATGTCTTTTTTTTTATTATTATTTAATTATTTCAAATTGAAGTTTAGTCACTCATTAGTACTGTTTACAATTATTGGTGACCCTTATTTAAATATAATAATTTGAAATTACAACATGGTCTACTATTATTATAATATTATTTATATTTTAATATAAATCGAATTAATTATAAAAAAGATTGCACAAACATGCAACGCATTAATCAATATACTAGTCGTTACAAAAAAATTAGTGGGCTAGTAAACTAAAATTGCTAAGGGATATATTATTCCTAAAATTTTCGCCACTGAATCAATGCTATGCTCGTTGTAATTTCTCAGTCAATGTAATATATGGAAATTAGGTTTCCATTGAAAAAAGCAATTTATTCCGGTGTATGTTTATCTTAATTCTCTGTATTCAATTGGTATTATAGTTTTTCACATGGAGGATTGATGTAGACAACTATATATCTAAAATACACACATGTGGCTCTTGTTAGTTTTCTTTAGCTGGAGGATTGTTATAACTGGATCTAGAATACGAAATTTCGTCTCGAACTCGATACTTTGGTGTGAAATATTAAACTATTGGTGTCCTTACTAGTTTTTATCGAAAGAATCGTGTACAAAACTGGTACTACGACGGAAGTAGATCTCTCTCAGAGAACGTTTGAGAGAGTTTCCAAGAAGCACTTTTTAGATATTAATTGGGTTGTAGCGCTTTAGATTTTTTTGAAAACCAACTTTTGTTTCAATTCATATGACTTTTCAACAAAGCTAGAAGCAAGATTAAGATATTTTTTATGTTTTTTTTGTTAATGGTTTAAAGTTACAATTTGACAAATGAATCTTTAAAAAATATCATATTCCTTAAAATGTTAAATTTTATTTATATATGAGTTTTTATGAGT
The DNA here is from genome assembly GCF_012295235.1 of Primulina huaijiensis. NCBI lineage: Eukaryota > Viridiplantae > Streptophyta > Magnoliopsida > Lamiales > Gesneriaceae > Primulina > Primulina huaijiensis. Next base: position 28,126,217 of record NC_133307.1, read on the forward strand.
TTTAAATAAAATTCATAAAATTCAAAAACATATTTTATTACAAGGATTTTATATTTTAAAAATCATTTTTTAATAATTTACATTTCCAAATTTATTTTTTTAAATATTTTGTGCATCTATAAATTTTTTTCATTTTTTTTATTTTTATTAAATCTTATATAAATTTTCAAGCATATTATAAAAAAATAAATTAAATTTGATACAAAATATCCAAAATTTAATAATAATAATTATATAAAAACATTACTTATTGTTTGGATGTCAAAATTTATATAATTAAAAAGACAAATATTATATAGATTAAGGATATTGTTGTAATTTTTTTTAAAAAAAATTTGGAAACAATTTTTATTCGAACAATCAAACTTTAGTTTATATTAGCTTTATAATTTTATTTTCAAACACTCTCTATTTTTTTTTCTCATTTATTTTCATAGAATCTCTATAAGAATGACTTTGAAATAATCTAAAAAACTCCTTTAGTTGTCGATGGCACCGTCTATAACAGCGAGATTCTTAAGAGAATTTGCAAAATTGCTATCAAAAAATAAAACCAAACCACATTATTATCAATGTCACTGTCATAATGTATACTATGCTACGGAAGTAATGATAACGTGATCTAAATTTGTCCTACTCGCTCAGAAATCCAAGAAAAAAGTGCAACTTTTTGCATCATTGGACTATTCTTACTCGCCAACTTTTAAGTTTTAACACACTCAATCTTTGACTATTTTATATAAATCTTACCCCTTTTAATTCTCTTTTACATAAATTCAAATGTTTAACAAGTTATATAATCCATGTTAATTATTAATTTGTAGGTGTCCTATGCGATTTGTTGGAAACTTGTCCTTACATAAAAAATGTGCTGAACAAATATTTCAAACATTTGCCGCAATAATTGGTACAAAATGATATGCTAATCAAGCAAATCCTCATGTACGACGTCCTTGATGTTTTCATTATTGGTATGCTCCTCTAGATGTAAACCCTCTAGCATATAAACTAGAGAATGACGTTGTTATCACACCCCTCTTGTTTCTAAAGATTCGCCCTCTCTCGGATGGATGTTGGTCTAGCCTACAGGTCGATCCCTTTGGATCTTGGTCCATGAACCTGCACCCTGGAAACAAAACAGTCATATATTCACATTATTATAAAAGCGAAATGCATGAATATTCAAGAATGTGATGTAAGTACGTAGTAAGTTGTGGCCGTCACACATCGGGACCAGAGTCAAGTTCAAGCCACCGAGTACACCAAGAGTCGTGTGGCACTCCGCCCTCACACATCTGGCTAGATTTGTCGTTGCACTATGTACAATAGAAACGATGGTGGACACAATCATAATATATCCCAACAAAGGGTTGAGAAACCTCCGACAAGTATCAAGATATATCATCGAGGACTCAAGGTTCTCAGTTTGTTATGCATATGATATTATACTCTAGCACAGCTTACACGAACGTGCATTAAATTTTAGAGATATATTAAACATCAAGTCACACGTAGAGTATAAACTTGATGTTACATATACAGCTATCATCGTGTTTCGAGTAATATTGTATACATGCGGCTCAAGGACTTGATGTCATGTTGTATCTTGTGAAGTTAACCTGCGCGGGTTCAACAAAAAATAAGTCCAAGCTCGATTGAGTAGAAACTTGTAGTTACTGCGTCGAGGAATTGTTACTTGCCTAAGTAAGGCTTCGGAAGTCCCCTGGAACTATAGAGGTGAAAGAAGAGGAATTGTGTATGGGAGAGATGCTACATAGGTCCATGCAAAGCACAATTTTATTTTCCAGGTTTCAACGTCAAACATGTACTTTGCCACTGTTCTCACCAACCTCAACACATGGAGATATTTTCACACCATCTACAAGTTAAAACCACATTGGCTGGCTCTAGGTACATATCCATTATGAGACAGCAATTCAAGATCCAAGCAAAGCCCCAGTAAGTACTATCCATTTAAGTGTATGCATTTCTCCATGATGAGCAGACAAATTTGCAGAGTACTCAGTGGAGAGTGGAATGGCATCGATCTCACGGAGTCAACAAATGAATAATTGATGTGAATTGGATCAGAAGTCGAGAACTAGGTTCATCTGATAAATAAACGAACATGAGGTTTCTCCTCGGAGTTATTTAAACGTTTCGAGTTCGATAGTTCGGTTATATTCCTCCGATAAGTAGAGCGCGGTTAAAAAGAACTGAGCTTTTGGGAGATCAGATGAATTTCTTCTTATTCATCAGCCTTATTCCATCAAAATGTGGATGTAAATCGTGCGGTGTTGAACCGGTCCGTAGTCCGACATGAAACACCAAGATTAAAAGCAACACACCACATGGAAATGAATTAAATGTATCTTGATTCTTGATCACAAAATATGTGTACTAATAAAATTGGTACTGGATCAATGCTTTCATCGAGATTCAAAGCAGGAAAAATAAATGGCATTGAATTAGATTACAGTACCCCCATTTTTCCAGTACAAACACGCAAAGTCCCACAGCATTAACCCCTCTAGTCCAATGCCCAATAATCACCCTTTCCAGCATATCCTCAAACCTCTCAATTCAGACAAGATTTCCGATACACCAGAAAAATGGCCCTAAACAGTCAAGAAAACAAAATCAATGCATTTTCTCAGTTTCATCCTCTCCCTCACCTTTACCGCAATTTTCTTGGAAACCACCGTCTTCCAATGGACTATCCAATGCCCTCTTCTCTTGCTCCTCTTCTTCAAGCTCATCCCCATTTTTCTTCCTTGGTTTCACCCTTTTGTTCTTCTCCGCTTTCGCCTTCAATGTCGCCAACAATTCCTCCACCGCCCTACGACTATCGCGCCGGTACTTGATCAACACTTCGCTCATATCTGCAGGAGTCATCTCCGCCTCCTCAACCAAAACCTCCAATTCCTCCAGCATTTCTTTCTCCGGATAATTCTCCTCAAATCCCAAGTAATTCTTCAACAGAATCTTCAATGCAGGAGATGAACAATAGCTCATGTGTATGTGCATGTCCATCCTCCCACTCCTCAGCAATGCCGGGTCGAGTTTCTCGATATGGTTCGTCGTGAACACGAAAATCCTCTCATTACCACAACAAGACCACAAACCATCTGTGAAATTCAACAACCCGGAAAGCGTTATCGTGTTTGCCCCGGCCTCTGAGCCGCCATTAGACCCCGGAGGGGATGCAATTTCGAAGCTATTTTTCCTACAGCCTCCGTCGGCATTGTTTCTGTTATCCAACTTAATGGAACAATCAATGTCTTCAATAACAATAATGGACTTAGAACTAGTTTTCATCAGCAACTTCCTCAATTCCGAGTTGGTATTCACCTCAGTTAACTCAAGATCATAAATATCGTACCCGAGAAAATTAGCCATGGCTGCAATCATACTAGATTTCCCCGTGCCCGGAGGACCATATAACAAATACCCTCTTTTCCATGCCCTCCCAGTTTTCTGATAAAAAGATTCCCCATTTGAAAAATCCAAAAGATCAGCCATAATCTCAGATTTCCTGACAGGATCCATGGCCAAGGTATCGAAAGTACTGGGATGCTTAAACGGCACAGATTCCCAAGGATGGCCCCTCGAATCCAAAGACCCGCCTCTCGAGTTCGTATAAAGCAACCTATCTTGATTCCTCCTTCGCAAATCATTCGCCTTTTCCATGACATAATCAAGATACGAACTGAGCACCATCTGCTTATTCTTTTTCCTTACCCGGAGGGTAAACCCTCTCTTCTCCTCCGGCATTGGGCGCCACGAGAAGGTCTGAGCTTGCCTCTGCGTGACGATATGCTCCCACTCCACAGTCACCCCTTTATAAGAATCGATCAAACGGTCGTTGTTCGACAGGCCACAGGTGATGGAGGAAGAGTTCAGGCCACGGGTAAGGCTGATCCGGGTGCCCGATATGGAAGCGGAGGAGCTCAGATACAGCTGAACGGCGTTGTAAAGTTCGTTGGTGTTGACACCATCGATTTCGGTGATGTCGTAGTAGTAGGAGGAGGATAAGTAGCTGAAGAAACGGTGGAAGAATTTGAAGGAAGCGAAACGGAGCTCCGGGGGAAACACTGTCTGGAGAAGGCTCTGACAGAACGCCCAAACTCCCATTATCGAAGCCATTGTCGTCCAAATCTCCTTCATCCTCCCTTTTTTCGGGGTTCCTCAATTCTTGTAGAGGGTGAAGCAAAGAAAATGGAGAATCTGGCCTTCAAGAAGAAATGTAAAAGCACAAAAATGGAGGCTTTGAAGGAGAAAAGGAGTAGAAGTTTGGGTGTAAACATATGGAAGCCAATTGTCTGGGATTTATAGAAATGGAGGGTGGACAAATTTTAGTCGAACAAATATTTTTCCTGATATAATAAATAATTTATATTAAATCATAAATTGGATACTCAATAATAATAATAATATTATTAATATTAAATTCGAAGAACTCCGATTTCCTGATTTTATCAATCTTTATCATTTATTAAATATATGACTCGATATGCTATACTGTATTTTAAGTATGAGACATTCACAAAATCTAACATATTTTGTTCCAATATTTTTCCTTAAATTAAAATTAAAAGGCTCATAATAAAATAATTATTATATATATATTTTTTATTTAAAAATCAAATATCCATGAAAATACCCTCAAGTTAACAACCAAAAATAAAAAATAAAATCTCCCCTTACAAAATAAAAAAAATTTGATTAAAAATAAATAAAAAAAGCACAAAAAACTATTAAAACAAATTAAAAAATGAAATTTTTTTTATTTTACGAAAATATCACACATATTATGCAAAGTTTGCGCCTGAAACACTATTACCATTAAATAGAGTGTGTTATTTTAAAGGACACTGAAATATTTAATTACATAATTACATTTTTTACTCTACTAACAAACTCTTTGAGTCGATCCATATTTTAAATAGAAAAAAATCTAAACAAAACTTTCCTTTTAAATCGAACAACTCTTCTAAATTGAAAATAATTCTTGTTAATTGATTAGTATTATTTGATCAAATTAAAAATAGAGTAGGTCTCTTGTGAGATGGTCTCACGAATCTTTATCTGTGAGATGAGTCAACCCTACAGATATTCATAATAAAAAATAATACTCTTAGCATAAAAAGTAATGTTTTTCATGGATGACCCAAATAAGAGATCCGTCTCACAAAATACGACCCGTGAGACCGTCTCACACAAATTTTTGCTTTAAAAATAATAATAATACATGCAACTTGTGTACATCTTTTACTAGTGAATATATATAAGCATGCCACTTCTCATAGAAGGTTCTGTGTAGAAAACCTAGAGATTATTAAAAAATTAAAATATTTAAAAATATTTTATTTACAATAATTTTTATGTTAGGAGTTATATGATAATTTAAAATTTTTAAATTATAGATAAAAATAAAAAATATATTAGAATATGACAGTTATATAATTAGATACAAAATTATTAAAATAGGTTTATATAATATTTTATTAAAATAAAAAGGAATAATTTTATAATATTGGCATTTTTTGTGACAACCATATTCTGAGAAATTGGTTTACAGTTTTTAGTTCCACAAACATTCAATTTCTAAATAAAATATATTATTGATATCTTATAAAAATATTATTATTATAATATATAAAAAAAATCTAATGCAAAAAATCACGTGGGAATTAATATTGACTTTTCCATATAAGAATGTAATATTTGCTCATAATATTATTGCAATCTTGGAAAGAATATATATTTATGGTTAGGGATAAATTACATAATTAATTAAATAAATGGACATTTATGACAGTATCTCATGAGGTACAGTACATGCCCTATTAGAGGAATTAGACGAAAATAGTGAGATTGTATATTTAAAAATAGAAAATTATATTATGGATTGGATAAAAAAAATACAATTAATTGAGAAGGATTATTTAAATTTATATGACCAAATGTTGTCACGTATTTTATCCAAATATGATATTTGAGTTTTTATATAATTTAAAATATTTAAGTTGCATTTAGGACAAAGCAAAAAATATTAGTTTTGAGGGCTAACACGAATTTTTATATTATTTAAAATATAAATGTGATAATCATTAAAATATTCGCACACATTTTGGCAGAGATTCCAAGAATAATTGAACTTCTTCAGCATAAAGTTTACTATAAATTATATAAATAAAATACAAGTAACAATAATTTTAAATGTACTATACTTATAAAATTAAACAAACTGTTTGGTTTTACTTTTACCTCAATTCTGCCGTATTCACCAAAGTATTGATTAATTTTAAAATTACGGAGTCAATTCATTATATTTATTATCGTGTTGGAATTTTCGAAACCCGACAAATAAATTAAATTTAGAAAAGAAATGAATAAGTTATTAAAAATAAATTTAAATATTAAAGATATTTAATATTATTTATTTTTTTAATAAAACATGTGAAGAGCAGAGCGTGACTCCAACAACCAGTGGATGTGGTTGAAATGGAAGCCACCCAGCCCTCTCAATATGTTTTCAGNACCATAAATAAACCCATATTTCAACTTTAGATAATTAAATTCTATACAATAAATTTATTTTATACATTTTTATTTAACTTATTTAAAATTAAATAAAAACTTGTTTTTAGTTTTAAATCTACATTTTTCATTAATTGTTATTTCGTAAAATCAAGTTAATCAATGGCAACTTAGGAAAATTATTATCGTTTTTAGAAAGAAAAGTGGTGGAATAGATTTTTTAATATTAATGAATAATCGGTAACATATATTATATTCTCTATAATTATTTTAATTTATGTTTCCTTGGAATAAATAAAAGGCTAGGAATTCTATATACAGAGATGTAACCAAATCAAGTCAATTCAAATAGCATCTCACATTTAAATTATTATTAAAGTTGAATAAAAAATTGGAAGAATGTGTGGAATATTTTTGTAATTTGTAATGAAGAAGTTATTGAATATTTTTGCAAATTTGAACCTTGGTGGAATTTTCTTTGGCAAATAATGGTATTCTGGCAATTACAGGGAAAAAGCAAGATGGCAGAACTGTCATTAATTGTGTTGGATTCCCTCTGCATATTTTTTTAATTGTTGCATCCGAATCTTTTTACATATTCAATGATTGTTAATTGCTAATTTTTTTCCATTGCGATAAAAATAATCGGTAAATTGGCTTTCAGTCCTCAGCCGTCGATTTTTTTTATGTTCAGTCCATGGGTACATTTTTAGTACCACATTTCTACATGAAGTGTACCACATTTTGTATGACATAGTACAACAATTTTGTGGGTAGGGAGTGAACCCAAAGAAATATTTTGATTGAGGATTTTTCACCAACTTCCCCATAAATAATACTAGGAATTTTCACAGTGCGATATCGTTTCAACTAAAAAGTAAGCAACTTAATTGTTAATTTTCATTTTTTTATATGTACCGAACTCACGATTTATATATTTTCATAGCTGTTTTTTTTTCCCAAACATATATCGAACTATATATTTTTAATTACACGATAATATCAATATTTATTAAATTTTATATGATCCATTTCCAATACCTTTAGTCCTTTACTTAAAATTCGATACGAAATAATAACTGTTCTTATTAAGAGAATAGTTCAAAAATAATATTATCATCAACTATAATTTTCGATAAAAACGAATATTTGATTTTATAATTGATATTACAATCAAAATTATGAATTCTATTTCCATAAGGCGCAATAATATTGAAGGAGATGGTCATTGAGAGTAAATGTTATGCTTGGATACCAATTTGGATTTTTTTATTATTATTTTCTTTGAATTTGGAATTTATAACATGTGACTTTAAATGTTGTTTTTTTTATAAAAAAAAAAAAAAAAAAAAACTAAACCTTCTGTTGGATTTTGTTTGGGTAATATTCATATCATAAATTTTAATGGCAAAATCGGTACCCTGGCGTGGGAGAGAGACAGATCAAGCTACAAATAGCACGTACTGCCATTTATGTTTAATTTTTCTCTGAATATAATATATTAATTTTCATACAAATTTTAAATATTTCAGCTCATTACAATGNTGTCGGTCTTGCTTCAATTTTTTAGAATTAATTTGAGAGCAACAATACCTCATATTAAAAGACTGATGTTTGACACGATATACTACTTAAAAATTTTAAATTACATTATTTATTATCAGATCTGAAGAGAATTATTTTTGTCGATCATACATGCCCTCTGAAAAAACCCTTAAAATTGAGAATTGAACTTAACTTAATCCAAAAAATTAGTTCAAAAAGATAATATTGTTCAAGTTCATATATACATTTCTCAATAATTTAAAGAACAATATTTTGGTCCAAGTACCGTTAGTGTTGCGAGTGATATGCTTTGACTGTGTCATCAGGTGGTTGTAGGTGTTGTAGCTGAATGTCGTTCGAGAGTCGGAGCATACAGTTATATATCTAGCTAGCTAGTTTAACTCTTCGGCGATCAGATATTCGAGAATTTTAGGTCTATCATCTTATGGTCCTAGAAGAAAGTGAGAACTATCTAGTTGATCACAATGACATAGATATATATTTAAATGTTGCCCTGTTTCGGTCCTAGCACTTAAATTTACGCGACCACTTTCCAGTTTGGAGTTGCGAGGCATATACAGATACCTACTATGAATATAGCCCCATTTTTTGATCTTCCCAAATCTGTCCGAAAACTACAAAACAACGACTTATCAATTTTTCGGTAATTAATATCAGAAAGTGAAGTGGGGAATGTTACGCTGCATTTCATTACAGGCTAGCTAGGTTGCCCCATTCTTATATTGTCTTCTCATGCCTATGAAAATGGACATTAATTCGATGCATTGAGCATTTTTGCATTCATTATTCGACCGTACGGTCATGGCCATATATTCAATGGTTCGATTGTCACGTCGAATCACATTTATTTATTTTTACGTCCACATGGAAAATACATATTTTGTTGGTCGAAATATATATGTGTAAATATAGAATTAAATTGCACAAGACGTCGATGTTGCATAGATACCATGGAGGGAAAAAATCGAAATCAAATCGAAGCAAATCATATTTTTATTGTTGTTAAAATAGATTTTTCATCTCCAATAATTGCTTTGAGGATCTAGATGAACAGTTTTTTCTCATGATAAAATGACTAAACTTATATCAACTTAACACAAATTATTACATCGACGAACTGAATATGCATAATTGTTTCCTATGATAGAACGACTAAAAATATAGCAATTTAGCACGAACTGAAACAGCGCCCTGAATTTTAACACGAATGGAAAATGAGTTAGCAAAATGCAGAGAAGGAGGAAGATATTTTCGTGTATCCTGATTGTGGATTTGAGCAAGTATTTATAGGCACATTGTCATTCCATCTGTTGGCATATGAGAAGACACTTGAATTAGTGTCTAGTTTAACTAGGCCTTTGACTTGCGCTCGCACATAAGTTAAAATTTCTAAGAAAAAATCAAGCTCTTGATTTGCACCTCTCGCACAGGCTCAGGGGCAAGGGAATTTTTTAACTAACCAATCTTACGTCCTTACAAAATATAATTTAATATAAGCTCACTCATAGTAATTTTTTTTTTGCGAGAGACAAATTCATCATGCTATAATTACATCATCCACTTATATATGAATTGGTTCATAATCTCATACCATATGTTATCCAATTTCCATTAACTTAAAATGAAAATCACAAATATTTTTCATATCCAACATATTTGACTTCTCGTGAGCTATTGGATTTACAACGGATTACTGACCTACTATAGTGATGTCGTCTGGGGAAATTGGATGAGCTGATTGAGCAATCTCGGGCAGAGTAGATTTTTCCTATAAAAACTTGTGATCCATGTAATGATGCTACTCAGATATATGGGTAGGAAGGGTGGACAATCTCCTGGACATAGTAGATCTTCCGTGTAAGCACTTGTGACCTGTGCTCTGTGGGTGGGCAACTTCTCGCGCTGTAATGTGTCCTTCCTTGTAAGTACTCTTGACCCGATATGATAAGCGCTAGTGATCTGCATACACTTAAATAAGAAAATGTTAGTGGGACGTTAGAAGGGTATCCGACGTGGTCACTCCGACGCTCAAGTCAGTGAATTATTCATGCAAAGGAAAATATAATGCTCAAGAAAACAAATATTAGAAGTATTTATGAGAATGAATTGAACTCCTTGATTTTATCTCTGTTGGGGTTATTTATAGAGTACCTAGTCGATGCTCACCCGGATTACCTGGATAGTGGTCACGATGCAAGGGCGTGTGCCACATCACGGTCAGGCCACAAATATATACAAATATGAATTTTCCTCTTATACTAATTAAACTATATTATTGATTTTTTAAATTTCGTTTTTATATTAAATCTTCATCATCAATAGTAAAATCCACTAAATAAATTAATACTGGCACTTATTAATAATAGTATAAAAAATAAAAATATTGTAAGATCGAGCTTTTATTATTTTACCAAAAGATATAGCCGATGGTAACAGTACAAATCAAATCTTTTAATCATACAACAGCTCAAATAATTTGTTTCGATTGTTCAACACATGTAGGGACAATTATTGTATATAACAAATACCGCTACATGTTATTGACAAGTATTATTATTAAAATTCGTATTTTTTTTATAAAAGACAAAATATTGTCCATTAAAATGGGTAAAGAAGATGAAACATATTTAACATTTTTTGAAGTGTAAATATTAATTATCAATTAGATATTATTACGAGGCTTTGGAATTTGAATTACTATGATGACTGCAATGTTGAGTTTTAATAAAAACCCTAGAAAATAACTTAACATAAAACCGTAAAAGAAAATTTTAATTTATACATGATTTATAACCTTTAAAGAATTGTATATTTAGCCAAAAAAAAAGAAGGAAGAAAATAATAATAAGAAATAAGTAGAATATTAATTTATTTTTATAATATATAAACAGAAAAAAAAGGATGTAAAATAAGCTGGATTGAATGCCAAAATGGATAATTTCCTCTTTCTCATGAAGTCCATTATGGGCTGTAAAGCCCAAAAAGGATTAATCGGCCCATTACAGAGCGACATCGAACGATTCCACCCTCCACCTCCTTCCATTTTCCTCAGTGGATAAGCCTGCAAATGCTACACACACTTCACACACAGTGACGGTGAACTGCGGGGAAGGCGAAGAAATGCTTGCGGCACGCCCCAATCCAACCTTCCACGCCCCACCGTTTCATTCCAAAGTGTTAACTTCCAAGAAAGCTGCAATATTTTCTCAATTTTCTACTTTGAATTGCTTTAAGTCCTCGGTTAATCGTCATTTTACTTCCATTTTGTTGCCGAATTCCGTATCTCGAATTTGCAGAACGAGAAAATCAAGAAACGGAGGCAGGAAGTGGACGAGTACATTGTTTACTCGATTAAGGATTGAAGCTTCTTTAACGGCGGAAGATAATGCTCGCATTGAGGAGGCTCCGTTACCGCTACAACCCTCCGCTCCTTATTCCATCAAAATCCCAGTCGGCGATCGTCATGTTAGGCTTTTGAATTAATTTCTGCTTTTTTTGGGGGGTATTTTTGTGTGTTATTTCATATTGAAAGTTGGCCTCTAATGGGCTGGAGACAACTATCGTAAATAACAAAACTTAAAATTTGTTTCTTGAATATGATTTGTTCAAAGGATGCTGGGTTTGGGACTTTTTTGTTTCAAATATTTTCCTTATTATGATTTCAGGCAGGATAATTTTGGTTGTTTACGAAGCATGATAGCTATGGCGTTTAAAATGGATCACAAATAATGGGTGGTCTATTTTTTTTTGCTTAACTAGTCCCCGAGCATATTTTTTTAGCTGTGTTATTCGGATGTTTAACAAAATTTTCCGTTGAATTTTCACCTCAAGCTGTTCTGCATTTTCTGCAGATATTTGTTGAGACAGGTCACATAGGGAGACAAGCTAGTGGAGCTGTTACTGTTACAGATGGAGAAACCGTATGTTTTGAACTTAATATATGTGTATCCCAATTAAGTTCTACTGAATTATTTATTTGAATTCCCCTGGACCAGAAACGTGATATATGTTGTTGGTTAATATGAAAGAATGTCCATTCAAATGCGAATGCATGTGCCTCTCAGTTTGGTCAATTTAATATGAGTAAAAGAAGAACTTTGGTAGTGTGAAGTTGGTGCTGAACTTATCTGTTGATAGATGTATTAATGTCTTAGCTGCATGTTGTTTAAAATACCTTCTTTTTTTTTTTTAATTTTTTTTGTAGATCATCTACACAACTGTTTGTATGGCTGAGGATCCTAGCGAGCCTTCTGATTTTTTTCCTCTTTGGGTAAATTATCAAGAAAAATTTTCGGCAGCTGGTCGAACCAGGTGAATATGCACGTTTTTTGTTCCTTCTAATATTTGAAATCCATGGATAGTCTGTGATGGGGGATAAAGTTTTGTAAACGTGCCTATGTGCAGTGGAGGATTTTTTAAACGAGAGGGAAAGACCAAGGATCGTGAGGTATTTCCACTTTCTTAACCTGCTAAGGAATTTCATTGTTGTGATACTATGGCATGGACAATTTCATGTTTAAATTTTATGACCGTACAGGATTCTGTCAGCTTAGTCAAATCAATGTTATCGCGAAATGTGTTGACTTAGTTTAAGACGAATGAGAACATAGACAAAGAGCCATCCATAAAGGGGTACAAATTCAAGAAAATACAAAAAAGTTAAAAATACAGAACAATCCAGAAAACAGAGGAAATTAACCGATTGACCTTTTCGTATTAATGTATTATACTATTATTACATGTGAGTAGTATTCCACGCCTTCATATTTTTTATCTTTTGGCTTCTTTCAGGCTGCCTTTTATTTTGAAACCTATTTTGATTACTCTTGAGGACTTGAAAGTTGAAGCCATCCATAGAATCTCGAATGTTAGGGATAAAACATAAAACTAAAACCCAATTTTTTCTTTTTGGTTTTTGATAAAAATAAACCTAATTGAAGAAAGAGACTTGATCATCACCACTTTGGTCCTCGTTAGTCATCTATATTTAAGCTGCCTTCTTATGACTTTGCACCTAGGTCTGCGTTCTTAATCTGCAAGGTCTGTTCAGCTTCAAATTACCTTCGGGTTTGGTTGCCTGTTCCTTTCAGACAGCCTTACGACTGAGGTTGTCTTAGACTACATTGTGAAGCAGTTCATATCCGGATTGCCAACTTTTGTCTGCTAGACGCGTTAAGTTGTTCATTGAGTTTAGTTTGAGCTTCCAACGGGGTTACTTACTGACTGCTACACCATTAGTTGAGATCCCGAGTAACCCTAGATTTTCTAATTGAGCTCTGGAATACTTTTCCTGATTTGGTCAATCGGACTCCCACATTGAAATTGCTGAGGATCCAACACCCGATTTCTCAACACTTCCATTTTTGGACTTTTCTCGATTGCTAGTGTCACCGATCATTAATTTCTTTTGGTTGACCAATTGTCTCCCAATTGGCTTGCTGTTCATTGACTTTGTTCTACTTCTGACTATGTTTCTTGCATAAAAAATTCAGTCTCTTGTACACTGACTTTCTAAAATAATGGGAGGTGATTGTATGACTTCTTGCTTTGGCGATTTCAAGTAAATTAATGTATTGGGTAGATAGTTGCTCAACTTTTGATACCACTGGAATAAACAAATACCAAACATTTCATATATAATCAACATCACTCTTTTAAATTTTTTTTTAAACGGGGCTTAAGGTCAGTTATGTGATACTTTACAGTTGTGAATATTGCCTGTAAACGTGTTCCTTTGTTTATTAACATTTGAAAGTATTTGTCTCCCCCTCTACCAAATTGTCTGTACTCACCTGACATTTGAATTAAGTAGTTTCTTCTTGCAGGTTCTCATTTGCCGACTCATAGATAGACCTCTTCGCCCAACGATGCTCAAGGGATTTTATCATGAAACACAAATATTATCTTGGGTACTTATTTTTCCTGTGATCTAGCGAGTGAATCAGTGAAAATAACCATCTCTACTGTTTTCCTATACATTTCTTTAAAATGCCATTCTCTCAATTACTTGGTCTCATAGAATGAATTTTATGGAAATCCTAAATTTAGTTTACCGTTTCAAAGATGGAAATCAAGGATGAGATATGAGGAATGAGAGGATTGATCAATTGTTGTGATTTTGTATGAGATGACTAGTAAATCTTGAAAATTGATTTTTTGTTTAGACTGAGTTGCAGATGTCAGCTGTTAATATCTTCAGATAATAATTAGAAAATCTGTGCTCAACTGGTTTGAGCCTACTGAAATTGATTGATTTTTTAGATTAAATACGAGTGATATGAGTCAGCAATGTCACACGATGTTACTTACCTATGTATAATGGGCCTAGGATAAAACAAGCCCATGAGTTATAAAACATTAGAAGTATCTAGAAAGGGTGAGGATATAAATGTGAATGGGGAGAATAGGTTGTGGATTATGTTAATTTTCATTTTGAGTGTAATGACTAGCTTAGGCTAGGGAAATACTAACAGTTCGCTAGGGATCTTGTGTACCGAGTTTATCTCGGGGAAATATTTCTATTCCATTTGCAGGTAATTTGAGTTCTTAATTTGTGGTTGCGACACATGATTTGAAGTGAGGTTCTTATAGTCAATTTTAGTTGGAATAACTACCCATGCCTAACCAGCTCATGATTGTGCAGCACCAACAATATTGTTTCATGCATTCTGAATTTTCATCATCTCCTGGGACAGGTATTAAGTTATGATGGTTTACACCCCCCAGATTCTTTGGCTATAACAGCAGCTGGAATTGCAGTGTATGCCCATTTCTTTTGCTTCCTTTTTACTAGTTGACTATATCAGGTTAATCAATTTGATCTAATTTATGATTTTTAATTTTTTATATTAAAAAAATCCAATACGACAGAGCTCTTTCAGAGGTGCCAAATTCTAAAGCTATTGCTGGGGTACGAATTGGTCTTATTGACGACAAGTTTGTTGTGAATCCAACTACCAAGGAGATAGAAAACTCTAAACTTGACTTGATGCTGGCAGGGACAGATAGTGCAATATTGATGATAGAGGTTTTTTTTTTTTTTTTTTTTTTTTTTTTTTAATTTTGACCATATGTGCTTAAAGTATATTTATAAATCCAGGAATTGACTGGTAAAACATAGTTTGACGTTTCTATGGAAAAATCCAAAACATATGGTCAAAAAGTTTAATTAATCTTGTGCTTGCTTGTAAAATTTTGTTTGCCTTTCGGTCAATTGGAACATATATGTCAGAGTTATGAAATCATATGATGTTGTTTGTACTATGTTCCCTCACTCGATACCTAGGGAACAATTACCGATGCACATGAGCTTCATAAATTGGGTTGCCAAGGTCTCCCTTCTTAAATATAGCTCTAAAAAGTCGATTTTCTAAATTAATGATCCAAAAATACTCTCTATTTTGTTCAAATAGATTCTTGGTTATTTACTAGAAACTACCAGCATCAAAGTATGGTAGTTAATACATATTCACTGCATCCTGTTGCCAAACAGTATCAGACTGACAATAAATTCAAGTAAAAATCATACCTCAATAGTTTGATTAAAGTGGTTTCTCCCTGCATAAAAGAAACACATATTTAGTACAATAAAGTTATTTCAAGTACTGTGTTCCCGAGATGTTATGTTCTAACCACTTTTTTGTTTTATTAATGGATCATCATAGGGTTATTGCGACTTCCTTCCTGAAGAGAAGTTATTGCAAGCTGTAGAACTTGGACAGGTTCCTTGATTTTGTGCTTCTTATCTTTATATGCCACGCGTTTATTCATTGCACTTCAATTGTTGAATAGCACATGAATAAATTTTGTATGTCTGTGTAAAGGAGTATTTTGTGTTTCTTGACAATTTCTGGTCCACCGCTGGTCAAAAAAATGTATTTTCACCATACCTAGCTACTTTTGATGTCATCTAATTCACTTCAACTTTTTAGAATAATCATAAATCGCATTAAGCTTTACGTAGTGACTAGAAGTTTTTACTACCTGCAATGTCAGAATGCAGTGCGAACTATTTGCAAAGAGGTGGAAACCTTGGTGAAGATGTGCGGGAAACCAAAAATGCTTGACGCAATCAAACTACCCCCGCCTGAGCTGTATGAGCATGTCGAAGTATGCTTAATCTTCTCTTGTGACGTTATTTATCATAGATTTTTCACATTATAAATTCTAACTTCATTATCTTAAAAAATCTTGGCGTGTTATCAATATCACTTTTTTATTTGTCCCATCGCAATGTTTTTATCTTGTATTCTAGTGTCCTTTTAACTGCAGTGTGGGAATTAGGATATGCTAATGACATAGAAATTATCAAGCCATTTTAACTTTTGTGTGGTTGTCCTTTTATTTCAACATATTATTTCTTAAGATTGGTACTTTTTTTTATTTTTGTATTCCTTTTGGTTTGAGATATCTGCATATCCAAAACTGGGACATACAGGTACAGAGCTACTGATGAGACTTTCCTCCATATATATTAATGCAAGTATACTTATGCCATAATAAAAAAATCAGTGAGTTGTGAGAACACTTCAAGGAACAGTGCAGAACAACTAAGACATTGATAGTTGCAACACAGTTTGGTTTCTTTGTTTGAGAGTTAAGTGAGGAAAATCCGGTATTTGTTGAGTGGAAGAGCAGAGCTTATTATTTGAGTCAGTAAGGCATAACTTGTTTTGATATGTCTACACATTTGTTTGTAAGCATGTTTCAAACTATATTTGCTGAGTTCATGTCTCGTGGATGTTTGGTAGATAAACAATGTGCAGGGTTGAATAATATTGGCTTTCTAAACACGATGCTTCCTTCGTAGTGCCAATTTGTGAAACATTGTATAGTACTATTTTGAACCTCTGGATATTATGTGATTAAATCTATTTATAATAGTTATTATATTATCACCATTCTCTTAAGTAATGACAGTGATTTTTGATATATTCAGGAAATTGCAGGTGATGAATTAGTTCAAGCTCTTCAAATTAAGAGCAAAATCCCTAGAAAGAAGGCGTTGTCATCTTTGGAAGCAAAGGTTTTGAGAATATTTACAGAAAAGGGATTTGTTAGTAAAACAGAAGCTGTTGTTACTAGTGAAGTGGTCCAGGACTTGCTTGATGATGAAGAAGAGGATGAAGAGTTTGTAGTGGACGGTGAAGTTGATGAAGGTGATGTTCATATCAAGCCAGTCTCGAAAAAACCCACCCCATTGGTAATTGTTGGCCTTGGAGGCAACCTTCATATTTTTCTTTTTATGGATGATTGCTCATTTGCATCTATGGATGATAATGCAAAACATTTGTTTAAATTCCATTTTTTTCCTGAAAATTTAAGTGCTACCGATGGTGTTACAATTAACATAGTTTGCATCAATTCATCTCTTCTAGCTTTACTCTGAGGTAGATGTGAAGCTTGTTTTCAAAGAAGTTTCATCCAAGTTTTTGAGGAGGCGTATTGTGGAGGTAAGATTACCATATGCTTTTTTATGTTTAAAATCAAACATATTTTGTAACCAAATTTAATATAATATTATTACATTACAATGTATATATGAATGATTTGATTGTGATTTTATCAAAGGGAAAATTCCTATCATATCTATCTCAATTTATTTTTACTTATACAAAGAGTTATTAATTATATCAAAATAAAAGAGATAAAATATCATTCAAGATATTTGTCAAAAGAGGTATTAATTATATCAAAATTAGAAGAGGTAAAATATCATTCAAGATTTTTGTCAAGACAATATTGCATTTTAATTTCAACGCTCCTATCATATCTGTCTCAATTTATTTTTACTTATACAAAGAGGTATTAATTGTATCAAAATTAAAAGAGGTAAAATTTCATGCAAGATTTTTGTCAAGACATTATTGCATTTTAAGTTCAACGCTTCAATTATGATATCCATGTTTGGCTTCTGTGGGAAAGTTAATAAAAATATATATCTTTGAATGAGTTACTTGTAATTTAGTTATGTGAAACATTTCATATCTTATTTATCTCAATATATTTTCTTATGCATAAAGATGTGAGTTTTTTCCTAACCTAATAGAAATTTATAGAGTTTTAGCCCCTAGACACTTTTATGGGATGTGGGCATGTGACCTTTATGTTTGATTTACGTAAATCTTGTGTGTGTTGCCTCTCAGATAATGACGACTCTACAAATTCAATATTTCAATTGTAACTTGCAGTTTTACTTTGATGGATCCTCACTCTTATCCAACTATATATCATCATGTTTTTAATTGCTGTCCCCTGATTAAGTCTTGTGGTTTTATTTATATTTCACAATGATGTTAGCATCATATCATGACATAGTTTTTATTAGCATTCAGTGTTGTATGGTAAAGGACAAACAATGGATTTTATTTTGCATAGGAAAAGCGAATATGTGTTTACCTTGGTGTTCAAATTTTTGTATAAGTTTTTTTGCTTTACCATGACATAAATGATGCCTGCATATTATTATAGCTGCCTTTTTGCTGATGAATAAATTGTTTTTCCTGTTCCATGATTTTTAGTCATGCATCTTTTCTCTCTTTTATGTAGGGAGGAAAAAGAAGTGACGGCAGAAAACCAGAGGATTTACGGCTTATTAATTCACGTTGCGGATTGCTTCCTAGAGCTCATGGAAGTGCTCTTTTTACTCGTGGTGAAACTCAGGTTTGGTGATATTAGTTTGCTGCAGAAACCCGCATTTGACACTTGCATGGCTCTTTTACATTCTTCTCATTTTCTTCAACCTTTTATTGAACAAAGAGACTTCAGGCTATTTTAGTTTTTGGAGATTGAAAAGTTTTGATCATGGAAAAAATAGGTTTTTTTTAATTCTTTTAAAAATAATAAGTAACTTCATATTATTAAAATTAATGAAAATTATTATGATGAGTAAAAACATTATAGATCACAGGAAATGTTAATCACTGAGTTCAAACTCTCTACTTACAATTTATTTATTTCACATAATAATAAAATTAATAAAAAAGATTAGGACGAGTGAAAACATTATAGATCACAGGAAACGCTAAAATTAATCGAGTCATATGGGATTCCACTTAGTTCTTGATAGCTAATTTAGATGCATGTCAATAAATTGTTGCATCCTTTCATTTTGAAAGCTTAGGATGTGTTTTCGTTCTTGTTTTATAGTCATTAGCTGTGGTTACGCTTGGTGATAAACAAATGGCACAGAGGCTAGACAACCTTGTGGATGAAGATGAGTTCAAGAGATTCTATCTTCAGGTAAAACTTGGTAAAAATTTGTATATGTCTCGTTGAAGCAGTAATATTAGCTGCTGGTAGAAATCCATGTTAGTTGCAGACTTGCAGTCTTGCAAACTTGACCTTGATTTCAACAAGTTAGCAACCTGAACTTCTGGTAATGTTGCTCCTTCCTCTTTGCAACATGTTCTGTTTTTTTAGTACTGCTTCCAGTGAAGCTATAACATTTTGGTGGAACTTTTCCAATACACTAACCATGTGTATTTTCTCAATTTTAAGGATAAGCTGTTTCCTGATTATGGTTGTTAATTTTCTACTTATTGACCTTGTCACTCTATTTGCATATCTGAAGATCGCATGAAATCTAGTAGAAGAAGATGAATTTATTGATGATATGAACATATGTTAAGGATCTAAGCAACTCCTTTATAATTGTGCACTGAATAAGTGCATAAACAGTTTTAACGAGGAGGGTTTTTACTTTGACATTTAATTCATTTATTTCAATTACACATCAATTAAACAAAATTAATCTCACTATCAAAGCATATTACATTTTATAACAGGCAAATGTGACAATTATCTAGAATGTCCACGCTTTTTTTTCCTAATTGTCTCAATACTTATGATTCAAAGCAATGTTACGCAGAAAGATGTTCCAATTTTCTTCCCCTCCTAAGTGAATATTAATTTGCAGGCACTGTTATTTCTAGATTCGCTGGCGTTGACTCATCTATTTCGCCTGTTGGGCTGTATGCTTTTTGTAATATTATTCTGACTTGAAAAACAAGGCTTTAGTAGTAAAATCAAGAAATATCATGTGTCTGTGTTGGTTTTGCATGTAGTACTCTTTTCCTCCCTCATGTGTTGGAGAAGTTGGCCGTCAAGGAGCACCATCTAGAAGAGAGATTGGCCATGGAATGCTTGCAGAGAGAGCTCTGGAGCCTATATTACCTTCAGAAGATCACTTCCCTTACACTATTCGTGTTGAGAGTACCATAACGGAAAGCAATGGCTCTTCAAGGTAGCGCATCTCACTGGTCGGTTTGGAGACCGAGTATTTCTCTTTATGCCTCGAATTTTTTCTCCTAAAACCAGATGGTGCTTGCTATTTATAAATGAGGCTGAAATACGTAATGTTCTCGAGTCATTCCATGCTTTATTGATAGTATATTCGATTCCATAAAAGCTACTTCCAAGGAAATACTAATTCCAAAAAATGTTTCCTATTGTTTGCCTCATTCCCATGGGTTTGGATTTTCCCAATGATTCTGGGAAGGAATTCATCATGCAAATTAAGAATACGATTAGGCATATCCTTTTTTTAATAATGTCTATCCTATCTCCTAAATACCTTTCTTACTACCACTCTCTGGTATCCCTGCACCTATCAGTAATCCTTGCCCTCTGTCTTCCTCTACTTGTCAAATCATGTGGTAACACCACTAAATTTCCTGCTTATATACCAATTCGAAACCATACTAGCCATTTGGTACACTTCTGCTCAGCCACCACCTCTTTTCATGACTCGTCCCTACACGCGACAACCACCCAACACTACCGCAAAAACTCTAACCCCGTTCCTATCCACCACTGCCAATCTATACCCTTAAACCTGCCCCAGTCAGTGTGACATCTGCTCCCCAGACCTAGGACCATCCACCACCTTCCACCCATTCCTTGAACCAACACCAAGTTTCAGCCCCACCCCTGTACCCAAGCCTAGCATGCATCCTCCACTACTATGTATAAAGTTATTAGGTTATCCTGTAATGATTACTTGATTAGTTAATTATTATTTTTTATATCTAGTATTTGCTTGTGGCAGTATGGCCTCTGTGTGTGGGGGTTGCTTAGCTTTACAAGATGCTGGCGTTCCAGTCAAGAGTTCAATTTCTGGAATAGCAATGGGTATGGTCATGAACACTAAAGAATTTGGAGGAGATGGTACTCCACTTATTCTATCTGACATAACAGGGGGTGAAGATGCTTCAGGAGATATGGATTTCAAGGTCGTGGCTACTCTAATTTCCAGGAATTGTTTATATTAATTATTTTCTTGATTTCTCTTTTAGTTCTTCTACACAAATATGTTCTGTTTTCCTTTGGGTCTTTGGTCTAGAGGAATTCCATGCTGTGTGTTGTCACTCATGCATTGATTGAAGTTGCTAGACTCATGTGTTGAGTGAATTATAATTTGGCGCTTCAGGTTGCTGGAAACGAAGATGGGGTTACTGCATTCCAGATGGACATAAAGGTCAAATCAGTTTTTCATTGTCAAACTTATTTCTCTAACTTGCGTTGACTATTATAGTATTATCAACTAATATAATTGAGTTTGCTAACATGTACTCAGGATCTATCTTGTCCTACTATTGTTACTGTATCCGTGTTTTCATTATTGAATAACCTGGGTTCAATATAAGTATGTAATGGCAGGTGGGAGGAATTACTATACCAGTCATGAAAGAAGCTCTCCTGCAAGCGAGAGAGGGTCGAAAGCAAATTCTTGGTATACTATTGAATCATGCTATCAACTGCCATGAAATAAGATCTGACCTGTATGTGCCTGAAAATCTTGGATAACCAAATTGGAATTAACAGTGGCCACTAACACTTTAGAAAGCAATTGGATGAACCGAACTAGGATAATAAGTGATAAGTCAATTTTTGCATATATTTTTAAGGAACCAATAGATACACCAATAATGAAAAATGTACTGTTATTTTTAGGTGGTATCTTTTACCTTCAATCTGACACTCATTTTCCTTTCTGTTTCTTCTTTAGCGGAGATGTCAAAATGCTTTCCTCCTCCTTCGAAGAAACTCTCCAAATATGCTCCTATAATTCATATTATGAAGGTTTGTCAATCTGAATGTCCATCTTGTTTATTTTATCTGGACTGAGATGTGGATTTACAGTAACTTTTCTGCCAATGCAGGTGAAACCAGATAGGGTTAACCTTATCATTGGTTCAGGCGGGAAAAAAGTGAAAAGCATAATTGAGGAGACTGGAGTCGAGTCTATAGAGACTCAAGATAATGGAATTGTTAGTCAGAAGATAACTTATCCTCTGGTTGTTGATTGTTAAGCTTATTTTCTTTTCAATAATGAAGCATAACATGTGGATGTCACACTGACAGGTTAAGATATCATCTAAAGATTCGTCGAGTTTGGAGAAGTCTAAAGCCATTATTAGCAACCTCACTATGGTTCCAACTGTTGGCGACATTTACAGGTCTCCATTCTATCATTCTGCCTTGTTCAATGTACATTGTTCATTTTGGGAGGAATTCCTGGCCATAGGGGTACATTGACTTACTTTGAGAGGCTATCAACCAAGTCTATGGATTTTGTGGGAAGTTCATAGTTCCTGAATAGTGATATAAACTGAATTTTAGTATTCATTTTGTGCTGATTTTGTAGTTATCGAGCATTAAGAGTTTCCTATCACTATAGAAACTGAATTTGTCTGCGAAAATGTTTATTGTTTGAAAAGCATATTATAAATTCTCTCTATCTCTGTCTCCCAATTTCTAGCAGAGTATCTGATTTTGATTTCGTATTTAGGAACTGTGAGATCAAATCTATTGCTCCATATGGAGTTTTTGTGGAGATTTCACCTGGCCGAGAGGTAGTCCAAATTTTCAAAAAGCATTTGTGCTGCGTGCTAATGTCATTTAATAATTTATTTTTATAGCACTTTATGAACTTTTGTCATTCCTCTGGCCTATCATGGTGTAGTTATCATTTTTATTTATGTTTATACTTTAGGGGCTATGTCACATTAGTGAATTGAGCACAAGTTGGTTGGCAAAGGCAGAAGATGTAAGTATTCTGCACTGAAGACTTTAAATAATTCTTAAACATCGCGATGCTAACATATTTAAGTACGAGTCACAGGCTGTCAAAGTTGGAGATACTATTGATGTAAAGCTCATTGAGGTTGATTTTCTGCTACAGTTTTTATGTTGCTAACCTGCTATTAACTCTACTAATGTAACTAAATCACCTTTGCACGGTACTGCCCCAAATTGCTATGGTAATGTTTTACAGATCAATGGAAAAGGTCAACTTCGGTTGAGCCGGCGTGCATTACTTCCAGATTCTAACACTGATAATCTGGGCACAAAGCAACGTACTGTTGACCTTGGTGAAGAAAGTAACGAGAAGGGTAAACAAAACAGTGTCACGAGGGCTGTGGAAATTGAAAATGCTGAACCATCCAACGAATTAAGTGTTGATATTAAAGTCAGGAGGTCCTCCAAAAGTAAGCCTGTAAAGGCCAATACCCTCATGGAGGACAAGTTTGTCAAGGAATTGGTGAGTTTGGCAAAAGATGAACTGGAATCTGACAGAAATAGGCCAAAGAAAAGCAGCGACAAACCTGTCATCAGTATTTCCAGCAAGAATGAAACCACAGTAGTAAATAGAGAAGCCGAAAGTGGATAAATATGATAACAGAAGGATTTTTGTTATATAACACTGATGGATGGAATTTCCTCTGATGGAGAACAAAGGTATGAAACAGCATGCATTATCCTGTCAACTTCCGTTTATTTGTTTTTACGCATGCCATGATTTGTTATCTTTTAACGTTTGAAAAAACAACTTAGTATACAGATTTATAATCATTTGGGCTTATATGAGAGTTGTCTGAAACTTTTGCTATTATGTCTGATAGGAAATTTGCTCCGATGAAGTTAACCAGCTTGCCTATCGGTACGGGATTCATCTTTTGGTCTCATTTAAGATCCACGAAGGGTGCTGTCTTTTATGCATCACAAACAACAGTTCTAAGTGCCCTATAAGCTGGATAAACTCGCTTCTCGTTATCATTCTTCTGCTGGTACTACTATGATGCAAGATCTGCATGCGGCTCCAGACCTCTGTTTCTTGGCTGCAGCTTGCTCACAATATTTGCATTTTCGACAGGTTGTTTTTCTCGTCTAACACTATTTTTTCACGTGGTTGCTATTAAAGCAGCTGAGAGTCAGCAGCAGCTGTAATACATATTTTACACCGCAAATTTAATGCACGAGCAGCAGACCAGGGTGAATAAAAATGTGATCAACTCGCAACATGTTTTAGTTCTAAGGTAGTTAGGGTCGGGTGCATGTATCTCGTCTTTGTTTAATTGGATTTTGTTAGATATTAATGTATCAATGGTATTCAAATTACTTGATCCATTCTTTTCCCACACACATAAAAGTTTAAATATGACATTAAAATGTCAAGTTTTTAAGCACATGTGATTTATCTATATATATAAATTAATATTCATTATTAATGTTTTCATAATAATAATATTGACTTCTATATATTTGTATCTTTATAATTTTAGTATTTTATATTATTAAATTTCAATCTTAGTTTGATATTTTTTATTTTTTTGTCAATTTTAGTCTTTTTCATGTGATATCATTGCAGTGTTTATGTATATAATATCAAATCAGAACTTTCGATGAAAAAATATTAAAAATATATGACTAATATTAAAATTTAATAAAATAAATAACCAAACCGTCTACGTAACAAAAATTGTAATTTTTTCAAATAATAAAAATAATGTGGACAATTGAAATCTGGTGTATATCTTATGAACGGAATGTGTGCTCTCCCCGCATGATTTGACACCTAAATACGTCTGCTTCCCACCATTGCATTGCACACGCCTCGGGCG
Source organism: Primulina huaijiensis (assembly GCF_012295235.1). Classification (NCBI taxonomy): domain Eukaryota; kingdom Viridiplantae; phylum Streptophyta; class Magnoliopsida; order Lamiales; family Gesneriaceae; genus Primulina; species Primulina huaijiensis. The sequence goes on from NC_133307.1 coordinate 28,151,230, forward strand.
CCACCACAAATCTTGTGCCTTCCCAAGAGACAGCCATCTCTACCCCAAACCTCCAACAAACAACGTTTCAATTCTATTTTATGTTTTATTATATTAATTGGATATTTTTATATCTATAATAATAATATTATGTTTTAAAATTTATTAGTTATATTTTTTATTTTGAAAATAACGCTCTTTTTAACTATTATTGTGTTTTACTTACTTGTATAGCCTCCACAGGAGATCTTGACCTAGTTTCTTTTTCTAAAGTTTTTTATATTGCTCTCTTTATGTTTATATATTCCGGTAGAAATTTACCTAACTTCCGGCGATTTTTTTTTAAATGTGAAAGTATGAGTAAAAATTATTATTTCCAACACAAAAATGGAAAGGTTATATAATCATTAATATATATGTATATATTATAATAAGCAACAAATTTTATAAACTCTCTTTGCACATGCATGCATGAACTCACACACCAAAGTAACCTTTTTCGTCTCTCTTTCTATCTCTAAAAGCTTCACTAATCTTGCCAACCCCTTTCACGCGAGTTACGTGCATTTCTTCATGTTTTAAACCCCTATATATAAAACCATACAAACCAGCGAATTTCCTTAGCTTTTGCAAGTTACCCTTTCTGCATGGATCACGAACCACAGAGCGACTGCGCGCTTGAGAGGCGACGGAGAGGCTCGGAAAAGATACGAGGCACCACAAGCCAAGTCGAGGCCACAGATGCCGTGGAGGCGGCGGCGCAGCATGGGGCGCCATGCGGCGCTTGCAAATTCTTGAGGAGGAAGTGCGTTGGTGGTTGTGTTTTTGCTCCTCATTTCGGGTCGGACCAGGGTGCGGCTCGGTTCGCTGCCGTGCACAAGGTGTTTGGGGCTAGCAATGTGTCGAAGCTTTTGTTGCATATTCCGGCTAACCGGCGACACGATGCGGTGGTTACGATATCTTATGAGGCTCAAGCCCGGCTCTCGGACCCCGTTTACGGTTGTGTGTCGACTATTATGGCTCTGCAGCAACAGGTTTAAACAAAATATTTGATTAATATTTTCTGGAACTCTACATCAGCAAAACTATACAGAATATATGATGACCTAACGCACCAGTTGTTTGGTATTTATATATATGGTCTTTCAGATTATTATTAATCCAAATAATTAAAAATTTTCAAATACAGCAACCTTATAATCAGTATTAATTTCTTACTCCAAATACAAAATGAATGTATAGAATTAAATGTGTGTGTGAGTTTACCGAGACAAAAAATGAAGAAGATGCAAAAAATACATCAACATATATATTTGAACTTTGTCTACCATTTCTTGTCTTAAAAAAACTATAAGTAAGGATTTTTTTTTAAAGAAATTATATTGCTGTTGTAAATGTAGAATTATGCACGAAAAAATGGGGAAAAAGTATTCTGAATTATTAAAGTAGTATATTTTTATTAAAAATATAATATGCTAATAAAATATCTCTGAAGAACTACGGAGACAAAACATTGCCTTGATATCTTGGCTGATCATCTTATGCTGAATCATGGGTTTCGATTGCGTGATGAATTTCATATCTTTATGTAACATATAATGAATTACTCTAGCTTGAGTTTTTTTTTTTTTGTGTCACGTTAATAAATGTATCCACTCATGCAGGTATCATCTCTTCAATCAGAGCTGTCAATGGTGCAGACTCAGTTGATTAACAGCAAGCTCGCGTCGTCGAATGCGTTCCAGAACTCCGTAGCACCGCAGCACCACGTCCCCATCGCGATGCTGCAGCAGCCAGCTTATTCCAACACCTCTTCAGCTTCAAACAATCTCATTAACTTCGGCAACACTTTCGTCGGCCCCAACTTCGGCGAGACCACTGCCACCTCCACTTGTTTCGAGCCCGGTTTTCATCATCTGTATAATCGCGCTAACCGGCATGGACGAGAGGAAGATGATGAAGATGAGGAAACCCGTGATCAAGTTTCTTTCACCAACCATATTTTTCAGTGAGACATGAAATATTATGAATAATGATATTGTTTGTGCAAATGGTAGTCACAATTTTCTTGGCGGAGATGAATGTTATTTGAGCTTCCGTTCTGTATATTTTTCTATGAAAATGGTATGAAGAATCATCAATGACTCAATCCATTTGAACGACTCTATTATTAGTTTGAAATGATCACATTCAACAATTTTTTTTTATTTACTATCTTTTTTACTCTATATAGAAACATGGTATCACACGATATTTATTAGGAAAAATTACAAATTTGGTTTCGTNTATTTTGAATAGTAGTTTGACTCAAATATAAATCCAAAATTTTTTTTAGGAGGATATTAATTAATCCAATTATGTGTATGCAACATGCACAATATAATTGCTAGAAATTTGCCCAAAAAACAATAAAATTACATAGAATATCATTAATAAATTAAATTGTGCAGATATTAAATAAGAAATTGCTTGAGAAAATATAGCATTACTAAAAGAATTTGACTGAGTAATGTATTAATATACTAGTTTTTTGACATATTTTTTTTGTTAAGTTATGATATATTTGAGTGTAGTTTTTTGACATATTTTTTTTGTTAAGTTATGATATATTTGAGTGTATTATATATATATATATACACCCATCCTACCATATCTACAAGTAATAAAAAAGTATCATAATAAAAAAAATTATACATAAAATTTAATTTAAATATTATTATTTTTAAGAAAAAATTGATAGAGAATTATTGGTATTTTGTTGGTAAATATGAAAAATCCAATGACATGGTAAACCGTAGAGCACGTGTGCAATATGCTTGACCCCGAAGCTCAATCATTGTAGCTCATCGTCGGAATCGGCGTTTTCTACAGGCGAAATGGTCTCCCCAGGCACGAGCCAGGTCTGATCCGCTCGGTCAACCGTCATTGACTCCATACGCGGCTGCACGCTGGCCGGCGTGCGTATCTCCAAGGAGGAGCTTAGGAAGAAGATCACGTTTCCTCAGTACATCCGGCTCCATACGCGACATGGTACTGTTGGTTGGGTCCTTGGCTGTCTTGGAGAGCTTAACAAACAGGGTCGGCTGCCAGTTCCTCCAACAGGAATTATACCACTTGGGACAGGAAATGATTTGTCTAGGAGTTTTAACTGGGTAAGTTTCTGATTACTTTCAAAAAATTTGCTTCTCATTTTGTGTGGTATGTTCTTTGAACAATTATTTGAGTGTTCTTTGAAGGGCGGGTGACGGGTCATTCCTTTTTAATTGGAAATCGACCATCAAAAGAACTCTTGACAAGATAGCTGATGGTCCTATTGGTCATTTGGACAGGTGAATATTTTAATTTGTTAAATTTAATTTCTCTTCAGATTTTTAGCAAGGTTATTTCATATACCCTTTAGGTGTACTGGGTTTATGCAAATGATATGTGTGTCTTTTCTCAATATATCAGGTGTCTTGCTAGTTGTTTTGTAATTTCAATGCCAGCTAAGAAGGATTTGGACATACCGTATTCCCTAAAACCAACAAAAGAAACACCTCTTGATCAGGTTTGTGGCGTAAGTTAGTTTAATCATTTTTTATTGGGTTTATATTTTGATTTGACTGAGTTATTTTGATTTAAAAGAAACGATTAGGTTATGAGGGCAATGACTAGAAGGGACAATAAGGTCAGGTTTTGGGAGGATAGACGGTGGGAGAATTTTTTTTAAGGGATTTTTATCCTATTTTATTTCAGTTATCATCGATTGATAATAAGTCCATTTATCATTTTATCCAGTTGGAGGGTTATTCCTCTTCTTCTACATCTTGGGTCTTGCATGTCCGGAGGGATCGGGATTTGAGATGGGGATCCTTCAGCAGTATTAGTCAAATCTTTCTATGAGTCTTTTTTTTATCATTGGTTGTTATTTATTTTCTCTCTTGTATGTCATTCGGAAGTTCCAATCCGACCAAAGGTTCAAGTCTTCTAGTGGAGCTAGGTAAGCTGTCAACTTGTGAGATGATGCGAAATAGTTGGCTTTCACGTGCTCTGTGTCCAAATTGGTTCGTGTTGTGTCAGAAAGCAGTGGAGAATCAGGATCATCTGCTTATTCATTTTCTTTCACGAGTTGTCTTTGGTTCAGAGCTTTGGAAGAGATGAGTTTGGTTTGGTTTGGGTAGCTCCAAGGTCTTCGCACAAGTTATTTGCTACAAATCGATGCGAACTTGGAGGGGTAGAATTTTTTGGAGATTAATAGTTCATTGTATTTACTGGTCAGTATGGTTGGAGCGGAATAAACGGATTTTTGACAGTTTAAAAGAGTCGGTTTGGGATAAGATTAAGATTCACGTATCTAGCTGGATTGGGAAGCGTGTAGAGTTTAAGAACTTCTCGATTTCAGATTTATCGAGGGATTGACGTAATATATGTTGTTGATTTGAGCAGGGTTTTTGTCTTTGCTCTTTGTTTCTGGTCGGATCACTTGTCCGCTATATGTAATTATTTGCTTCTGATTAATAAATATAATATAATTTCCAATAAAATAAAAAAGAAGAAAAGATTAGGTCATGTTGACATGCTAGTAATTATGTTGCAAGTGTTTGTATACATAAGACAACTATCACTTTCATTGCCTAGTTACCCTGATCTTATGAAATTCGACATATAATCACTAAATTTGAAATCTCAAGGCATAAAATGTTATTGAAAATATTAACTTGGATTCACGGATAAGCTTCCGGGTTCACATAATGCTTTTGTTGAAAGAGTGGATTCGGAATCACGATATGCTAAACATTCATATTCTTGGTTAGATGAATTTGTGAGACCACCTTGTCACTTGTCCCTTTCTTTTTTAATATACTTTACGTTAGCTCTTATTATAATTTGCCGACGCATGACAATACCCAATCAAGATGAACAGTTGGTGAATTCTTTATTCACTGAAAACCATCATTATGCTTGAAGTTTGTGTCTCATTGTTTTGTAAAAATGGAAGATTCTCAAAAAAATTCGTTGGAAGCCATTATTCTTCGTGAAGTTCGCGTGTCTCTTTTTTTTTGTAAAAAATGGTGGTTGGTAATTGAATTAATTATCAGTAGTGACACTTTACGGTACAATGTGCCCTTTATAGTGCTAAGCTTACATCTTAGTTCCGCTCGAACTTTTCTGTATCTTTTTTTTGGCTCTCTTTGTTCAAAATTCTGTTTTATGTCGAATGCGTTGTTACAGAAAAGTGTATCTGGGAACTTCTATTAGATGGGCGACTGTGGATTATCTTGTACTAAGAGGAAAAGAATCAACTTATAGTTACTAATTTAGTCGGCAATAATGTTACTAATTTATTTTCTTCGTCATCTCTGACTGAAGATTATAATCTTGCCTGTTTTTTATGCCTTCATGTTACCATTTCAAGTTGTTGATTATGCAGGAATTATAAGTTGAAGAGGAGTTACCTGGAAGGGTTTCCTGTTATCAGGGAGTCTTCTATAATTACTTTAGCTTAGGTATGCATTTTGTTTTTGTTTAGTGTCCTCTCTTGGGCTGTGCCATGCTGTTTTGGCTGAGAATAACTCTGTTTTTGTGTCATCAGGTATGGATGCCCAGGTTGCCTATGGTTTCCACCATTTACACAAAGAAAAACCTTACCTTGCTCAGGGTCCTATTTCAAACAAGGGGTGAATTACTCGTCCAATGTCCAATATTAATCAATAATTTCTCTCCCTGTTCTTAGCATTAAGCGGTATGAGGTTTAATTCGTTTACTTCTCTCCATGTATTGGGATTATGAAAGCTATAATCTCATAAAATTTTGACTCGAACGAAAATGTTTGCTTTAATATGGCCAAGCATACAGATTTCACTTTGTAGTGTAGATTAAGTTTAGAAGGAATGCATTGATGGAATTTGTTGGAATGCACTTCTGAGATTTTTAGCATCATAAAGTAATTTTTTTAATGTTCTTCTGTCCATTCTGATATGCTGTCTATAATTCTCTAGAGGTTTCCACAAGGCTTTGGAGTTGGGACACTTTGCGCGGCAACAAGATTGAGCTGTGTAGTAACTTAGATGGACATTTTGACAATAAAATAATGTCTCAGCATTTTGTTGATTGGAAAGCCTGCTTTGCAAAATTGAATATTTTAAGAATATTTTGATCTAGAAGCTACAATTTGAGTACGCCACTTTTAATCATGTTATCGTTTGCGGCAATTACATATTTTTTTTTTTTTTATCATGCTTCCATATGTTTTGCACCTAGTCTTGGTGCTGCAAAGTCTGGTTAGAACCATGATATTTTCACAACGATCATATACAAGTAGTTTATTTTCTTTATTTTGTGTAAACTAGTTGGCTACGTAAAAGTTTCCACACTCATCTGGCAATTAAAGTGTGGCTGAACTTTTGACTGCAGTTAATTTATTCTAGATACAGTTGCAAGTAGGGGTGGTTTTTCACGCCATGCAGCAGTGATCCAGGTTTAAGGCTAGATTTTGTCTAATATGTTCATAAAATGGGAGTTCAATTTCCCATTGAAAACTTCCTGATCCTAAGCATTTTTGTTGATGATTACTTGGATAGATCTGAGATTTGTGAACCAGCGGAACCAGTTGGTATCACAAAACGATCATGGCTATTGCACCACGCAACCTCAAACTCTATGTTAGTAAAAGTCGGATGCATCATGGAGGAAAATAAAACTTGAGCCTAGTAAATTGTGGGAAAAGGGGCCAAATTGACACTTGAACAAATTGAACTTCTTTTTTAAACAAAAACTGTCTGAGTAGTTGGGCAAAGATCGAGCCTGGCCTATGATCTAGTACAAGAGAAGATTCTGATAGGGCATCTCATGTTTTTTTTTTGTTCTTTTTTGTTCGTAAGTAATTTCAATTGTGAAATGTTGAAAAAACCAAGCATCAAATCGGTTCTGCAAAGCATGCATTACTCCTTGTTCCTCATAGATTGGCATTTGCACGTGCTGAAACTGACTGGCAATACTTTTCAAATTGGTGTTGTGCAGATGTTTGAAGAACATCTTGAGAATATATGTTAAGAAGGTCAATTGTTCAGAATGGGAGCAAATCCCTGTCCCATCGAGGTTAAATTCATTTTCTTGATGAGTTTAATGGATCTTAAATTTATAGTGACTTGACAATTGTATTTGAACAATAGTGAACTTATTCTCACTTGATTTATTTTCGGGACTTTCTTGATTTGAATTAACCGATCTGGCTCATATGGATCTTCCAGTGTTAGGTCTGTAGTTGTCCTCAATCTTCCTTAGCTATGAAAGTGGAAGAAATCCTTGGGGCAATTTGAAGCCGGAATATTTAGAAAAGGTATGCGTATTGTTGACACTGAACAACTTGCTCTACAACTTAGGATGTGTTTCAACTTGATTGTTCAGTGGGTAATCATGGAAATATGATCATACTGACAACGGTTTTCTTTTGATTTTCCCCTCTTTCCTTGTTGTTTTCCTCCCTCTAGAGATGGTTTGTTGAGGCTCATGCGGACGATGGTTTGCTGGAAGTTATTGGCTTGAAACATAGTTGGCATGCTTCAATGGTTATGGCTGAATTGATCTCAGCAAAACACATAGCCCAGGTTTGGAACGAAATTTTCAAAATTCTTTACGATAGTATCATTTCTCATGTTTCATTATCAATAGGTTTTAAAATTTGCATTTTAGAAGCTGCATGCTTTCCATCACTATTTCACAGGATGCTGTTGAATCTTAAAACGGTGTCCATGAAGTTGGAATTGCTCAGTTTTTTAATTTTGCTATGCACTTCAAAGCAGAGCATGAAGCACTAATCTACTTCAATCCTAGATGAATGGTTTTGAATTTGGAACTTGTGTCCACAAGCTGTGCGTGACCCTTCACGATTTTTTATGTTTCTGCGCATTGAATAATACAGCAATTAATTTGCGCAAAAATGCTTTATTGTCATGCAAATCCGTTTCCATCCCTTCTTCATCTTGACTTGTTCTTGGTATAAAAATCTTCTCATGAATTAAAATAGTTTAATCATGAGCACTCGTGTTTTTGATAAACTGTTTAGGTGTTACATACTGTGCTATTACCAGGCCTCTGCTATCGGTTTAAACTTAGGGGAGGAGAATGGACAGAGGCATACATGCAGATAGATGGTGAACCCCGGATACAACCCATGAACAAGGAGTTCTCGACTTTCGTGGAGATGAAACGGGTACCACATCAGTCTGTTATGGTCAAAGGAGAGTAACCGAACCACAATTCTCTCTGTAAAGTTTCTCCCCCTTAATGAGGCTTCCTACCAGTGGTAGCTTTATGAAGCCAATGTTCAAGCATCAACATATTGTTGTACAGATCCTATACTTGGCCTTGTATCTAATCTGTTGCTTATGGTATTTTCTGTAGTCCAATCAAGCCTCCAATTTCGTTTCATTTAACTAGTCCATGTGAACATACTTCTACTGCATATTTCACGAAGCCACGAACTGCATGAACAATCGAGCTTGAACCATGAGGAATATAAATACATCTTTGCAACTAGTTTCCATATGATTGGTTCATACATATTGAGCAAGCAAAATTTATTTCTCAGTAATAATTTAGTTGATTTAAAGAAAATAAATTGTGGACTGGAACTTGGTTACAAATAAATTGCTGCCATTTCCATTATTATTCTAATTATTGTTATTATTAGACTACAAATGTGAAATTCTAAGTAAAAAATTGCCTTTTATCTCAATAGACAATAATGGATTATTGTATATGTGATATAACGGAACCTCATTTTGTCATTTTGTATGTCACACCAGATTGAACATAGACCGGATCATCGATGATAATGTAGAAAAGTGATGTTGCATTGAATAACTGCATGATGCAATGTGGGATCATAATGAATTGTCTCGAAGGTGGCATATCCCCTAGCGAAACGGAATATTCCGGTGCCGCCGACCACTGCCACCTCCCTCACCCTTTCGAACTGAGCACTTGTACCTTGTATCTCCAATGTACTACCTTTGAACTCTTTGTCGCTGAACACAACTGATATCAAAACATGAGTATTTGACCCATCCAATGCGGAGGTTACATACAAACCTTGGGCTCTCGCAATTTCTGTCGACTCTGTGGATGGAAGGTAATTTGAAAATTAGTAGTGACAAATTATAAAATATTAAATATATATATTATAAAGAAAGTATTTTTAATATTTGAACCTAACCTTTGTCAAATCCATCTGTAATTGGATCATCGGTGCAGAAAATGGCCCCAAACTTTGTGAACATAAGAAGCCCATCATTAACTGGGCCCGTAATCTCCATCACTGTTGCATTAGGCCCACCCGAGTAGTCTTGGAAGTATAGTGTCATCTCTGTCTCTTTAAGTTGGGGGAGTTCAGCCAAGGAATTTCCAAAGAAGAGTGCAAGAAATAGGAATAACGACAACTCGAGGGACTTAAATGCCATTTCGAAAACTCCGAAGGGGGAAAGTGAGGATTTTGAGATGGGATTTGTGTGATTTTGATTTGTATGTGAAGGACTTGTGAGTATTTATAGGTGGAAAGAAAAATTGCTGCTTAAGATTCCAATTTTTGTAATTTGGTGGAGGTGAAGTTGAACAATGGCATAGGATATATCATACCACATTTAATAAGTATTATTTAGTATTCTTTTCTTGTTGGTTTATATACATTTTGTGCATTTGAAAGTTCCAAATCTTGTCCTCAAGCCACATAACATCATAGTAGCAATGGAACTGATATTGGCCACATAAATTTTCATAAATAATTATATATGTAACTAAAATATATAATTTTTCAGTTGAGTTGATTGGGTACATCAGAAGAAACGGCTCATGACTTATAGTAAATTTGACACCGAAGTTCCAAGTCTTCTGATTAATTTTTAAATTCGAGATTCAATTATAACAAATCTTTTTATCGATTTTTTTAAAAAAAATGTAGAAATTGAAACTAAAGAGATGATTCCGCTTGAGTTCAAACATTTTGTCCTCATTCTTTTTATTAATGTAAAAACCGTGTATTTATTTTGCATATACATGTTTTACGAATTGCAACCGAGTGAGTTTAGTTTCCATTTTGTGAATTTTTTAAAGCCTTGTACACTAGGTTATAAGAACGTGGAAATGAGGAACATTAATCCAATTTTTTTTTTAAAAATGTTTCTATTTTTGCATTGTTCTTAATGGTGTCAAATTTAAGTTTTCGATTTTTATTTCTGTTTTTGTTTGTTTTTCTCGAAATTTTAGAATCTTTTTCGTGTGTCACTACATATACATTCCCATGGAAAGTATTAGTATATTAGGGGCTAAAGAGTATTGAAGATAATATTATCGAATAAATTACTTATAAATTTAATAATTGAATATTTATGAATTGTTAGAGTATGCGTTCAGGAAACCAACTTGTAGTTTAAGTTTTATTGACTCTTAGGCATTTAACAATTTTTATTTTAATAATATTTTACGTTTTAATACATCCTGATATTTACTTCATCTGTATACTCTTGCTAGCTGCATAAAGAAAGACTCAAAAATGATATGATACAATGAGGTCGGACAAGTTATGACGATCATCAAACTCATTTAAAAAGTTACTGTATATTCTAAACTCATTTCTAGTTGATTCATCCACCTAAAATAAGAGTAAAGGTCATTCGAGCTCGAAATTAGCATATGTAATTTTATATGTCATGTTTCATTGGTTGAGACATGAAGTGCTCACATATCATGAGTCACTGAACAACAATTCCTCTAACTTTATGATTTAAAAGAAAATATATATATCATATATATTTGTATAATAAAGGACGTTATCCAAATTAAAAGTATATCATTATAAAAATTAAAACCCGTAAATTAATATTTTTTTATCTGAAGATTGATGAATAATCATGAACATGCATACATACATGTATATATATTTCCTTTATCTTTAATTTGCTCTTCTTTATCCACCTATAAACCCTAGCTTTCCAAGCCGGCTTTGCCGATTAGTTTATCTTCATGGCCCACTTCCATAACGGCTGCTGTCGCCGTTTCCTGCTTTGCGCCGCCCCTATTGTTCCAAGTTTTCTCACACGTGGGGCACGTTTTATGCACTGCCGCCACGGCCTTTGGCATTGGGTTGAAAAACTGCCGCAGCGGTGGTGGTGGATTCTCTGTTTTAACCCCTGGTCGGAGCTCCAACAGTTGTCTCTTTAGTTGTAGATTCTCATCGCTTAGCCTTTCGCAGTTCTTTTTCAAGAACTCGCGGTCTATCTCAGTTTGCTTCATTTTTGTCCTGCATTAAAAGATCGAAATAATGGAATAGATAATATAATTATTTTTATGCGAATCCAATTTTTTAAAAAAATGGAGGAAATATTTGTATCGATTGCTAGAAAAGATAGAAATTATAACAACTTTGCTCTTCGATTCTGAAACCAAACTTCAACTTGTCTAGGTTTGAGCTTCAATCTTTCTGCAAGTAGCTGTTTCTGAGCCTGCATGCCCACCAAAAATTGTTTTTTAATCTAGTATGGTTTTTTTAATAAAAAAAAACTGGATTAAATTCTGTTATTTTTATCCAATTCTTAAAAAAAATGTGAAAAACCGGATGTTTTATGCGTGAATATATATTTACCATTGAAAGAGAAGAGTGCTGTTCAAAACTCTCTTCAAGCAAAGTGATCTGATCTTTTTCAAGCCTCAGCTTCTTTCTGCTACAATTCTTGGAATAATTTCTCTCACAATCATCCGCCTTGCTACCGTTGAAAATCCTTTTCTTGCTTCCTTGTAATTTTTCATCCACTTGCTTCAATTTCGGGCTCGAGATCGAATACTCGTCAGTATCATGGCGATTTTGGTGAATTGGGATCGAAAGATCAAGAAAAGGCACCCTCCTATTTGTCTTCGAGCTATCCCTTTTCGGCTCATACGCGGCTAAGCCTAATCCCAAGTCTAGCCCGAGTTTGATGCTGGAAGCTTCGTCCTTTTCATCCATGGATGAAAAGGATAAAATTGGTTAGGGGATGCTTGTTTTCCTCTTTTCTTGTCAATGAGATGAGATTGAAAGATTAATTTATATGGCTTTATTATGATTTAATTAGTGAAATACATTTTAATTATGTATTTATTATACAGAGTAATTATTAATGTCAAAGAAAAGAGGGCAATAATAATGGCATGCGTTAGGGTTATGACTCATTGGAGGAAACCAAACAATTTTAATTATTCACTCCATGAAATCAATTCATTACTGTTTCATAGAGATTAATGCCATTTTGACTCATCTTTTGCTAACAAGAAGAACACAAGATGGAGTCATGAATGAGGAATTGCTACTTTTTTTTTTTATGCATTATCAAGTTATGTTACGTGAAATTGGTCAAATTGGTTAATTATTGTGCTTTTAATCAACTTGTAACCCTCAAGCATGACAAGATGGAAAGAGATTCATTAATTAGAATGGTGCATGCTTTAAGAAATTTTTGTAAGATATCATATAATTTGAGTTATTTTGAAAAAAATTTACATATTGATCAACATTAATAAACTTGAAACTTAAAAAGTTATACGTCCACTCGTTTTCCACTCTTTTTCGTTTCATAAATCTGCCCAGAGTTTATAAAATCATGATAAAATTATATTTTTGGTCATGTAGCTTGCATGTTTTTTTTTATTTCTGGTCATGATGTTGGTCAATTTATATTATTAGTCCCCAATAATTTGCACTTTTGTTGGTTTTAGTCATTTTTTTATCGAAGTTATGACATGACGAGAAATGTGTCTGATGTCACATGTCACTCCAGTGAAAAATGACTAAAATTAGAAAAATGAAAGTTAATTGACCGATATAGATCAACAAGGGAAAAAAAAGGAAAACATGCAAATAAGAACAAATGCAATTTCCCCTATAAACATTTAATGTATAATTTATGCCCTTTAAATTAATTTTATGTTTTGAATGTGAAACTTATGTTATTTTTCCTAATAATAAGTAAAAATTTATATTGAATGTACTTTTGTTTCATAATTATTCTTTTATTTTGTAAAGCGGAATAATGTATATATTGTTATTGAGGGAAATAAATTTTGAGTGAAAAAAAAATCATTTCAAAATATAATGACAATTTTGTATTTATATTAGATTTTACACCCTTATGTTTGTATATATCTTACATTTTTAGGGGGTTAATGTAAGAAAAATACAAATCAGGAAGGGTGTATGTAACATTAGAAGTTATCAGATTTGATTGTTAATTTTCACAAATCTCAGGAGGAGATGTATATATAATATTTAAATATAATTGAATTTTGTTGTTATTATGACAAATATAAGGAGTAACAGATGTAATTAACCAAAAATTAATCAATTTACAAAATTTAATTACCCTTGGGGATTTAACATTAATTGATAGCTAGCAGATTTTGGCACGCGCGATCCCGTAGAAAATAGATAATATATCTTCTTTTTTTTATCAATTAATTTTTAAAATTGAACGATACAATATAAAATATGATAGAACGAGAAAAATAAAATTGAATGATTAGAAGATAATTTTGAAATTATATAAAATTTCAGCAACATACAGAAAAATTATTAATTTTGAGAGGTAGTTTAGATTTAATTACCAGCGTTTGTACATATTAATACACTTCTCGTTCTCAAGTTCGGCGCACATGGTATAGTACTCGGGGAACCTATTTTCTACTACTTATTTCTTCCAAGAGTCAACCCCAAGTTCTAATTTAAATAATTTATCGGAAAGATCCTCAATAATATATAGTATTATAAGCCTATAAGTTTTATATTTCTTTTTTAATTTTTAGTAGAAAATTGATGTAAATTAATCAACTATAATTATTGATGTTTTCAATAAGCAAACTTAGATCGCAAATTGAATATTTTTTAACAACATTTTATCCAATTTTTTTTTAAAATATTTTATATGTAAATCAATGAACCAAGTCTATTCATTGATGTTTTCAACTGACAATTTTAGATCGCAATCTGAATATATTTTAACAAAAAAATATTTATTTATTTTTCACTCTTTTATAAGTAGGTCTTTTGTGATACTGTCTCACAGATCTTTATTCGTGAGACGAATCAGTGAACCATGTCCATATTTACAACAAAAAATAATATTTTTGACATAAAAATTAATAGTTTCGATGAGTGATTCAAATAAAAAATGTCTCACAAATTTGTGTGTTTATTATCCTTATTATTATTGTTGTTGTTGTTGTTGTTATTGCTTCTTGTTAGATGATTAACATTTTGTGGATACTGCTGACTTATTGTCTTTGGAATTATGAAAAAACCATTATACCAACTTCAAAATTTAGACTATTTTAATAAAAAAATAAAAAATAAACCAACTTATAGATTCATTATACATGTAACCTTGTATAAATTATATATTTATGTGTGCATAATTAAATAAACGTACAATTCAAATCTTCAACCAAATTATATGGCCATCTCTTCTCTATTCTATGTTAAGGGCGAGGAGCCAAGCTGACCAAATTGGTACTTGTAAAATTACCCATATTCTTTTTTATATTTTATAAAATAATCATATTATATAGTTTTTTTATTTTGCAAAAAATTATAAAAGATATCTACTACACGAACTAAATATATAGATTGAAAAAAACGAAAAAAAATTGAAAAAAAAACATGTACACGTCCAAATGTTATAAACGAATCGTGTCCGTTCGAAAAATATTTGATTTGTATTCAGATTTATCGAATTCGAGCTGAACTCGATCATTTTCGAACTTTTTAAACCCAAATTATATTGTTCGATAATCCGCAACTTTTGATATTTTATTAATATAATATGAATATATTAATTTCGATTATTTCGAGTATTTATTTTAAATCAATAGTGCGAAAATTTTTTTGCAACCAAACTCGTGTTGGTCTCACTTGCGGAAATTTGAGATAATAATATGAAAATAAAGAATAAATCGGAGACCGAGATTTACGTGAAAAACCCCTAAAAATTATTAGGATAAAAATCACGGGTAAGATGAAAAGAATTTCATTATAATATTTTACGGTGTATAACCACTCACTGTGTTTCAAAAGAGAACACACACTCTTAATACAGGAGAACAAAACACCTCAGAAATATTATAGAACTAAGCACTCAAATTTTATAAGAGGAGAGAAAACTCGAAGAAAAGATAATTTGAATTATGAAAGAATGCATCTTCCGCACAATTTCATTGTCTGAACACATGGTTTGAAATTCAATTATTCCTAATATACAGATGTCCTACTTGACTAAATATTTTTCCGACAATTCGAACCCGAGTCTTATTTAAATCGAACTCGAACAAAAAATTGAAAATTTTCGAGTTTTGAACGTAATTCAAACTCAAATAGATCTATTTCTCGATCAGATTCCTTTCGGTCTCCAAAAATTTACATACCATATATCTTGTACACAGAACATAACCTACGAACGGTATCCGTACTGAAGAACACTCTCATGAGGGCTGACATAAACTCACTGTGGCCGACTCTCTTCATCACATTGGCATTGGCTTCTTCCTCTGCTGCCATTTCTTGTAAGTTCCCCCTCCCTGGAAAATTTTTTGGATTTATTGTTTCATTTTGTTCTCCATTATTACTCTCCCATGTACAGAAATATGTGCATCATGTCTTGTTTCAGTTTATTGGTGGAGCAGAAAATCGAAATCGAATTCAAATGGGTACGAGGGTAGAATTCAAGAGCTTGAAGCCGCGTTGAAGGCTGCCGTGGAGAATTGTTCTGCTGAGAGACAAGGTCGTATCAGAGCTCAACGGGTACTTTTATTATTCTTTCCCCCTTGTTTTTTGGATTTTTCGGCGGTAATTGAGAAATTTTAGGAGGTGAGGCAGCAAAGAAAACCTGTTGCATTGAAATTGGATGATGTTCTTTCCGTTTTTCGATAATTCGGTTATTTAGGTGGTTATTTTTTTTTAATAGTAAGTGGTTTTGAGTTAATGATCAAGAAAATTTTGTTTCATAGCACGTTTGATGGGTTGCTGACGTGATTGGATCCATTAATTTCCCAGTTTGAACTTGGCAGCTCCAGAAAAGAAGAAATAAGAGATAATGGATGCTATAGAGAGTTTGAGAATCTTCTATTTTATCAGCATATCTGAAATAGTTCTAAATAGGACCTTGTCGTTAGTATCTTTCTTTCTATTCCCGTCCCACACACAACTGGTCCTCGAGGTGAGATCGTGTAGAATTATTCCAATTTTATTTTTATATATGTAATTCTGAATATCCACTCACCATCTTTAAAAAAATAACTCCTAGTGCAACCAATCCAAACTGAAAACGGTCACAATACCATGTGCAATCCTGGCTTTTGATCTGTTCCGTTTCTTTCCATAACCTCCCCAACGAGATGATTGCACCCCCTTGTTCCTTCCTTCTTCCACGTCGTCTAGTTGGTGTAGACGTAACAAACCTAACTTGGGTAGGATTTGTTTCTCATGGCCATTTTGAGCATCTTGTCAAATCACCATGCAGTTTTTGTCTGCCTTCTTGGTTAACAATGTTAAATATGGAGAATTAAGACGCCTTTTCCATGAAATTTCTATCACAATCCTGTATATCCCATGCTGCTTTCATAATTTTCGAATTACATGTCTTGTTCTAGGCTTTGAGAGAAGCCTTGAACCAGCCTCACTGTGGCGAAGCTGAATCAAAGTTATTGAAGGCATACCCCATGGCACAAATTGGGGTAGTGAAGTCATGTTTCTCCACACGGTAACGTGGGAAAACTGCTATCATTCTTATGAATTGAAATGTTATGTTCCTATTTGATTTTGAGCAATTACGAGATCTTGATCCTACTATAAGGGAAAGTCTCATTTTTTGGATATAAAGTGTGACGGGCTGTTCCGACGAACTAGGCTTGTACCAATTAAAAACATCTTTGTAGTTCTTCCATAGTGCAGTGGATAAAATTAGTGACTCCTTCATATTTCATTTTGGGGGATGAATTTCATTGTTTACGGTGTGTAAAAGAGTTTCAAGGATCTATTGACTTTAGCAAGGGCTTATGTTAACGAAGTTTGTTGTTCTTTTACACTGTTTGCTTATTGTCTCTTGAACTTCTGAATGAAAAGTTAGTGATATTAGCTCTCATGCTTTGTGTATTTGATTAGCTTTCTCAACTTGAATGATGCTTCTTGAAATTGTTATGAAAATTTTATTTCTCATATTTGTTTGTATCTGTAGTGGAGTCAATCTTTCGAGTATCATTAACATTGAAATCTTGCTTGACTTGTCTTTATTCTTTTGATAAATAAATTGCACTTTTCTCATTTGTGTACTAACAATGAAGGGTATTAATATGTTTGTGTGTGTGAATATTCCCCTGATTTGACCAGGAATGGGACTCCAAGACAGCCTTTACTTGTACCTCTTGCTAGAGCATCTTTGATATTTGATTTGACCCGGGTTCCCCAAGCATCTCTCGAGGGTCTTGAAGGGTATTCACACTGTTGGTTAATATACGTGTTTCATCTAAACACAAATCTAGATAAGTTATGGAAGAAGCCATCACAATCAAAATTTAAGGCAAAGGTTTGTGCTCTCATTCTTTCCCTAAAGATTCTTAAATTTCTATGACTTCATTAAGAGATTGTATTTTTGTAAGAAACATTAAGAGATTGTATTGATAAATAGGTAAGGGTACCCAGACTCAAAGGTGAAAAAATTGGTGTTTTTGCCACGAGATCTCCTCATCGTCCCTGCCCAATTGGATTAACTGTGGCTAAGGTATAATTGAGTTATTCAGAAGCCAAATAACATCACTTTAGTATTATCTCATATTACCAAAACCTCCCCTGTGCACATCTCATGGAATATTTTACATCGGCGACTCCAAGAAAATAAAATGAAAGTTCTGGAGCAATCAAGTTAATCATGAATGATTCAAATTTTGACAAATGCATCAAGTTAATGGGATTTGTAAACCTATGCACATGAACTCGAATTTTCTCCTAGACTAAATTGCCCTATATGAAATTGAAAGTGGTTAATGTGGATAGGGGCTTGGTAAACCTATGCACATGAACTCGAATGAGTTCCAAATTTATCCAAGGAATAAACTCGGACGGTGGACTCATATGATACACAGAGTTGGGGGTATTTTTGCTACAGACATTTTGTGTACTTAAGTAGTTCTTATCCATCACTCTACTTAATAATT
This sequence comes from Primulina huaijiensis, assembly GCF_012295235.1. Classification (NCBI taxonomy): domain Eukaryota; kingdom Viridiplantae; phylum Streptophyta; class Magnoliopsida; order Lamiales; family Gesneriaceae; genus Primulina; species Primulina huaijiensis. Next base: position 28,169,413 of record NC_133307.1, read on the forward strand.
TGCAATAGATACTCGCACTTCTTATTAACCATTGGCCAATTTTTCCGGCCTTGGACAACCAGATTCATTACTAGACAATGACAAGCTAGCCTCAAATGTATGATGGGGTTTTTTTGAAAAACAAGCATGTGGTTTTTCTTGTCAAGGTCATGCATGAAATAGTTTTTGGTCTTTTAGGTGGAGGCGGTACATGGACGTACGGTGTTGCTCTCTGGTGTGGATCTGGTTGATGGAACAGTAAGTCTTTGTTGTCTATTGGCAGTTATTGGTAGTGAGACGTTTATTGGTAGTGAAATGAACGTCTCTTTTGCTTCTCACCTGTTTACTCAGCTAAATGCAATCTGCGTTGGGTTTTTTAACTCTTCCTAGCACTTGAAATCTGGTTGCAGCCAATTCTTGACATTAAACCTTATCTGCCATACTGTGACAGCATCCAAGGTGCAACAGTTCCTGACTGGGTAAAGGTATTACTTTCTCCAAATTTACTATCTCTAGAGAAATTGTTGCTTCCTAACATTGTAATTGTGTCATTAATAAGGAGATTTTGAGGTTAAGGTTTGAATTACCTTTGTTCATTTATTTGAATTTTTGACCTTATGCGGAAGGTAAAATAGCATCTATTCTTGGATGTGCATAATTATCTTTTCAGAAATTAGCATTCTTCTGGTTAGGTTTCGGCTTTGAATAGATAGCTTATTCGGAAAGTATGAATATAATGTATCTTCATTTTTACTCTCTTTCCGATTTAATTATAGTGTACTTTTCCTACAAAGTTGAAACAATTTCCTTGAACAGATGGATGATATACTAGCTGTAGCTTCTATTAGCTTCTCTGAGGACTTTTCATCCAGTCTTGCGGATTGTTGGGCAATGGTGGTAAGACTGTATAACTCAGTTTAAATTTTGTTTATAAGACATGCTTTGACTGTTGGGACTTCGTGTATTTTTTTACTAATCCAGGAAAAGAAGTCACTTTACTTCTCTCCAGATGAATTTCTAGGCTTGATAAAGCAAGTGCTCTCGTGGGATATACGATCAGTAGCTCAACGAAGCCATCCTCATAATGCTCTGCGCAAAACAGATTATTGCAGTGGAGAAGAGGACGACACAGTAGTGAGAAGTAGTGTGAGAGAGGAAGATTTTGAGCATGGACATGAGCCACAGTCCCTTTCATTTCATGATGTTATTTATCATCTGGTTTTGGAAGGACTGGATGTTTCATATAGAATCGATTCCATAGGAAATGTTCTTGTTGAAAAAGTTTCCCTTGGATGTGGTATGCAGAATGTCGATAAAAATATTTTGTGATTCACATTTGCGTATGGTACCTTATTTAAGATTCTTTACCCATTTTTTCCTTGAATCATGGTTCATCTTCTTGGTTTGAGAACTTGCTTTTTCCTTTGACTGGAATCGCTTATAGATCAGATTGAGATGTTTAGCAGGGGGTGCAAGTGAATCAAGTTGCATGGGACTCCGGAGTAGCTAAGTAGCTTGGTCAAACCGATCATACCGTATAATTGATAAGTTCATTTTTATTACAATATAATTCTATATTAGTAATTTATTTCTCACGGCTTACTAAATAGATTATGTGGTACACTCGCTTCAATTGATTTTCTCTCACATATTTCTGCCCGTGCGAGAGATGCAAAGTCTACTTTGGAAACTGCTCAGACTTCGGACATTGATCTAAGCATCTTGGCCTTAGGCCCTTCCTTATCCACAGAACACTGTGATTTCCTTTTTTTTTTTTATCTATTAATGTTAGTTCATGTTTTCAAGTGTTCATTACTTATATTAATATTATTTGTTCATGTTTTAAATTTGGATGGATACGATACATGAATAATTTGAACGTAGAATTTTTAAAAGGTTTTGTTTGTATAATTTGAAAGACATTATTCTAATTGCATATATCATTTTGTATCAATTTAAATATTCCGACAAAATACATTAATAATTCGTTTTGGTTTCTAATTTGTCATTCTTCTTAGTAAAACTCGTCTAATCTTTATAATAATTAATTTTTATAAATTAAATCATTGAATTAAAATTATAACATTACTCTACCAATCATTTATCTTACATCAATCACGTTTGATGTGCTGTTATTTATCCATCTATCAATTATTTATCTTATATCAATCAAGTCATCAATCAAATCACTGAATTAAAATTATAATATTACGTTTAATAAATAATATTATAAATATTTTAATAATATTTTAAAAAAGACAAAACAGTAATATCAAATTATCTCAAATTTAATCAAATTAATCAATCAAATCAAACATTATATTAACTATAATTTTTTTTATATTTTATTATTAAAAAATATTAATTATCTCCATATTATTTATCTCATACTACGAACCAAACGGCACAAAAATAATTTGAATTAAACAGTAAAACCCATGATCTACAATAACATTCTAGAATCATTTTTGGGGAATATCATTGTAATAATTAGTCGCATAAGAGAATTCTACAGAGACTTTAATATTCAATAGGTTGAATATGTGTTGGCATAATCTTAGCCATTTGTTAAGGAAGTGTAACTAATATAAATAGAGGTATGTAAACTCTCATTTTGTATTAATTAAATGCAAAAATAGTTTGAGCTTTAAAAATATAAGAGGAGTATATTCGTTACACAAATTTGCTAATTTTTTTTTTAAATAACAAGCTTTTGGTTGATAAATTTTCATTGACTTTTGCATAATCTCATTGATTTCTAAAGATTTTCACATAATCTTGTAAATTTATTTTACATGACTTTTATTGATATTTGTAAATTTTTTCATAGAACCTTATAAATTTTGTAATTTATTATTGTGATTATTTTTAAAAAATTAAATTAACTATTGAACGTGAATAAATTTTATTTATTTTAAATATTTCTATATCTCGATATAATAAATTTTTATATACTGATTTTCGAAAGATAATAAATAAGTCATTACTAAATTTATTGCAATTAAACTTCAATTATTCAGGTCAATCCAACATGTTTATTTAAATAATTAATNCACACACACATATATATATATATATCAAGAATTTTGATTTATAATCAAAATCAAGATATAGATTAACTAAAGTTATAGAAAATAATAATTAATAAAAAATTAAATTTTACTTACTAAAAATAATTAATATTTTCAATTTATAGGTCAATAAAATATAATAATTTTTTTTGTTATGTAGTGTAACAAATTTTTACATTTTTTTAATAAATATTATTTTAAATTTTATGAGATTATGTGACAAAAATAAAATGAACGATGTTAATGATTTTGATTTTAACCTATTGTTAGCAATAAAAAATATGTTTTTAAAAAGTAAAATAAAAGGAAAAATATATGGATGAGAAAATAATGAAAATTTTAGTGTTTGTATTGAGTATATGAGTTTGAAAGATTTCTTAATTAAATGTACATCTAAATCTTTGGTTTGAATCAAAGACATTTTTTGACATTTTATTGTGATAACTTACACTTTAATTCTTGTACTTAATATAATTTTATGAAGTCATTAAAAGTCTATTGACATTTTGAATACATATATACTTTTGTACAGTTTTTAAAAGTTAAGTTTGAATGCTACGTGACTTTTTAAAATTCTACAAAAGTTTATATTGGATACCACTCAACTTTTATAGAGTATATAAAAGTTTAGATTGAATACCTCTAGACTTTTGACTCCATAAAAGTCATTAAAAATCTAGAATCAATAAACCCTCTTAATTTTTCTTGTTACCTTTTCCATATAGATATAATTCATTTTCTTTCTAAAAAGAGTGTATTCAATGTAGGAGATTTGATTTTTTTTTTGATGATTTTAGAAGTCTAGATCATGTTAAATCAGGATTTTTGCATACTCTACAAAAATTTAGTGGTATTCGAAATAGACTTTCACAGAGTTTTAAAAAGTCAAGTGATGTTCAACATTGACTGTTAAACACTCTATAAAAGTGTATATGTATTCAAATTTTCAACAGTTTTTTAATAACTCCATGAAATTCATTAAAATATAAACATCAAAGCCTAAAGTATAGCTATAAAATGTCAAAAATTATCTTTGGTTCAACCCAAAAATTTGGATGGATTTTTAAAACTTATAACCCATACAGATGCTCTTTCTTTTACTCTTTCACCTCACATCGCCTCTTTCTCTCCACATGCACCTTCTCTCATCTCATCTATTTATATCACTCTCTAATTTTCAAAATTTATCATTATATACATTTTCTTTTTCTTTTTCAGATTTTTTTCATTTTTTTTGTTGATTGCTTAGTTAATAATTTTTTATTTTAATGTCATAAAAAATTTTGAGTCCTATAATTGATTGTTTGATTTTTAATTTATGATTCATACAAATGAACGTAATATTCAATAATAACAAAAGATGATCCAAGAAAAAAATAGCGTCACTTAATTCTTAATAGTTGAATAGTTTCGCAAAAAGTATGATAAAAAAATAAAAATAAAAATAAAATTGTAATATATAATTTATAAAGAAATTTTATGATGTAATCGATAAAATAATTTTTTTCATTTATTGTTTGAAAATTGCATTTTATTTCTTATTTTATGACTATTAATTTTGAAATTTTACAATGTTTAAAATTATTATTATGAATTTTTAAACAAAATTATTACACTAATTATAATAAAATCATAAAATTTTATTGGCTCATAGAATTGAAATCGATATTAATTTCTTAATAAATAAATTAAAAATTTATATTAATTTTTTAATCTATAATTTTTTTTATAAAAAATTATATTTATACAATGATAAATAATATAAATCCACATATATATACATATACATGTAATGATTAAATGATTTAATTTTTAAATAAGTAAACTTATTTACTAATATAAATTTTTTTTAAAAAATTCAATCTGAATATGTTATATATGTCAATTAATTATTAGTTCAAAAAAATTAATATTTTATAATTAGATACAAAATCTATAGAATTATAGATATAAAAAAAGTTCGCAAAAACATATAAAAATATTGTAAAAAATTATACAAGAATTCACAAAAATCTATTTGTAAATCTATGAGATTTTGTAAAAATCTATCAAATCTACAAAGTCTATTATTTAAAAAAGTCATCAAAATTATGGATTGAATACGCCTCACGGAATACAATCTCTTCTTAGCATCTTCTAACATATTTATTATTATTATTATTATCATTTTATTTATTTTAATTATTATTTAATTAGAATATTATTGTTATTATTAAATTATAAAAAAAATTATTATTTAAAGAATTATCATGACATTGGTTGAAATTAGTAAGAAAATCTCTTTCAAGTTGTTCCACCACCTCCATACACTCCAACACCGCAGCTTTGATCCCCCCATTTTCTTTCATGGCCTTGAAACCCAATATGTTTCTTTCACTTCAACCCCATGAGTAAAATCTTTAGGCGATTTGATTTCCGTTTTCATCACCCCAAAATTTTCAATCTTCCCACATGTTTACTCTTTCTTGAGGTAAGAAATCTCATTACAGAATAAAAAAAACATGATTACCATCTATACAATCCCAACACTGCTAATATCTTGATTGACATCAGGGGGAACGATTAAAAAAAAAAAAACTATTTCAGGACTATGTTTGGATATCCATCCGGGAAATCACTAATTCGTCAATGGATCGGAGAAAAACATGATAATTGATAAGCATTTAAAGAATATTGATCTGAAAAATCACTTTATATGTACCAGTACACACTATCTATATATATATATACAAGAGGTAGTCATGCCAACTGTATCAATAAGTAAAACTCATCTAGATTGAGGAGAACTACATCGCAGATGATTTTTTCCACGAAGAGAGCAACTGTCATGGAACGACTCCTCGAAGCATATATAATTGTCTCCAGTGAGCAATTGCGATACAGGAACGAGGCCAAGACTATCTAAATGATGCAGAAAAACTGGACTTCATCGATCGCGGGTAGGATATTTGTGAAATCTAACTAGTGGGGTTTTTTGAATCATGCATGGCGGATTGAGAAAAATCAGAATTTATTTACATGTGAATTGAATCGGAGAATCAAATTGTGTATCTGAATTCTTCTACATATACCATGTTGTATCAATGGGGAAAAAATGATGAACACGATAACGAAGAGAAAACTTCTCTATATCGATCTCAAAATTCCGTTTACATGTACAAGTGTTTCCATCTATATACACAAGAGGTAGTAGTTCAGCTTATCTAGTATAACTAAATATCTTTAAAAATCACCTTATTACAATTTTTTTTGCATCAGACAGCACAAGAAGTATCCTTAATTCTTATGTTGGGTTGAAATTTATGACTCAGAAACTTGTGCATGGAACTCCTAGCTTGGAGAAACCGTTTACTACCACAAAAGAAGCTAATTTTTTCAACGGAATTTACCAGAACAATAGTATATACTAGATAAGGAGAACTAAAGCACGATCATATCACTTGAATCTTGAAAAGGAAATCGTTCGAACGCCGCAAAAACTCTTAACCCATAAAAAATTTGGTTTTGGAAAAGTGTTAGTGTTAAATTATTTTTGATTCAAGTTGTAGTTTCCTGATTTCTGCATGTCATGATTTTTAATTTGAAAGTTAATAATTCAATTTCTAGTTAATTAAAAGCCAAAAACTATGAAAACTGATGAATGATGGAACATTTGACATATTTCAACTGATTTAGATAAACAAAAATATTTATTTAGATAGGATTAATTTAAATGGTTCGCTCTAATTTGAACTAAAAATATTTATTTAGCTAAAGCCTAAAAACACTAATTAAAATAATATATAAAATTCGTGCATTATTAATTTATAAAATTTTTATTTTATTTATCTATCACAACAAATCCATGTCAATATATCGAAATATTATTCATATATATTTCCTAGCTAACTGTGTGGACCCACACGATAGCTGGTGTGAATCTATTGGTCTCACGCGCCACTCTGCACAAAGCACCCTAAAGTAAATACCTCGTCTCCTCGTCAACCGCTCAGCTGCCGCCGCCAAGTTCGGCCACTTCTCGCCGTCGCCGCTCCACATATCTGAGGCAACATCTCTGTTCACTTCCTCTTCCTACATCGCCGTTTTACAAAGATCGGCGGCTTGCAGCTTAATCTTTGAAATCTAAATAAAGGACTCCGACAGAGGTCGCGGGGAAAATAGGTAGCCACCATTCACATCCCATCTTGCGCGTTTGAAATATTATTTTGATTTTTTTTTTGTAAGTTTTAAGTTTTGTTTGACTCTTATTTTTATCAAAGATTTGAACTTTGAAGGCTAATTTATAAAAAAATTTTAAAATTTAATAAATAAATAAAAATTGTTTCACGCGTTGTATACGAAACTAACCCGAAAGTTATGTTTGACTTGCAGATATCCGACAAGAGTCCAACTCCATGTTTGTATGGATGTAATCTGAGACACGGATGCGGCACATATATTCCATCGGTATTCTACTTCATACACTGGATTGTGAATCACGCTTGCATTATATAGTTCGACAGTTGAAGTTGCAGGTTACTTTTCCCATTATTTAATTTTGCTCACAATTGAATGGTACACATGTATTCTAGCAACTGGAGAGTTCGAGTGGCAGGTTACCTTCCCACTCTTTTACCGACTTTTGAATGGACACACATGTATCTTAGCTTGGCTGGGGAAATTGTAGGTTGTGCCCGGAATGTGGTGATATTTGGTTGTGTTTGTGGGAAAATTAGTTTCTGGGATTTGTTAGATTTTGATATTGCTGTTTGTGTTTTCTTGGTTGTCTCTGTAAGATAATTCTTCCTTTTGGTTCAGTGTCAAGCTTAATTTCTTGAATTTCACAAGTCGTAAATTGATTTTCTGTCTGTGGGGTACTGGTTTTGTAGGATGTTCATGCTCGTTTTAGTGTAGAGTTGTCTTTGATTTTGTAGATATGGTTAATTTAGTAACATAGCTATTGAAACATTGTTGATTGACTTGTTTTACATAGTTTTTAAGCTAACCAAACAATAGAATAAAAATGAAGTAGGATATGAGAATGAACAAAAGTAAGAAACAATGTCTGTCTTGCTTCACAAATTTAGAAAAGCAAGTTAGTTATTTTGTCATTCGTTAGATATAGTTTGTAATGATGGTGTTAATTTTGATGAGAACGGAATGCACTTGCGAGTAGACTGAAGGTGGCAGTGAACAGGATTTATAAAGTGTGTTTCATGTTTGATAATTTTATTTTATGAAGAGTAAAACAATGACACATATTTTTACTATCGTTTTATCTGTTCTTATGTACAGCTTATAAATGGGGCAATGGGTCAACAAAATAAACCAATTACACGTGCCCTTTTTTCTGAAATTAATGCTGGTACATAATTTTTTTCAGAGAGAAATTTTTTGAAATTGCATAGTCATGATTGAATCAAGTGAGATACCCAAATATCATGTAAAGCTTCATGCACAAGTCAACCTTATGGAGCAAATAAGTTTTACTCTCTGATTTCTGACTTTTTATATACACATTAATAATGTTAACTTAGAAGCATCAACGATGAAAGAGATATTCTAAAACTTAGGTATGATTGAGGCTACTTGTCTATTTTTAGTATATATTCTTAGTCTTGAAATTAGCATATCATATTGGAAAAATGATTAACATACGCTGCAAAATAGCTATTTTATTCATTCTGTTATTATTGATTTACTATTTCCTTCTCAGATTTCTTGGGCTTCTATTAATTTATCCAGTGATGCACAAAGTGTACGAGTAAATACCCCGACATTTACAAACATGAAGAATGATAGCTGCTCTTGGATGCCGTTGGTTGAGGAATTGACTTTTCCTGCAAATTCGGTCCCTTTCAATAGCTGTCATGCTTCTACAATTGTAGAGGTGTTTCTTTTGTCACCAGATACCTTAGTCATCAAATCAATATTATGAGTTGATTAAGTTTTTATTCTGTTAGGTTGATAAAGATCATTTTTTGGTAGCTTATTTTGGTGGCACGGCAGAGGGAGCACCTGATGTTAAGATTTGGATGCAGACTTACAAGGTGCATGAATTTACTTTATAACTTGTGCATTTGTCCTTTTTTCTTGAAACCAGTTCCACTTGTTCGATATCGAGAAGATAATTTAAGCGTTTCATTTGCAATATTTGATGTAATTGTTTGTCCTTCCCCTAATTCCACTGAGAAACTTCAGATGTTTAGTTTGAATTCAATTAAGTTACAGGAACCTTATTCATATCCCTCCTTTTGTGGTTGATACCCTTTGAACTAATCTTATATTGCTAAGTGCGTTTGCAGGATGGTTATTGGCACTCTCCTGTCATTGCTGATGAACAACCTAATGTTCCTATGTGGAATCCGGTGCTATTTAAACACCCTTCCAACGAGTTGTTACTATTCTATAAAATCGGTCAAGAGGTTCAAAAGTAATTCTTCGAGCCTAGACCTTGTTCCCCTCATTTCAGATGTTCTCATTCTCACTAATTTCCAACAGAAAGCAATTTCATTAGTAACAAAAAATTCTCCACGTTCCATGGATTAAATGTTAATAATTTGGTGTCACAATCCACAGGGCTTCAAATTGTAAATGTACATCAAATTTACACTCGATTCTTTTTCTTTTGATATGGTTTGCTATTTAGATGGAGTGGATGCATGAAGAGGTCATTTGATGGTGGCATTACTTGGTCGGAGAGACAGCAGCTTCCTCCTGGTATATTGGGACCGATTAAGAATAAGGTATAGTCACATTCATGGTGCTTGTGCCTGTTACAAGGCAGTCGATTCCTTGATCCTTCTGTGACTTGAGATGAATTTTGATCTACAGCCTATTTTGCTAGAGAATGGAGATTTGCTGTGTGGATCATCCGTTGAGAGCTGGAATTCATGGGGTGCATGGATGGAGGTTGTAATAACTATTCTATCTCAGGGTCGTGTTTGAAAAAATTCAATGAATCTTCAGTGGCTGACTTCTTCTGTAATCTTGTTGAGCAGATAACTTCAGATTTGGGTCTGTCGTGGAGAAAATATGGGCCAATATACATTAAAAACACGTCTCTTAGTGTAATTCAACCTGTTCCTTACCAGACTGCAAATGGAAATATCCGTGTTCTCTTGAGATCCTTTGACGGGATTAGTAAAATCTGCATGTCAGAATCTTGTGACGGTGGCCATAACTGGGATTACGCAAGGCAAACTAAACTACCAAATCCAAATTCAGGTTTCAGCCTCACTAGAAATCTTGTGTAAACCATGTATCCAATTGTGTAATGGCACTGTTGAAAGTATTTGCTCCAACAGTTTTCGTTAATCATATGTAGCCTTATTAATGAATAGGAATCGATGGAGTGAAGCTTACAGATGGGTGTCTTGTCCTTGCTTACAATACAATTTCCCGAGGTATACTCAAAGTTGCAGTATCTCTAGATGATGGGGACTCGTGGACTGATGTGGCTACCTTAGAGGAGACCCAAGGAATGGAGTTCTCTTATCCTGCTGTAATCCAAGCAAGTGATGGATTAGTTCACATCACCTATACATATAATAGGGCACAAATCAAGGTAATCAGATTGGAGATACAATCTATGAAGTATTTTAATTTGATACTTCTTTGAGTTTATCACTTTATTTGGTTATTGTCAAATATAAAATAATGTGGCAATTAGTTTAAGCTTTGTGGCTAGTGATTCACAGGTGCACATGGTCTGATATCTGGTCCTTTTGTCATTTTGGTTAATCAATCCGACTGTCTGAATTTAAATTCGATCTATATTTTATAGGGCTAATTGCACTAACAGGTATGAAACCCCCTGAATATGCTAATATATCCTCCATTATTTAAAAATCAAGCATATTTAACCACTGTTTTTTTTTTTTGAAAAAAAACTCAAGTAAATTTAGCCCGTTTGTATGACTGATTTTTGCAAACACAGGGTTTCAAATGCAATTAATTTAATTTAAGGGGTTTTTGCATTCTTGAATATTTACAGAAGGTGCTGATGTTGATGTAATTTGTCCATATGTTATCTGCTAAAGGAGAGTATCTACATAATCTAATATTTTGCTTCTTTTTTGGGATTGAATATTAAGACCGCTTGTCACTACTAATTTTTAGTTTATGATAGTCTCACTAGTTTTCGTTCAGTCTTCTAACTCTTACCAGTTCAGATAGTCTCCTCAGCTCAGATCATACTTGAGAAAAGTTTAAGACTTTTCTTGAGCACTTATAATATCTTTGTCTGTTATCATATTTATACCGGATTTATTATCTCCATTCTCTACTTGGTATCAAAATTTTCAGGTCCTTGTAGGTAATCAATCACCCCTGATGCTTTTGCGTCCATGGATATTTTAATACTGGGGTTACAATTTTATCACTCTCAGCTAACATGCGAGAGGATGTTACAAATTTATGTTGCCCATTTCCCATGGCCATTAACTTAAATTTTCGAGATTTGTGGTATTTGAACGTTTATTGTATGGCATAATAAATGAATCTTTGTCAATGAATTTCTTTCTTTTATATTTTTTTTAACAGGAATCTGATCTTTTGCTGGTATTTATGTTTCAGCATGTCGTGTTTCAACCAACCAAATTTTAAGGGGCACTTTGATGGCGAAATGTTTTGGCTAGAGAGGTATTTTAGTTCTATTTTTACCAATTTGTAGCTTCGAGAATGAAATCTAAAAAATTCGTTATGCAGTATTTTTGTTTTCTTTGAATATCATTGAATTATAACTTACTGATATTTCTGTTTCTAAATTAAATATATTGATATTTCCTAACATTGGCTGACGAGTACGTGGTACTGAGTTCCAAACCATGTTTGGTTATAAACCTTAAAGCACTTTGATGAAATACCATTTGACAATGAAGGTGGATAAAATTCGACAGAAAAATGATTGTCGAGTTGAAAATACTTCTCACGAGTGAATCATTCTAAGCTACAACCAGGATGTGAATCGAAAATGGGTCCGAAGTTTGGATATTGATCCAGCATTAAGTCTTAAGCAACCTGAAGTTCTCCCTTGTACCTGGCTACATGCGAGGATCTCTTAAGAGAGAAGGGAGTACTGGCCACTGGGGTATCATATTGATGCAGCTGAAAACAAACGATTTTCTTTTAGAACCTTTGGTGGCATTTGTTTGGACTGTTACTATTTTTCTCAAAAATATTAAATGGAACATCGAATTCTTGTCGAACAATTTAGAAGCTTCTGTCTGTTAGAATTTTCTGATCAAGGTATTGAATTATTTTTGTATATCTTGACCTGGAATTTTCCCCACATCCTTGTATTTTTGCAGGCGCATAAAACGCTCAAAACTAACCATATTCCCCAAGTTTTTTTCTATGTAAAAGTCGACTGCCAGCCTACACAGCTTTAGTCAGTGGGGCGAAATTGGAGGCAACCCGGAGTAGACATCCCTCGACTTGACCCAAATAGCGACTATCTTTGTGTTACTTGTTAGAAAAAGCAAGTTTTTGTTGTATTCTATTGGTTGAAAGCTTGATAAACCTTGTAAAAATTTATGGATGTTCCTTGTCTGTTTGTTGCATTTGATTTCTTGGGCGAGTGGAAGCTTGCTTCAACAATTGAGCATGAATCTCTTCCGTCATGTTAATCATGTACTCAATGTTAACGGCTATACGTACAGTCCGATGAACTTTTGTTTCAATTTTCATGCGTAGCATGATCCCACTTCATTATCAAGTAGAAGTCTAACTTTTGCCCAAGCCAGTTTGGGTTAGTGGCACCATATTTTCACAAATACGAAGAGACTCAGGTTCGAGTATTCCCCTACTCTAGAATTAAAAAAAGGAAAAAAAAAAGTCCCAGTTTTCAACAAATATAAATTTACCCTAGGGCCAATAGTCCAACATATACAAATGTTGAAAGTTGAAACGTCAAGTTTCTTGATGGAAACAGTGGAAAAACGTACTAATTGCGTTGACATGATCAGCCACCAACATTTTCAATGTTAACATAATATAAATTCCATGAAGATAAATCACCTCACAAATAATTATAAATCAAATTGTTTTTACCAGAAAAAGAAAACATGAAAAAAAGAACCATTGCTCTTAAAGTCCCACTGCATTTCATGACAAAGTATACATCAAGATGATAGCAACTGAAGTTTGATACATGCTTATATCTTTTTTCCATAACCTCTGTAAGTATCCTTCATCTGCTGACTCTCCAAGGCACCGAACACGCCGTATACGCTGCTCTCGTCTTCGTAGACATTACGTTCGTTGTCACTAGCTTGATCAAGATCCATCAAATCATCCCCGTACCGAAAACTTTTGATCTTTGCATTCGACATCTTGGGATTTGGCTCCTGCCCTTTAAGAAGGCTTACCACTTCCTTCATAGTAGGCCTTTTCTCTGCCTCAGTTTGAACACACAATGCAGCGACATTTATCGTCCGTATCAACTGATTTTCATCGAAATTTCCTCTTAGCCTAGGATCTACGAGATCTCTAAACCTCCCTCTAGTTATGAAGGGCTCCGACCATTCCGTGATGGTCCGTTTAATGCCACCGGGAAGCTTCTCAATAGGCTTTCTTCCGGTGACAATCTCTAGCAGCAGAATTCCAAAGCTATAGACATCACAACTCTCGGAAACCTTTCCCCACATGGCATACTCAGGAGCGAGGTATCCTAACGTCCCTTTTACCCGTGTCGTCATGTGGCTGACACCTTCTGGGATCAGCTTGGCGAACCCGAAATCTGCTACTAATGGTTCAAAATTTGAATCCAGCAGTACATTGCTAGCTTTGATGTCTCTGTGAATGATATGGGGTGTCACCTCGTGGTGCAAGTACCTAAACATTATGAGGGAGTAAAAACACGTTATTTCGTAGACTTGCACAAACTATTCATGGGAAAGAGTTCTTTGAAAATATATTTTTAAAAAACTAATCAAGAAACACAGAAAGGTTTGGTTATGTTTTACTGATAGAGACATTGTTTTTCCTCTAGATATCTAGTCATCCCAAAATATGGAGACGAATGAAAATATGTATTTGGAAAGAATTAAAAAACAATGTAAGCATTTTTCCAGTGTTTCCTATTAATGAAAACATTTTTTAGAAGGATTAGCAAACAATGCCTCATATGTTTAGAACCTTAACCATCAAGTTTCAAGAATTTCAAGCTCAAGAGAACAACTGTGGTGTTCGGCTCGCCTCTTTGATTAGGCGCGACTAATTATTCGAATGTTAGCGTAACAAGAATCTTACAGCAAGCCTTCAGCAGATCCAAGTGCAATTTTCATTCTCTTCTTCCAATCAAGCTGAACCTCACCAGCAAACTGGCCATGTAAATGAGACAGCAAGCTGAGATTCGGCATGTAATCGTATACGATGAGACGTTGATCGCTTCCAGCACAGTAGCCTCTGAGGCCTAACAGATTCTTGTGTCTCACCCTTCCAAGTACCTCAACTTCCACTGCGAATTCCATTTCGGCTTTTGAATTCATGGACTTCAATTTCTTGACTGCAATCTGCATTTTTTATGTACATGAAAAAATTCTACAATCCCAATGAAATATAGATGCTCATATCCAAAAGGTCAATAATTAATTTTTCTACCAAAGTACATTATGTAACTTTTCATACTAAAACAATATAATTTCTCAAACAATTGATATGTTTTGATCTCCAAGATGCTACTGGCTTAATTGATCATTTGATGATTATATGAGCAATTATATTTTTACTTTTTATAGATTAATCTATTTGAAATTAGTTGATAGAATACAATTTCTAACTTAATTTATTCAATGGCATATCATGTCTTAGATTGCACATCTGATTACACAAATATAAATAATTTTTCCTGCCCTTAATAAATAATTTATACGATCTACCACAAGAAGTTAAATAGTACAAAATTAATGAAGGGGGTTGTGATAAGCTAATATCACATTAGGGAGTGTTTGTAATAGATTATGGTATTAAAAAAGTGACCAAATTTATAGATTATGAAGAAGTGTGAAAAAAATCACGAGTATTTTTTGAAAACAAAATTGAAAAGCTGAAAACATAAGTGAGCGGTGTTTGATAAATAACGTATTATAATACTAATTTGTTACTATAATCATTTTTGTAGAAGCATGATCAACATCCCACCAGTTTCTGGATTTCAATTAATTAAAAAGAAGCTAAGTCAAAATCTATGTTTAAGAAACACGTAAAACTGATTTTTTTAAGCCAAAATCCAAAAATCGATTTTTTTTTTTGTGATTGCAAATACTCCATTAATCAGTTTTGTAGAATCAGAATCAGCATATCGTCATCTTCTTGATTTCGATTAAATTAAGTAGAAGTTAACACATAATCTGGTTTAAGAAACACATACAAGCGATTTGCATGAATCTCAATTTTTTTGTTTTAATAAATATGTGACTTTATTATAAGAGATTTTTTTTTAAAAAAAAAAGTCTACTTATTGATGAATTAATATGAATATATATCCAAAGAATATGAAAGTTTACTTGAAGTCCATCCGATGTTTTGCCCCAATACACACTTCCAAAGCCTCCTTCTCCGAGCTTGTAATCTTCACAGAAACCATTTGTAGCAGAATGCAGCTCTTTGTACGTGAAAATTCTCCACGTATTGCTATTTCCTCCACTGAATGTCAGCCTAAAAAATCCCAAAAAAAATTAATCTGAAATCTTAAGATAAAATATATTACAAAACAAGATAAAATTGAATTATAATTTGTTTTTGAACGTGCCCTTCGTCAACTTTTTCTGAATCACAGCAACTGAGGGATGATCCCATTGTTTGGTTGGTTTACAGGGTTTCTGAGTCTGAAGTCAGACAAGTTTTCTTAAAGATTTTGATTGTTTTTAAGTGTTATTTTCACTGATGATGCCAAATTCGTCATCTTCGAACTGGCACTGCCGCCCTTAGCCGGCGGAGCTTGTTAAGTCTGAAGCAATATGTATTTTGACTGAATTCGTTTTTTTTGCAAATTAGTTAATTACCAGGTGATTAATTAATATACATACTTTGGCCAAGTTGTCAATATGGTGATTAAACAAATTAAAGTTTTAGATCGCCAGATTTACGTACTCAAGTTACACAAAACTATATGTATGTATATAAAAATTTCATGGACCCATATGGAAGTAAATCATCTCATTATTCTCGAGTCATCATTATACGATGTGGATCCCACACATTTTATTGAAAATTCACCTAATGCGAAAATTCCACCAGAGTTTCATTAATGTGAAATAATATTTTAGGTGACATATAAAAATCCAGTGCGAAAACAAGATTGACATATGCGTTGATAGAAACATATTTGAACTAAATAGACAAGGAAAATAATAATTGAGAATAATTCTAGATTTTACCATATAAAAATAATAATAAATAAACAATCAACACCAGTGGCGGAGCCACATGGATAGACACCGGACTTTAGTTCGGATGACTCAATTTTTTTTAAAAAAAATTTGTATGTAAATTTTGTATAATTTTTTTTATTAATATGATATTAGTTCGGGTAGATCAATTTGAAATATTAAAAGATTATATAGTTTAAAATTCTAGTACGGGTAGAACCATGAGAATGATATAAAAAAATATGGGAATAGTTGGAACAATTAATTAAACTCTTTAATTATCGATGTTAAATTTGGCTCGAAGACACACTAAATCGCGATTAGCTCCAGTCAATCTTGTATCATGGATACAAAACGTATGAAATTCTTTTTGCCATTTGGCTTTGTAAGGAATGAGGATTGAAAATTCTGCCGTACGATTTAAAAATGAATCATATATATATATATATATATATATATACACACACACACACACACACACACACACACACACACACACACACACACACACACTTAAATTTTAATGATGCAGTTACAAAGGTGGATTAATGCGATCATTTAGTCAAATTATTATTGTTCTCTGATGGATATTCGTAGTCAAATACTGCATTGTAGGGAGCACAATACTTCAGTCAGTAGTGCTTTGTTTACAGTGTGTATCAGTTAATTTGGACAAACTAACATCAGTTATGTTATTTAAAAGTTTGTAAAAATAAGCTGCAAATAAATTAATGATCCAATTTTCATTAATTTTTTTGTTTGTTTGTTTTTTTTTAAAAAATAACTAGTACTTTATTGTAAAAAATTAATGAGCTCAAATTTTAAATAAAAATAAAATCAAGCATATCTTATTATTATTTTTTTGAAGGCTTTTCTTGCTAGTTCATTGCGAATTAAAAGCTCCTTGCGGAGAGATTTTAGCTAAAGACTAGAGCGAAGGAAGAAAAAAAAATATTAACTGCAATTTTTGTTTTACATGATTGTTTTTTTTATTTTTTGGTGATTTTAATCATTTATATTATCAAATTTTTATTTATATATAGCAACCGAATCTTGATTTTCAAGAATAGTAGAGTAGTCCATTAACATCTCTAATATTTAGAAAAGCAGAGATGATTTGCCTTCCTCTTATGATTGTAGGCATGCCATTTTTATGTAAAAAAAAAAAAAAATCATGCAGAAAAAGAATAAAAACAAACAATTAAAGATTCATATGGGAAAAATAAATTTTTTTTTATCGTTAAATTTTACCGTAAACCCTATTTTTATTTTCATGGTGAAAAATTATTTTAAACACGATATTTTAACCCTGTAAAATTCCATTAAACACGTGTAACAGTACCTCCTCAAACATATATTTTAAACCTTTTTTGCTGCCTCACTTGCATGAGATTAGGATCTGTGCCTGCCTTTCACTCTACATTTGTTTATCCTTGTTCTTCTCTACTGTGTTTTACTGATCTTCCCTCTCATATACAAGAGATTCTCTGCACTCAAAATTTCTGTCAAAAACTTGTTGAACGCAACCATGATCACCGGAGGAGATATCTACGATGTTCTTGCCGCAATCATCCCATTATATGCAGCCATGATGCTTGCCTACGGTTCAGTGAAGTGGTGGAAGATCTTCACCCCGGATCAATGCTCAGGAATCAACCGTTTCGTTGCTGTATTCGCTGTCCCGTTACTCAGTTTCCACTTCATTTCGACCAACAACATCTACGCCATGAATTTCCGCTTCATCGCCGCGGATTCGCTGCAGAAAGTGGTCATTCTTGGGGCCCTTTTTGTCTGGCATGCTTTCGGCAAAAATGGCAGCCTAGAATGGATGATCACGCTTTTTTCGCTCTCCACTCTCCCCAACACACTCGTTATGGGAATCCCTTTACTCAGGGCAATGTATGGAGATTTCTCAGGCGATTTAATGGTACAAATTGTGGTCATGCAAAGCGTGATTTGGTACACATTAATGCTCTTCATGTTTGAGTACAGAGGAGCAAAGCTTTTGATAACCGATCAATTCCCTGAGACTGCTGCCTCTATCACTTCATTTAAAGTTGAATCCGATGTCATTTCGCTTAACGGGCTCGAGCCTTTGCAGGCAGATGCAGAGATAGGGGATGATGGAAAGTTACACGTGGTGGTTCGGAGGTCGACTTCCGCATCGATGATATCATCTTGTAACAAAGGAATGCATTCTACAACCATCACACCTAGAGCATCAAACTTGACCGGTGTGGAGATTTACTCGGTCCAATCTTCCCGGCAGCCGACTCCCCGTGCCTCAAGCTTCAATCAATCGGATTTCTACGCCATGTTTTCGAATAAAACCGCGAGTCCTAGGCATGTAGGCGATGTTTTCTCTTTGCAGTCATCGAAAGGGCCAACACCAAGGACGTCGAACTTAGAAGAGGAGATGACGAAGCTTGGGAGGAGGAGATCGGGTCCGAGCTCCGATCTTTTCAATGATGGAGGTTTGCAGTGTTCTTATCCACCTCCGAATCCTACGTTTTCTGGTCCAAGGAAGAAGGAAAGTGGGAACAATAACAGTAGCAGTACAAATCAAAGCAAGGAGCTTCATATGTTTGTTTGGAGCTCAAGTGCTTCACCTGTGTCGGAGGAGAATATGAAGAACGCTGTTAACAAAGCTGCTTCAAATGAACTTTCAACCATTGAACATGTTACATCGCTGGTAGAACCAGGATCTCGAGGTTAGGGTGGCAAAATCTTTTGTTAAGTTTTTTGAAATCTTATGAGCCCCTTTTTTCTATTCATTTTATTAATTATATTGTGTGATTAATCATTGTTTTCTGATAGAAAATGGAAGCCCTGCAGGGAAGATGAGCAGTGCAGATGATCACAAAGAGATCGAGATCGAGGACTTCACAAAGTTTCCGAGCAGCGTTTCTCCATATTCATGCCATAAGAAAGTTGATGAAGGAATATTAGAGAAGAAAACACAAATGCCTCCTGCAAGTGTCATGACTAGGCTCATACTTATCATGGTTTGGAGGAAACTTATAAGGAACCCCAACACTTATTCAAGCCTTATAGGCCTTATATGGTCCCTTGTTTCATTTAGGTATAGCCAGCCTGAACATTTTCTTAAATGTGAAAATATAAAAGTTCGACTCGAGCTCAAACTCAATCCTCGAAGTTCAGTCCGAGTAGAAAAAAACATTTTATTGCATAGAAAATGCAGTACTCTTGCTCATCTTGGCTCGTGTGAATCCCTACTCCGATACCTTTAAAAACACTTCCTATAACACAGAAATTAACTAGTTTAGTTTCCATTGAATGAAACAGGTGGAACATTGAAATGCCATCCATTGTTAAAGGATCGATATCGATTTTATCAGATGCAGGTCTTGGCATGGCCATGTTCAGCCTAGGTAATTACTACATATTATTATTTTCATAATAAAAAAAAAAAATTTAAGCATAAAATAAGTACTTTTTCTATGGCAGGTTTATTCATGGCTTTGCAACCAAAAGTGATAGCTTGTGGGAGATCAGTGGCCACATTCTCAATGGCCGTGAGATTCTTGACAGGTCCAGCAGTCATTGCTGCCACTTCGATTGTCATTGGTCTTAGAGGAGTTCTCCTGCATGTAGCAATTGTTCAGGTAACTGAATCGGATGCTAGCTGTTTTTAGTATAGTTAGATCTCGAACTCGAAACTTTTTTAGGTGTTCGAATTAATATCATTCAGAACTATGAAATAAATTGTTAGGGGATCCTTTAACTAAAATTATAACTAATTATATTCAATTTTTTCTTTTGGATATTATTATAACAGGCTGCCCTTCCTCAAGGAATCGTTCCATTTGTGTTTGCAAAGGAATACAACGTCCNTAAAATGTTTCATTTTATTTAAATTGAATGATTTCTTACAGTACTGTTTAATGGAAATTTACAGGGTTATATTTGGAATGCTAATTGCATTGCCAATTACAATTTTATATTATGTACTTTTGGGGGTGTAATCCAAGGGAAATTAAAGGAGGATGCATGCCAAGATTCAAGATGGATGGACTAATTTATTGTTTGAATTGGAATCAGTGCGATATTGCTAGGAAATCATATGCATGTGCTCTTCTTCACCTTCATATTCAAATTCAAATGCTTTTTAATTAATAGTTTTTTTTAGTTATTCCTTTAATTTTATATGATTTTGCAGGAAATTAAAGAATTATAGATTCAGATAGATATATTTTAATGAGATGGTGAAATAGAGTAGTACTTCATGCATGTTACCAGAGATTGATATATTGTAGATTATTTTAATAATTAATTGATGATTATTAGTTGAAATTTGTTTATCAATTACTTTTTAAATTTGTTCATATATTGTAGATTAGGGTGTAATAATTAATTGATTAATTAGTTGAAAATTTGAGCATCCTTCATTTGGATTTTCACAAGTATCTCTATTTTAAAAAAAAAAACTCTTTATTTGAAATGATCACATAATAATAGTGGAGTAAATATCTTGTATAATGGTTTCATTTATTTATATACATGAGACGTGTCGACTTGATCCAGATATGAAGTCGAAATTAATTTTTTTGACATAAAAGTAATCAGTATATATTACACAATATATTTTTGACTTAAAATTTAATTTTTTACAATCAAATATGCATATATTACAAAATGTTTATCCATAACATAACTAACAAGAAATTATACTTTTGCAATGAAAATTTGGACGTAAAAATTAATATATTTTATGGGCTAGGTCGGATCGAAAATTGGTCTAACAAAGTTGACACGTGAAACGATCTTACATAAATTTTTGTGATAACAGAGAAATTGTCTGTATTTTACGTATGAATCTTGCATAAAATATATGTCAAATTCAATACATATACCACGTATTTTAATATGTAGATTGAGAGCTTATTAATGATCATGACTATGAGTATATATATAAATAAAAGTCATCCAACAACAGTAGTAGGAAAAATTATATTTTTGTTCTGGGTTAGCATCATTATGATTATGATATTTTAAGTAGTCAAATTTCAATATTAGTTCGTTATTTTAACTTATTTCAATATTTTAATCATTTTTGTATTGGAACGTTAATGTGGTGTGAGCATGACGACAACCATTGCAGATGTGATGTTAGTCATTACTTGCATATCCAACGTTGCATCAATATTCTTAATAAAAAGATATTAAAATTGTAAAACGAGATTAAATAAATATTTTTGATCTCCTATCAATGGATATGCTAACGGACTTTTTTTTGTTCAAAAATAAATAACGTAAAGCGAAAATATCGGATTTCTAGTTTTGCTTTTCCATAAAATAATTACTTTGTGTAGACAAAAAATCTAAATTCCGACAAGATGCAAATGAAAGATACCCGTTGAATTTTCTCATAATTATCGAATTTAAAAAATAATAGTGACAAGATCTTGTAAAGTCAAACAAAGGGAGGTGAATTGAATTTTGATTTCAAATTATTTAAATTCCATTTATTTATATATCTTGACTTTGCCTTTAATATCACCAGCAATGGGACATTTATTAATCTGACACGAGATTACTCATCGGTGAGCTGATATTAATTTAAGCCTTTCATGCATGTGGAAGCTGCATCGTATGACTACATTAAAAAAATTAATTGTACTTTCGAATATAAGTAATTAATTCATTTATTTTTATTTATTTTATCATACATCCGTAAAAAAATAATTCTATCCCCTATAAAATTTTTGAATTTTGGTGTTTCTATTCCCTTAATTCTATCACGCCTAATTAATATCATGTAATATTTGATTATTTCATTTGTTATGTGTGGCTATAAATTTTTTTTTTTTTTTACTATAAAACTTGTAACTTTATTATGAAGTAGTAAGATCGTTCATTACAAGGTCTACCAACCAAAAAAGAAAATTTCCAGAACCTCAAACAAAAAGAGATTGAGAAGAAATAGCAAAAGAAGCAAGGTTGTGTCCAACAACATATCTTAGATAATAAATTGAATTTTGGGAGCTTCGAAAGATTAATTCATGGACTCCAAACCAAAGGACCAAAAGAATATTTTAATTTCTCCTTGTTAAGCTTGAATTTGTTGAATATTTCTTTTGAAGTCTTGCCCATATATTTGCGATTGCTCTAGCACAATATGAATGCTGTTTTGTTTTTCCTTCACTTGGCAACAACAAATTGCTTTTTCTTTTGGTAGACATGGTTGAGAGAAATCGATCTTATAAAATTTTAAAATCGCGAATACTAAATAAGAGAACAAAATAAATCAAGAGAATTATAATGTTGAACAGGTCGAAATTAAAAGAGCTCTAAATATTTTGAGATTTGTAACGGTATCACCACAAATAGTGATCATCTTAATTTCATAGAGGAATTGCAATGAACTACTAGCTAGTATTGATTGAATATTTGAAAAGAAAGACTACTTTGGGAAAATTTAAAAGTTTTATTAATAAATTTATATAGTTAATGCCTCTACAGATGAGAGGGAAAATGGATACAGTTTCCCTCCTTACACCCCATTACATACCACCAACTAGCTATAGTTGTAGTAAGGATCAAATCCGTTATGGTTCTGGTAAGATTAAGGCCTGGGGCATGTTTATCAGGAAGAAAGCAGCTGAAATTAGAAGGGCACAGATTGTACAGTTAGAAGAAGAATAGATTATACAATCTACTTGTTTATAGTAGATATCATGGTTTTCGAAAACAAAAAATTATTACAATTCTAAAATTAAAAACAAAAGTTTGAGCATTTATAGTTTTATGATCATCATCGTCATATACCAGTGAAACTGTTTTACAAGACACTCACTCTGAGAATTATTATGAATCATTTCTACCGCTTTTTTTTATATATGTAAATTATTGTTGAATCTTTTTTAAGTGGTATAAATTGTCCCATGATAACTCTAATTTTTTTTTTTTATTGTTATTTGCATTATTGATGATAAGTTTTGGTCTTGAAAAATGTAGAGGTATATATAAGCTAAATTAAGAGACATGTGATATAAAGACTTGTAATTATGGTAATATAAATAATAAGATACTAATTAAGAGAAAAATAAAAATTTAATAAAAATGACAATAATTTTTATTATGAATTGACCAGATTAAAATTTATAATGAGCATGTAACAAGTATACATCATTTTTTCACATTCAAAAAATGAACTAACGACTTCAAAATTGTTATCCATGTTTACATTCCAATAAAAAAAACGTATTTAAACTTTAAACTAATATAAGCTAAACATCATCATATCGTATATTATTAGGAGTAATTTTTATAATTTATATAATATATAACGGACATAAATGCTTCTTCCTAGTACTCATAAATGTTTTACATCGTATCATATGTATTAAAGCTCAAATATAATCAGGTTTAATATTATTTGACAATTTATAATATATAATTATTCACATTTTAAATCCAAATTTTATTGAAATTGCTTTTTCGTAGAGAGGGATTGAAAATGACTTTTGGAAAGAGATATTATATATTGCCTTTTCATTCTCGGATATTTGTCTCTATGGCGAATGGGCAAAATTTAAAGCCAAAGTTATGTCAAATTGTCCCATCAACACACACTCTCATTAATGACGAATCCGAAGTAAATACGTATCCACCAACAATATTCTAAACAATTTAATTTAAAGTAAAATATCGAACGTTTTTTATTTTATTAAAAATTATAGTGAGTGATAATTATATAATTCAAATATTTTAAATTGTATAAAAGTTAAAACGTCGTGGTTCGATCGTTCTATTAATCAAGAACAATTATTGCACATCAACACAACAATATTCTAAAAAACATATTCAACATTTTTTTTTGTCTTTTTCTTTTGTTTTTAAACAATAATAATTTGATTAATTTTTATGTTTTTGTCAAAGAGAAATGAACTCATTTTAAACTCTAATTTAAATAACATTAATAAAAAAAGGAAATTTGCTACAAATTAGAAAATAACTTCAACGTGTCTAATTTAGGTTTTGATCTATTAAGTTTTTAGAGTTTGTTTTTGTATATTAACTTTTAATTTTTGGTTGTTTTGGTCTAATTACTGACGTGACATCATATAAATCAGCAATTTTCGATTTCTAATCAATATTTTTCGACGTCATCTCACATCAACACCTTGAAAAAACAGAACCGAAAGAAATAACAATAATAATCAAAGTTAATTAAAAAAACGTTGTTTTTCTTTACACTTGCACGGTTAACAATAAAAAAATTTGCGTACAAGTTGCAAAACTTTTTTCTTATTCACTCTAGAATTTATTTTTGCTTTTTTGCCGTAAATTTAGAAGACGTATATGTAACTATTAATATTAATATCTATTATTACTATTATAAAGTAACAACACATCATATAAACTACTTTGGTATATGAATGTGAATTTTAAAAATACCCTTCCTTCAACTTAATTCCAAAAAATTAAAATATATTTATTTCAAAAATTTAACTTCCCGTTCTTTATCTTTCCCGTTTTTAACAATAAAATTTAAATTTGCACCATCTTCTCCAATATGCCAATTTTTATTTTTCCTTTTTGAATAATTTTTCGTAATCATCAGATTTAAACTTTAGGAGAATCGAATTGGCTTGATTTGGCATTACAAACTTCAGAAAAATCGAACTCGTGACTTGATTTGGTTTCTGTGCCTTAATAGGATATCACAGATGAACATAGTATTTATTTATTACGGTATATACATGCAGAGCGTGTACGTAACCGTCGGTATTAATTGTGTCACAAATACAATAATCAATTCTAGCTAATTTCATTGTAAGAATCAGAGCACTTTTTTTATTAATCGGTAAGAAATAATTACAGAGCTAGTAATGGTAATGAGAAATAATATATATATAAATTTCCCGAAAACTCTACATTTATGAATTAATTTCAAAAAAAGACATGAATTTAAAGAATGGTTTCTGCATATCTTTACCAGTTTCTATAAACCATAGCTTGCAAGATTGATTTTAATTATAAGTAAAGTTTAAATTTCAAAAAACATGGTTTATACTTTAACCAGGCCAGACTGGCATGGGAAATTTTTTTTAAAAATCAAATATTTATTAGTATTTTTCTTAGGAAAAAAATAAAAATATATCCCTCAGAACCCGCTGCTAAATTCGTTCCCGGTTTACTTTGCATGCCGGGGGAACGAAAGGGAATCACTCTTCAGAGGAGAAGGACAAGGCTCGGATATAGAATCCCATGAAATTTTGTCATCAATTCTCGGCTTTCGACTCAAGAACGTGGGTCGGGTCGGGACAGTTGCACCCAACTCAACCTTGCAAGTTAGCATGGCTACGATCTCAGACATTGGTGGCCTGGAATCGGCTTCAGGCTGAAGGCATAAGAATGCTACTTGAATTACTTGTAAAACGTCCTTTTCCACGAGTTCATCGTTTCTTAGCCTGGAATCTACGAGATCATGCAGCATACACCTCTCGTACAGCTTCCAAGCCTGATTCAGAGCTCATTTTATCACTCATTTACCTCATTGAGATTGTGCTCGCAAGTGGACACAAGAATTATTGCAGTTTTGGTCATATATATATTTATGCTCGCGATTTTGGTTATAAATATGCATGATTATACTGAAATTTGAGATGACCAAAATCATAAACCGTCAAACATGCATGATCAAATCGCAGTTAATCCCTGACCCATTAGTAGATGAAGATTGAAGAGTCGATTTGTTTTTGTGTGTTGGATATACTAACTCGTGACAATTAAATTTTTTTTTATTTTTAAACAAAAGAGTTAAACAGAAAGCTTCTGATTTCTGAATGGTGCTTCTTTAAACATTTATATAGCACTAGAAAAATCTGATGGAATATCGTGCAAGTCTATCATGGACCAGAAACAAAATGTCTCTGATGCCCGGGGTATTTAAAGGGCCCCCACCAGGACCTAGACTTAAGCATTACTGTCCGAGGTGGGTTTGGCGAGTATAACGTAGGCCAGGTAGGAATGCCCGAGGACAGAGAGCTGACAAGTATGTGGGTAGAGGGCCTGAGACCAAGATGACCGAATTACCTAGAGGGCGGGAACTAGTCCTACAGAAGGGCCATTGTCTCGAGGGTAATGGCCTTACCTGGATAATCAGAGCATAAACAAGCCAACGGCGCCAAATGCATTGGGGTCGTTAGATCTGGCCAGGTTCCACAATAGAATCATTCAACATTTGCTTAGGAAGAAAAAACACTTACATATTCGGGCAGATATTGCATTTCTGACTGCAAACTGAGATCAGTATTCTTCCTGCAGTTTATGATTTCTAGTACAAGAACCCCAAAGCTGTAGATATCGACCTTTTCAGACAGTTCTCCTCTAATAGCATATTCCGGAGCTGTATAACCTCTGCAAAAAGGGTACCATCTTAATTGTGTAATTTATTAAGAATCCCATGTTTTCTTTGTTTATATGATGTAAATCTCACAAGGTTCCGGCGAACTTGGTGCTGAGATAAGCCTGATCTTCGGGGAAAAACCTGGCCAGGCCGAAGTCTCCAATCCTGGGCTGGAACTTTTCGTCCAGGAGAATGTTGCTGGCTTTAATATCCCTGTGGACGATTCTGACATGCGCATCTTCGTGTAGATACTGCAATCCTCGAGCAATTCCGAGGATTATCTGGAACCGAATATTCCAGCTTAAGAAAAACTCATTCTTCCCTGCGTCCATCACACACAACTTTGGTGAAATTTTGGACATTTTCTTGGTTTCTTGGAAATGTACTGAACATGTATGGAATAAAAGCCCATGTCTGTCGGTATCCAGGTGAAGTGAAATGTGTAGAGAAATGATGGGACATGTACCATAAATGATGTTGTCTAGACTCCCATTCTTCATGTATTCATACACAAGTAGCCGTTGGTCTCCATCCGAGCAACAGCCGAGAAGGCGAACCAGATTCTTGTGCTGTATGCTTGTGATCATCTTCACTTCCGCGAGGAATTCGGATTCGCCTTGTTGTGATTTGTCTGCCGACAGCTTCTTTACAGCAACCAATCTTCCATCTTCTAATTTCCCCTGTTAATTATGTGAAGGCCAGCTAAAACTTTACTTATACTGAATACAAACATCTCAAAAACTCTGCCACGAACCTTAATAAGAAATGGCGAAAAACAGCCGTGTCAAGTGCGTTTTTAGAACTTCAACACCTCTAGCTAGTATACGTTGTGGCACAGAAAGATTTAGACCACATGTATAGGTGCATGGATTGCTCGAGGACTAGTATTTTAGGTGAAAGGGTGATTATTTCGAGAGCTGATTTTGTATAAAAACAGTATGTACTTCTCGAGAAGCCGATGCATGCTCAATGTGTCCACTCTGAACACTCATAAGTAATCTATCAGTGTTTGGTACACGCTCCTTTTTGTAAACATGGGCTACATTATCAACGACGACCCGATAGCAGCTCTACGTTTCCAGGTGCCCGCTATGCTTTACCGATTTTCAACAAGATCGTCGATGTTAAGCCTTAAGTTTAAGAGGGAAGCCCTGGCCTGAAAGGCTAGTCTTCTGGATAGGTAAGAGAATTATCCGAAGCTTACTAACCATTTCTTAAGTGCTTGTAGAGCAAATATGTGATCGCGACGGACTATAATCTCAATTAACTTTGATCGACAGATCAAAAGCATATAAAAGGCTATGAAATCTAACTAATCTTGCAAATACTCAGAGGAAAACCATGTGATAAAACACTTATTTTTAGATAATGCATATATGTTTACCAAGTAGACTGGCCCAAATCCACCTCTTCCAAGAAGATTATTCTGGTGAAAATTCTCGGTTGCCTTCTTCAGTGTCTGGTACTTGAAATAGCATATCATGCGTAGGTTTCCGCTCACGGCATCTTTTGCCACTGCAACACATAAAAACTCGTTAAAGGGCAGAACCAAAAGGCAACTACTAAACACCCTATAATCTTGGATCAGCTGGTGATTGAGTCATTAACGAACCCACAACCTGGTTGCCTAACGGCATGTGCAACGATCCCTTTTAGCTTTCCGGGTTTGATGTATTTCCGGCAGATAAATATGAAGAAGAGACAAATCAGGAGAATTAGGATCCCACCAAGCAAAAAGAAGACTGCTGGTGAAGGATGGTGGGAGTTGGTGGAACTCTGAACATCAAGGGAAGCTGGTGGAGACTTCACTGCATGAAAATCATGAAGTATCTCCATCAAGTCACATTCTTTTTACAGAGATTTCACTAAACCACTAAATTTACCTTAGCAAATGATTAATAACTTTCAAACCAAAAATGAGATTTCGCGAGAAAGCGGCTGCAATGCATGAATCATTTATGAGCAACATGAGAGATTGTCTTTAATCTCATTGCTTTCTCATATACATATGATAAAATTTTCGAGATAACCAAGAAAGGGATCAGTTTTCTCCATCACCATTCTATGTACCTCAAGTCTTCTCACACGAAGCAGAGTTAGAAGATAACATTGGGACGAATCAACACATATATCTAACTAGTTATTACAAAAAACCACAAATAAAAACTTCTGATTTAACTGCATTTGTTCATTCATAATGCCAACATAAAAACATCAAAAACTTCGAAACGCAAAATGAAGAAAATCCCGGTTGGAGTCCATACCTTCAAGTGCTAAACGATGCATATTTCCTTAAATCACCTTCGTTTCCTCAGTCAAATTAAGATGTAGACTAAAACCTTACATATTATACTGCATATTGTACAACAGTTGGTCAAATCTTTCCTTGTTAAAATGGATAACAATTCGCCTGTGTGTAGTTGTTATTTAAGAATGGACATGGATATAATCGATCGAACAATTCAAAGCGAGAGTACTGTTTGTTGAATGAGATGCATTGTTAAGAGACACCAAGTAGGCACTAAGCTCCACATGTCTTCTTGCGGGACGGCTGCATTTTATTTTGTTTTTTTAACAATTTGTGCCGCAAGAATATGTCACAAGATTCATTTCTTCCACTAGGGGCCTGTATTCCACTGATCTTATTTTTTATATTTAATTCAATTTAATTTTATTTTTTAAGTTTAGACACAATCAAATTAACTTAACATTTTCTCAATACACACACAACAATCAAGGTCATTCTCAATGTTTGTTGAATTAACCGAAGAATGTCAAGAACATTTTTTCAGACGAGCTTGTTAAACAGGGTTTACTTAGTATGGTTTATCTGACTAACGTGATTTACAAGTTATTATGTAAGTCTAGAGATTTACTCAGTTCGCATTTAAAAATAACGGTTGTTGGTTCTCAGTTCATAAAAAAACTGGCAGTAGTTCAGAAAATTATAATTTTATTGGAAATCATCAATGGGGAAAACGAAACCCATCGTTGTGGCCTTGTGGGATAGAAAATACAAGAAAACAAACTAACTACAAATCAAATATTTTTTATTTTGTCTTCAACAAAATTCTGACAAGATTTATAACATATCAGACCCCTGGTTTTATTATTATTATTTTAATATGTTGTTGCTCTATAATTGGCAATAGAGATCCCAAGGCGAAGAGAATACTGTCGTGTATGCCAATTAATGAAAATACAAATATAATGCATACTATTTTAAAATTATATTTGATATTAAATTTGAATTTATATAGTCTGTTATTTATTACCATTGTTGTTGTTAATTTATTATTAATATCATGATTATTTTTATTATCAATGAAATTCTATATTATATTTTTTTTTTCACTTTTCATGGTTATTATTATTTTTATAACAATTTATTTGTTATTAAATATTAGTATATTTAATATTTTTTTATTTGAAAAAAAAAAAGAAGAAGTGGTGAAGCAAGAAAAATTGATGTGTGAATTCTTATATTTTATCATTAAAAATTAAATAAATACGGAAACATTTTTATCTTAAAAAGATATAATACGTAATGAAATAATTTTATTTCAATTCATTTTAAAAAATAAATTTAATTTGAGTTGTAATAATAAAATGAGACGTGAAAATGACAAATAAAAGGTGTTTTACGGTTCTTAAATAATAACATGCTATATTACATTATATTTACAGAAAATACTATTTTTAAAAAACATAGCTTTAAGATGGATTAAAATAAATACATTACCTATATTATATTATCAATATTTATATGATACATATAACTTATAATTGTGGATTTTTTTAAAAATATAATATATTATTTTGAAGATAATTTAATTTTTATTTGAAAATAATCAAAACATTCAATCAAAAAAAAAAAACATTTAACTCTTAAAATCTACCGTTGATATCAAAACAAAGCAAAAATTTGTGTGAAACGATCTCACAAGTCATATTTTTGTGAGACGGATTTCTTATTTGGGTCATCCATGAAAAAGTATTACTTTTTATTCTAAGAATATTACTTTTTATTGTGAATATCGGTAGGGTTGACCCGTCTCACAGATAAAAATTCGTGAGACCATCTCACAAGAGACCTATTTTAAAAACAAATCGAACCGTCTTATAAAATATACACAAATCAAAACAAACCAAACCAAATTAACATGGTTTGGTCTCCTTTGATTCATGGTTAAACAAAATCAATAAATTTGAGTTGGTTCAAATTCTTATAAAACTCGAATCAAACCATAATTAAACACCGCATGTCACACATTCAATTCTCATATTTTAATTAAGTTTTTTGATTAAGAACGTTCGACGTGTTTATTTAACGAGCTAGAAAACGATTCGTTTAACGAGTTGAACTTGAGTCAGACTAGTTAAACATAATAAATGAACATAACTCGAGTTATTCACGAGTTTAATAATTTTAAGACAAATCGAGCTCGAATTCAATCCTCATAAGCTCATGTGCTCAAGTTCGAATCTATATGTATCTTGAATGAGCCGAAATCGAATATTATATTGTTCGTGTAGAAGCTAATTGATGATTAATCCGAATCTATCAAAGCGGTGAGAAGAAAGAAGATTACAAAAAAATATCTGCTGTTGCATTCATTATCTTCATAGCATCATCCACGCCTCACCCCCAACCGATTTTTCTTGCTTCGCCAAACTGAATTATTTTTCTTGGAACATTATCACATGCAAATCCCACTTTTGATCCCTCTGTTTTTGGCTAACCTCAAGCTTAGCGTCTCCAACACGAATTTACTATTGCCCCTAATCGCTGCCTAAACTTAAAAACCCGCAAATTTTTCGTATCATATATAGATTATGGGTTGAAACAGGTCGGTTACGGCTTCTTGATGGAGTGGGATAGTGATTTGGAGTCTGATCTGAGCTCTGAAGATGATGGGGAGGAGGGGATTGGAGCTGGCTTAGGGTTCTTGTTGAGGAAGAGTGGTGGAGACCAGTCGCCCTTTTCTGTGGACTCTCTTTTGCAGCCTGCGCCTTGCGGTTTTGTTGTTGTCGACGTGTTGGAGCCGGATAATCCCATTATTTATGTCAATTCCGTGTTCGAGATGGTGACAGGCTATCGGGCTGAGGAAGTTCTTGGACGGAATTGGTAATTTTTTTGTCTTGAATTCTGTTTTCTTTTCGGAGATGTGATTTTGATTTTGCTTCGAGATTCATCTTGAAGTGAATGTCTCTGTTTGATGCTGCTTTATTACAAGATATGTTGGTGCTGATTTCATGTACATTGGGAAAATTTCATTCTTTTTTTTTTTTAAAAAAAAAAGAAAAATCCAGTTTGGGCTACTTGAGAACATGCTTGCTAATTTTTCTTTAGTTGTTGATATAATTTCTGGATGAGAAGTAATTTCACGTGATTTAATTTTTGTGGAACATATATTTGGCTCGACTTGCTTTTCTCTTTTTAGGCTAGCAACTTTGAATCTTAAACTCGATGTCATGTTTTCATTGAAAAGCTTATATGTATGTATCCATTCAATTGCCAAAATTAAGGATTTAGTTTTTCATTAACGTTAAGTTGGCTTTTTTTTTTGCCAGTCATATCTTGAGATTAATCTGATTGGATCTTTTTCTTCCAGAGGTGGTTGTCAATATATTGATGTTATTGTCTTGAACTGGATTTGAACTCTCCATGGGTTCCTGTCTTCACATCACGATTTTGTTGTCTTTAAAATGTTCGGTTATGAGATATATGTTTTCCTCAATAAACATCAAGATAAAGACCTTGGATGCTTTCTGATCCAGTGTGCTTCCTGATCACCGAGTGTTTGACTATTGTAATTTTTTTTTTTTTGAAAACGACTATTGCATATTTTATGTAAATGCTATCACTTAATTATGAAGTTTTGATTACTTCACTCCCCCTGCATACAGCTTATGTTCACCTACTTAGATAAGAACAAGATAGTAGTTGGGGAACAATTGCTAATGTAGAATTTTCTTTCAGTAAGTTTTTTATTTATCGCAAGATTGTAATTTATTTGTTGTTTAATTGGGTCGCTGCACTCAACTTTTACCTAATATCAGGGTCAAGGATTATGTTAAAATTATGGATGTAATGTGCAGAAAACTTATGCTAATTCGAGAAGTTGAGATCAGTGTTCAATTCATTATCTCTCTTTTATTCGTCGTATGAATGCCAAGTATTTTCCTAACTTCAGCAATTATGACACTATGATTGTTGAAGCTACCAAGAGATATTTGGTCCTGGTTGATATGTATGCTACTCATGTCTCTGACTTTGTTCAAATTTTTGTAGCCGCTTCTTGCAATGCAGAGGCCCATTTGCTAAGCGAAGGCATCCTCTAGTGAACTCCTCGGTAGTTGCTGACATGAGAAGATGCATTGAGGAAGGGATTGAGTTTCAAGGAGAACTATTGAATTTTAGAAAAGATGGATCCCCTCTGATGAATAGGTTGCACATGACACCAATATATGGTGATAATGAAACCATAACACATATAATTGGCATACAGGTGTTTGCAGAAGCAACCCTTGATTTGGGTCCACTACCTGGATCTTCACCCTCGGAATCTGTGAGGGCATCTGCAAGGTTTAACGTTTCTTCTCGCGAAGTGGTATTAGATGGGAGTCGGAATATTAGCCGTGGGATTTGTGGGATAATGCACTTGAGCGATGAAGTACTTTCTATGAACATTCTTTCACGACTTAGCCCAAGGGATATAGCATCTATCTCCTCAGTTTGTCGGCGGCTTTATGAGCTAACAAAGAATGAAGACCTGTGGCAAATGGTCTGTCAAAATGCATGGGGTAGTGAAACAACTCGAATATTAGAAGCTGTGCCTGGCGCTAAAAGATTAGGTTGGGGCAGATTGGCAAGGGAGCTTACCACTCTGGAAGCAGCAGCATGGAGAAAACTAACCGTTGGAGGTGCCGTTGAACCCTCCCGTTGCAACTTCAGTGCATGTGCTGTTGGGAATCGTGTCGTTCTTTTTGGTGGAGAAGGTGTCAACATGCAGCCCATGAATGATACATTTGTATTGGATCTGAACTCCAGCAATCCCGAATGGAAATACGTCAAAGTGAGTTCTCCACCGCCTGGGCGATGGGGTCACACTCTTTCTTGTGTGAATGGTTCTCATCTCGTTCTATTTGGGGGCTGTGGTAGACAAGGCTTGCTCAATGATGTCTTTTTGTTGGATTTGGATGCCAAACACCCTACTTGGCGTGAAATCTCCGGCATAGCTCCACCACTTCCTAGATCATGGCATAGCTCTTGCACCCTTGATGGGACAAAGCTGATAGTGTCTGGTGGTTGTGCTGATTCCGGAGTTCTTTTGAGTGACACTTTCTTGCTCGATCTTTCAATGGAGAAACCCGTGTGGCGAGAGATACCAGTAGCGTGGACTCCACCTTCACGTTTGGGTCATACGTTATCCGTTTATGGTGGTAGGAAAATCTTGATGTTTGGAGGTCTTGCCAAAAGTGGTCCTCTACGGTTCCGATCAAGTGATGTGTTCACCATGGATCTTAGCGAGGACGAGCCCTGCTGGAGATCTGTCACAGGCAGTGGTATGCCTGGTGCCGGTAATCCAGGGGGCATAGTTCCTCCTCCTCGACTTGATCATGTGGCTGTGAGTCTTCCTGGTGGTAGAATCCTTGTCTTTGGTGGCTCTGTGGCAGGTCTGCACTCTGCATCCCAGCTCTATATGCTTGATCCAACTGAAGAGAAGCCAACCTGGAGAATTTTAAACGTACCTGGGCGACCTCCAAGATTTGCATGGGGACACAGTACATGCGTTGTTGGAGGGACAAGAGCTATAGTCCTTGGAGGTCAAACAGGGGAGGAGTGGATGCTGAGTGAGATTCACGAACTATCATTAGCGAGCTCTGTTATTTAATACCGACAGCGGGAAAATGGACGCCTAGAAGGTTCTCAAAAAAAGACATTATTTCGTGTTCAAGAAATTGACACCCATTCTAAGAATCCGTTCCATGGAATCAATTCTGCATAAGAAAGTGCATGACCTGCAAGTCAATGATTAGCTGAACAACCCGATCAGTACTCAGTACCTAAATTTGTTCTCTCTAAGGCACCTGGTTTCACTCCAGCCGATGGCCGGATCCCAGTTTAAATTTTTGAGTTTTGTATAATCGTTTGAAGAAAAATGGCTCTATCATCTCTCTGTCTAGGGTACTAGTACTTTGTAGGTTCATATTAGTAGGTCTAGTTTATGTCATGGATGTGCTGTGCTTCTGGTTGTGTAAGCTGAACTTGGAAGAAAGACAACAAAAAAAAAGGAGCTGGACGAATCAACTCTTTTCAGTGTGTAATGTTACTGTTACGTTAGCTCTCCTCATGTTTTTAGCCAATGCTGTAATGTTTCCCAATTTTGGCCGATTAATTATTTAAGGTTTAAGAAGTTGGAATTGTCTTATATAATGTAATTTATATAAATTAAATGTAGTTTTCTTCTCATTTCTTCATAAAAAAAAATTAAATATCCATGGTTGCTCGTAATGTAGTCAAGAATATGAGTTTTGAGTGATTCGAGCTATGGCATGAAATTTTTTTGAAGTTTTATTTTTTATAAAGTGCCCGAATCTACCAGCTATCTAACAACTGGTCTTATTTCCACTAATTATAATCTTATTTCAAAGTGTACATCTTACCTCAGGGATTCAAGATTATAGATATATGATGAATTTGGCAAAGGATAGAACAGATAAGAAGATAATCGGAACATGCAAGCCACCATGGTTCCGTGGTTCCATTGAAGATCAACAGAATAAGTTAACCACAGAACAATTTCATCGATGGTCATATATGACCATGCATGTATAATTGGACTGAGTGAGAAGTTCCACGTAGTCACCCCCGTCCCCCATACATTACATAGCTTTGTCAGATCGCATCACTGGTTTTATCTTCCCTTAGAAAGGAATTAAACAGTTGACTTCTAATTTCCAGATTATGAACCAATTTTTTTAGACAAAGACCAAAACTATGCATGCTTTTGACCATGTTTCTCAAAATTAAATGGTTCTTAAAATAAATCACCAAGTCAATTATTTTCGAGGTAAAATTATCTAGCATCTTGTAGCGAGCGAGACCACCAAAGGAAGAACTTGCATACTATACTGGCTACTCTTAAAGACATAAGATACAGAGAATTATGGCTTTACTGCATCAGAATCAATGAATCATACAGATGAATTGATATACAAGATGAGTCTTGGAAGATTTTCAAGAAACATCGTAATAACAGCCCCAAACATGAACATCAGAAAAAAAGCAAGTAATATCTTTCCAACGTACACCAAACTGATCAGTGATTGTGGTTCAGACCTTGTAGAATGTGAATCAGCAAGACCCTGTTGAGGTAACAATGCATTATTAGATAGCCTTTGTAAATAATGATAGTCGTGAGCCAACAATTCCTATTAAGAAAACTATGCAACGTATAGCATACAAAAAATTAGGTATTCACTTCTCTCTTTTTTCTACCCCAAACTTCAATGTTAAGCAACTAACACAGTAGGGGAATATATTATTGTCATTGATGATCCCTCGGTAACTAAATTTTACCAATAATACCGTAGAAACCAAGAAATCACAGATATAACAGTCTTCCATTTGCCTCATACATTAATGTCGTTCAAAATACCACTCGTACAAGAATCACAATCAAGAAGTGTTTTTTTTAGAAATGAATCAAGAAGTGTTTTTTTTAGAAATGAATCAAAAAGTGTTTTTGATGCAGCATTATTGAGGTAACATAAGATCACCAGTGATTTCCCTGCCACCAAAATCATCTTATCTCGAGAAAACCAAAAATATCAATTGCCTAACAGATCTAGCTTACATGTTTTTGTAAGGAATTTGGTGAGTATAAAAGTAGAAGTTACGTAAGTGCCTATATCTTGGACAGGATAGCTAAATGCATATCATGAGTACACAGTATGAAAAGTAAAGTTTTGTGAAAAGAGCAGGATGTGTCACCAAATCAACAAAAAAATCAAGACTTTCCTTTTAACGATGCTTGTTTTACACTTGATTTTGTTTTTTCATGGTTTTCTTTAGAAAATGAGTATATATTTGTATTAGAATGGTTTGAGGCTGGAAAAAGGTTACAACATACAATGGAGTTTGGATTCAGCAAGAATTAAAATAAAAGTTTATAAAGCTAAGCTTTTTTATTCTTTTTTTTTTTGGGAAACAAGCGTAAGCATATTTATGTTCAGATATAATAGTAAGAATTGGTTTTTTTTATTTGAAAAGGTAAACACAGGCTTTAACAGCCACATTTTCTAAATTCTTAATTTCAGCATATCGAACACTCTTTTAAGCTCAAAGGCCTAACCCACCGGCTTTTTCCGAATCAGCTTCTTCATTCAAACGCATTCAATACCATACTGCTCCAACCAATTTCTCATGATTTTTTTTTATGGCAAGGGTCAATCAAAAGCCACCAGCTTTCTGACATCTTATTTCTAAGCAACCTAATCCCAACAATAATACATCCAAAAAAAGATCAGACACAGGAAACCACACATCATAGAACTACATGCCATCTCCGGGATTGTCCTTTCACAATCTCCTGTACACTAATCTTGTTTTACATGAATGTCATTTAGTCAAAACTCATAATTCAAAGATTTCGCACCAAAACTCGTACCTTAGCAGATACTTTCCGAACTCGAGTTGGTTCAATGTGTACCCCTTTATCACCTATTTAAAAAAAAACACAGTAAAGAAAAGGATATAAGTAACCTTGTGACCCGCAACTCGCCTACTGGTGGTGATCACAATTTGGGATCATATATAAAAAACCAGGGGTGGATCAAATGGGACAATAAGCGATGTTCCCCAAAATTCAAACATCGGTAATTTTATTAAAAAATGCAACTTTGCCCCAGATAAACTAAGTTGCCTCCAATAAATTTATAGGTCATCCCCAACCAAAACCAAGATAGAATATCACATGACATTGAATCACCATATGAATGAACCACAGTCCGCAACTTCCAATCCGGACCATACTTAACGAGCACTGAATTGGGGCCAAAGCTAACTGGCTCTTCTTCCCCTTCTTTCACTGCCTCGATGTGTGAAGCAAGTGTAATATTCGCAATACCACCACTGTCATTTTTATTATGTAGCCTCTTATTTATCAAATTCACCGCAAAACCCGCTTCAGTACCAGAAGAAAAACGCAGAATCTTGCCTGAACTCCTGCATTCTACCTCCACAAACTACAAATTTGAAACATACTCTCCAATTAATTATTAAAATAACAATCTGCATGCATAATGAAAAGGAAAAAAAATTGGACTTCAAAAGCACGAGAATACTATTTTAATTAACTAAAAATCAAAATCTTGAAATAACTATCAATCATCAAACCATCATTTTCAATCAACTTCTTGTTTATAAAATTCACAAGAAAACTCCTAATCCTGCCTGAAATCATGCAAGACACAAATGTAATCTTTACAGAACGGATTTCCTCAACTCCATCAAGAATCCGAGCGGCGATACACATGCATAAATTAGAATTCAAATAGGCATTCTAAAATTGTTTTATAACACCTAAAAATCAAGATTTAGGACAATCGTAGAAGAACCAATGGCTTCTTCTGGCCGGAAAATATGAAGAGAGTGATGGAGCTCACCGGTGGAGGTGCCTGAGGATGTTTGACTTCTGTATGAGCTATGTCCTCAGCCATATGAATCAAAAAGGTGCGATGATTGCAGAATGTTTATTGAGATTCACGCGTATCATAGAAATTTCTAGAGTTGACTGGGAACATGAAGAATCAGTTTGGATCAGCAAAAGGTAAAAGGAAAATATGTAAACATCTAATACAAACGCCTCGTTTGTAAATTTCTGACGGTGGAAAGGTACGAAGATTCTCACCGGGAATTATTCCACGACGCACCTTGTCTAATATGCACATACAGATATAAGAAATGAGCTGGGGACGTGGGATCGACTCGGGACGTGGGATCGGCTCGTTCCCTTCTATAAAATAGACGAGTTGAGATAATAATATTTTAAACCGTCACAATAACGGATCGATATATCTTCGACGTGGTATCGAGATCTTATAAATTTAGAATTCACATGCATTCGACGTGGTGTTGAGATCTTATAAACCTAGATAAAGTATAAGAAACATACTCTGAAAAGAAGTAACAAATAAATATTCTAAACTATCTCGATAATAAAAATTAACGATCTTGATCTCGATTTCTTTATGAGTCCTTCCATGTTTGTTCAAAACTAATGCATATTAATACAAAGATGTCGAATAAGGAAAATTCTATGTTACCTTAAGAGTTAAAAGACATCACCCCAATTGTGGATATTTATCAATATGTGTGGTGTACCGAAAAATCAATTGATCACATGTATATTGATAAATATTCACGAATAAATAATTTCGTAGATGGAACTTGACCTCTATACAATCATCTAACCCTGCATTTTACGAAAGATGCTCCATTATATATTTGGCTATATATCTCCATTGAAGAATGCAATCACGCTTCTACTTGACATTTTTTATTTTTCAAAATTCTTTAGTGTCATAACTGATTTATATTAGGATGGAAATGGTAAAGGAGTGGTATAGGAGGCAAATGAACCATTCAAGAAATTCTAGAAGTTGACCTATTTGATTACATTACATAGATTGCTAAGATTAGACAAGTGTGGTAATTTAAACACCAAACAAATGGTCTTTGTGAAATATCAAAAACATCAAACCCCCTATGTTAAATTAGATGAGGGTTTTTACGATCTCTTGTTTTTTAAAGATTAAACGCATCTGCCATTTTGGAGGTTTGACGATTAATTTTAGAAGATAAAAAGATATCTTAAGTTTGTCATCATCTAGAACTTGTAATACACATTTTTCTAAAAGATTTTTCCTTTATGGTACTGATATCATTTTACTCATAAAAGGGGACAAAGATAAGACAGAAATCCTTCTGCCACCCCTTTCATATACAGCAGAAAACAGAATAAATTGTACACCCTCTTCTCTCCTCTAAGAAAGTTTTATCTAGTGAGGCAGAGAAATCATTTTGTTTTGCTTTAAATCAGACTAGTTAATTCTCTGGCTGATTCGCATGAGAAACTCATTTGGCTTCTTCGTCAAACGGTGTAATGCTGCTGGATTGTCTCAATGTCGAGCCCTTTAAGCTTGACGACTGATTCGACGTGTCCCTTAAGGGTATGCAACTCCCTCAGCCTATTGCATGTGCAAAAATAAAATTAAAGCAGATCATGTTTTTACTACATGTGGAACGTTTTCTTGAAAAAAAGGAAGTAAAACCGGATCGATATCTATATACCTCGCTATCTCAGCTCTCCTCTTGGCTTGTTCAGCGATTTCGGACAGTTCCCTGTAGCTGCTCTTCTCATTGAAAATATTTGAAGCTTCCTGTGTTTGGAGGCCGTGTAAAGTTCTTTGAGCAAGAGCCCATTGTGCTTCCCTCTCCTCTTTTCCATAATCTTTCTTGGTTGAGAAAGCGATCTATTTCAAAGAAGAAAAACTAAAAATATTAAGATTGTATGGACGGTGATAGAAGTGTAACTTAAATCTTTTAACTGTTAAAAAGCCAAATAACAGCATTTTGGAGAAAGGTTTCATGTTCTACAGAAATTGTTAACATATATATATACCTTGTTGTCATACAAGTTCTGCCAAGCCTTTCCACTTAAGATGTAACGGATAGCAAACTTCATCAAGTCGAGCGGCACATAGAAAACGATACTGTAAAGCCAGATTACACCAGCCCATCCCCAACCACATCCTTTGATTCTAGCAAATTCCCAGTTGGCATACACGGCTACAAGAGTAGCGACCTATCCAAAACAAATCGGTTTTCCAAGGATTAAAATTCAGACCATTTTAACAAGTCAACATGTTTTCTATGGTATGTCTAGGATAGGTAAATCTTACCAATTGTGCAATGATGAATGCAGTCACTAACAGAAATCCAGGGCGTTCGACAAATGACCAACTGCGTGACCTGGTCACGAAAATGAGGGCCTGGCTAACAATGCTAACTTGTAAGTATAGAGCAGCCATCATTTCGTACTCACTGTCTCGAATATTTTTAACTCCAAATTTGTCCTGCATGGCCCACAAAAATTGTTTAAATCATTAATGCGAAAGCAAAAAAATATATATATATGAAAACAGTGACAGATTGATATTCGTTACATGGAAGAAGTCGGTCTTATGCATCAGCCAGAAGAATATAACAGTCATCAATGCAAGGTAACCTCCAAGTACAATGCCGGTGGCAAAAATCTCCTTCAATTTCCAGCTATCTGGCAACGGAGATGGCTTCACCCTATCTTTTGAGATAGTCATAATTGTACCTATGTAAACAAGATTTGTTAATTTATATTCCCACGTTTTTTGGGGAGAAAAATATGAAAAAATGGGAATGCATAATCTGACAAGTTACCATCATTAAGGATGGCAATTATCAAAACCATGAAGGGAGAGAAATCGAACTTCCAAATCAAGGCGATAAGCATGAAACCAAACTGCAAACAAGAATTGAATGATACGAGGACTGAACATGTCAAAAGTACTTTAGAGTTTAGATCATTAAATGCTACAATCAGCTTACCACGATACGGATGGTGATTGACACTGCGTATATCTGCAAAACAAAAACAAAGAACACTTTAACTTGCGCTGGACCTATCTAAAGATTAGAGTATATCTTCGACATGATAATTTTATCATCGAGTCAAAGATATCCTTTCACATTAATTCTAACATACCTTCATCTATATAAAGGAGGAATTATATCTTTCTAATTAAGCGTGACCTATAGAGTTTTGTCTTGTTTTTGACTTTTTAACATTGTGTCTAAGATGAAAGTGATTATGGTTGAACCACATAAATCTTGTGTCGTATTTACATTCTCTCTTTGCTAAAGTTCTATTATCAATAAATTCAACAATTTGTTTCATACTAATGTGTAGATTAAATAGAAGGTAAGCGGATGAAACTAACTGTGTAATTCTTCATTCTTTGGAAAATAGCTCTGCTCGTCAACACTGCACTAATGATGACACTAAGCCCAGGTTCTGTTAGCACAATGTCAGAAGCACTTCTTGCAGCATCAGTAGCATCAGCAACGGCAATCCCAATATCTGCCTTCTTCAGAGCAGGGGCGTCGTTGACACCATCTCCTGTCATTCCAACAATGTGCTTCCTCTCCTGTAACTTCTTCACTATTTCATATTTGTGCTCTGTACGGAACAAAAAATGCAGTAAATTTCCCATTTTTGGGATTCCAAATAGAAGAAATTCTTAGACTCAAATACAAGTTTAAAAATCAAGAAATGTTTACAAATCACCAACCTGGAAAGACCCCAGCAAAACCATCGGCCTTCTCAATCAATTCTTCTACAGGAAGGCCAGCTATAGACTCATCCTTGTGTTGCCCAAGCAATGAAGCTGATGGATACATGTTTACTCCCATCCCAAGCCTACGTCCAGTCTCCTTAGCAATGGCAAGTTGATCGCCTATATCAGAGAAACAGTAATGATTGATGGATAAATTTAGAAGAAACAAACTGTGGCTTCAGCACGGATGCATATCCTTGTGATGAATCATCCAATTACCAGTAATCATTTTGACATTTACACCAAGATTTAGTGCCCGGCGGATGGTTTCTGCGCTATCGTGTCTCGGTGGATCAAAAAGAGATAGGAGCCCAACAAATTGCCATGGAGCACCATGGCTCTCTTTTGTCTTTTCTGGCACTTCCTGCAAATATAAAAACATTTATGTCATATACGCACTGCTGCATGTGGAAATGTCGGACACTCAGGCAAGCGGTTTATAACAAACCTGTCTGGCAACAGCCAAGGAGCGTAGCCCACGCTCAGCAAATTTGTCAATTACACCATGAACTTTTTTCTTCAGGTCTTCCTTGCAATTGCATAGAGTCAAAATCTGATTAAAGAGAATGGGAAAAACAAAGAAAAAGGATACTTAGTATGATATGGTATACTGCAAGAATAATACCCTAATGTGCTACATCAGATTCTTCTAACAAGATTTTCGAAGAGTCGGACAAATGCGAAGTATTTGTGAGTGGAGCCTTTTATGCGCTGCCATTCTTTCATGGGCCCGTGGACTCCACAC
This sequence comes from Primulina huaijiensis, assembly GCF_012295235.1. Lineage (NCBI taxonomy): Eukaryota > Viridiplantae > Streptophyta > Magnoliopsida > Lamiales > Gesneriaceae > Primulina > Primulina huaijiensis. The sequence continues at coordinate 28,212,376 of NC_133307.1, forward strand.
ACGATCTTGTATTAAAAAAAGACGAGTGTACCTGTTCAGGGGCTCCCTTGCTGGCACGATGCCAATTCCCATCTGAATCAATATAAGTCAAAGCCGTCCTCTTATCCACGGGGTTGAAGGGGAAGAAATGCAACTCCTTGATGCCAGCTCTAGCCTGAGAATCGTAAACATGTTCTATTTTATCGATCTGAAATTTTGAACACATAATCTTTATAAAAGATGTGTACCTCCTTTGGATCAGCGAGTGTGCCAACAATGGCAGCATCAATAGCATCTTGATTTTCAGTTCTTGAAGCCCTTGCAGCAAGAAGCAGAACAAGATCAGGATCCACCCCTTTTGCAAAAACCTCAATCAAGCTTTTATCAACAGTCAGCTTGTTAAGAGTCAAAGTTCCAGTCTTGTCACTGCACAAGACGTCCATTCCTGCCATTTCTTCAATGGCAGTCATTCTCTTAGTGATGGCGCCTTGCTGTGACAGCCTGTGGGATCCAATAGCCATCGTCACAGACAAGACGGTGGGCATAGCGATCGGAATGCCTCCAATCAAGAGAACGAGGAGATTGTCGATACCCTTCCTATATGGCCTGTGCTGAATCGGGTACATCACGATTATCTCGGCCAGCATACCAATGGCGATCGAACAAATGCAGAAGTTACCGATTGCTGTGAGAACTTTCTGGAAGTGTCCCACTTGGTTTGTGCTGTCCACAAGATGAGCCGCTTTCCCGAAGAAGGTATGGACACCAGTGGCGATGACTACTGCTTCGATTTCACCTTGTTTGCAAGTGGAACCCGAGAAAACTTCGTCGTAAGGATTCTTGGTCACTGGAAGGGATTCTCCCGTGAGGGCGGATTGGTCAATCTTTAATGGATCACCTTCGAGCAAACGGGCATCAGCAGGGACAATGTCTCCCAATTTGATACTTACTATATCTCCAGGAACCAGAATGGCAGCTTCCTGCTCGCTCCATTGACCATCTCTGAGGACCTATTTTCAAGAAACCATCCAAAACAAGAAGCCAGTGAAAATCAAGTAACAAGCAATGATATGAACAGGAAGTTCCATGGTTTTCCATTATTAGAATTGAAGATAGGTTTACTTCATTAATGGGATAAGACAACATTATTGTGTCGAAAACTTGAACTACAACACACCTTAGTTTTAGGAGCAAGACCAGCCATAAGGGCCGCAGCAGCGTTTCCCGCATTGTTCTCTTCGATGAAACTGATAGTAGAGTTGATAACCAGCAAGCAAACAATACCAACAAAGTCTTGCCAATCCGGCGGTTTTCCACCTCCATTAGCAAGAGCAATCGCCATGATAGCCGCAGCTTCCATAACCCATGATAGTGGATTCCACATAAAGCCGAGGAACTTGAGAATTTTGCTCTCCTGAATCACCATGACACAAATTATGAGATTTATATGCAACCCAATTGTTATCATATCCAAGGAAACAAAACTCATTAATACCTTTTTCTCTTCCAGTTTGTTGGGCCCAAAAATTTGAAGCCTTGTGGCTCCTTCTTCAGAACTCAACCCTTCACGAGTGCATTTCAACTGCTCGAAAACTTCCTCAATCGGAACTTTTTCCTGTTATTTGGTGGATAACAGGAACATAGTGTTAACAACTCATACATGATCGAACGTCTGTTGTTCTTAAAACCATGTTTAAAATCGTTCAGCCACGTAAAAATATCATATAAATTATTTCTTCATAAAATCTTAATACCTCATCATCATTGGGAAGCATGACTACTCGACACCATTATATATATGATATATCCAGTTCAAAAACAAAAATATATTATTTCTAAGCTGCTTATACCATTGTGAACAACTATGTTTCATATTAAGTTCAACTTCCATCTCGGTTTCACTGGTTATATTATCTTGATCTTCCCTCGTAGGATCACACATCCATACTCACAAATGCCTTCATATTAAGTTCAGCTTCCATCTCGGTTTCATTGGTTGTATTATCTTGATCTTCCCTCGTAGGATCACATTAAGTTACTTTTCATACTTTAAAGATATAGTTAAACAGGACCATATCTCTATTAGTAATCATAATCAACTTTTAAACATATGAAAGATCAACTTTGAAACATATGAAAGACAAAAAAATCTACAAGTTTAATAAGACGAAGCTGACTTTTGTCAAGGGACCGGGCCCAAATGGATTTCTAGCCAGCGAAAATGGTTTAAATTCAACATCACATGAACCCCACTCGCCAAACTGGAATCCGATGCTACGCTACTTTCTTGTTAGTACATTGCATGACTAATCGAATACCCCATTAAAGAATCTATACTATATTATCGTCTTGTTTATCACATTAAAATGAGTATATATAATTTATCAGGAAAATAATAAAAATAAAAATTGGCTTAAAAAAGTCTCGATCTGAATAGTAAAAAGAGCCCGAGATAGCGTGGCATAAAATAAGGAAACAGCTAGAAAAACAAATTTAATTAATAAACAAACAGAGTCAAAGTACTACGGAACCAGTACAACAATATTGTACCCTTATATAAAAATTATATATATATATATATAAATAATAATTTCTGAAAAATCATAAATTTTTTATATTTAATTAATTACTGCTGACAAAAAATTTCGAAAACTAAACATCAAAAGATAGAATTTACTTTCTATAAAATTTCCAAAGGAAATTAATTGCGAAGAAAGCGTGCAAATTTGTTAATTTTACTTGTTTTGTTTACACACTAACTACTAAAAGATGGTGAGAAAATATTATATCTAAATAAAAATAAAATTTAATATATTTATAACCAAGATATAACTATTATCGTATCTAATCTTCCGAGTTTCAAGCTTTTTAAAAAAATAACTACATCATTTCACCATATCTATTTTTCAATGCATAAAAAATGTAAGATTTTTTTTTTCAAATCACAATTAATAATCTAAAAACACTAAAAAATAATCAATCAATTTCAATTCAGTTAAAAACACGAGAGACGAGATCAGAATTTCTATTTTAGACAAATTCATTCACTTAAAAAATCTACACACATTAATAACTACATTAATAAAAATAAATCAAGAACACACACACATATATTACATTTTTCATCCAGAAAATGTATGAAAAACTTTGAAAAAAAAAAAACACTTCAAAAAACAGAAATTCCCAGAAAACGAGAATTTGATAATAAGATCAAGAGAAGGACGAAAGGAAAAAAATACCAGATCAACAGTCTCATTCTTGATTTCTTCGAGGCTCAGAGCTTTATCCCCACCCATCTTCAGTCTCACCTCTGCTTCTGATACAGAAGAAAAGAGAGAAAATTTTGGGTTTTTTTTTAAAAAAAAAATTATTATTGTAAGGCAAAAATTTAATGCTCAATGAATCATTGAATGAGAAGGGTTGATGTATATATAAATACTCTCGAGGAAAGGGAAGTAATTGGCTCTCCTCAGTTCGGAGTCTTTTTGGCCATTGCACTGCCCATTTTATATAATATATAATATATAATATATATAACATATACATGCACCTTTTCTTTTCATAAGAAGACTATTATTATTATTATTATTATAATAACATATGTGCGCCGAATGCTTTTTTTTAACCCCTTTTTTCGAATGGCCTCTTGTATATTTTATTTCCACTTCGACAATATTTAATTCAAATTGATCAACTAAGAAAAATAATATGTAATTTATTTGTCATTATTATTTATTTGTCATTAATAAGGGGTGTCTTTCCCTAATATATAAATATAATATATATACAGTAATAAATGTCCGAATCGCGATTTTTGGGATGCCTAATTAAGATATAAAAACAAGTACAAACGGGTGGAAGTGCGAAGGATGAATGATTTAGAGTAAATTGATATATAATTTTGTTATGTTGCACGACTTATCTACTCATCGATGAGGTGATACATTCTTGTTAGATGATATGTAAATATCAAAACTTTACATCAAACAGATCTGTATCACTTCACTGGTGCTCACAAGTGAATATCGAAAGTATGCAGCATAACAAAATTATATATATGAGTGTGGTTTTTTCGTGTAGAAACGCAAAATGCCCTGCATATGCTAGTTTAATTTATTTGATCGGGATTTGTTTGGATTGGCAATAACTTGTAGAAATCCTCTTACTATTTTAATGTCTTGTCTCGCCCTGAAACGTTGTTCTATCTAGTTTGTAGAAAAATAGTAACTTGGACTTCTGCGCAATAGGCTCAAAAAATATGATAATTTAAAATAAATTATAATTTTTAAAAAAAATTTTTGATGTAATATGTGATTTTATAGAATTGTTGAAAAAAAAGAATGAGCCATATATTATTAATTACATTTACTGACTCCATGCTTGATTGCTCGATATATATATTTGTTTTAATTAATTTAGTTAATTAATTTAATATGGATCAAAATAGGTTATAACATAAATTTTCGAGTTCGGACTCGATTCTAAAACAAAGAAGAAAACGATTTCTTTTTTTATTTCGACCGAACGACTTCTTGTAGAACCGAATGTTTATTATTCTCATTTTAAATTCAATGAGACATTCTTTCACATCGTTCTAACACATAACCTTACATGAAAAATATATACGACCCGACTTATGGTGCAAGGTATTGCGCTCACCGCTGGTCGAATCAACCGATGTGGTGACAATGTGAATATGGAAAAACAAGAGAGATGGGACGCAACGGGCTGCTAAACTTTACTCAAATGCCGTTCAAAGTGGAGTAAATTTGGGTCCCAAAATTTTATAGGAAGAAGTCTCCACCACCCTTTTTCACTGGTCAACATGCCAAGTACCATTATTGCGATGCTGTTAATTAAATATATTGCAATAAAAGCAATACATATCTAAATTCATTTACAAACTGGACGGTTTACTTAGATTCTACTCACGTGAAATCTCGATATTGTTAAAAACTTCATGTAAAAACAATTTATTAACTCTGTACACACATCTCCGTGTTATCAAATCTTTAATATAGAGAAAAATATATATTTTAAGAGATATATGTATTCAAAATTTGAAAACACGGATAATTGAATTGATAATAATGAAAAGTTTTCAACAATATCGTAATTTCGCACAAGTAGTATACACAATCTCCATTATGGTGTTTAACAAAACGATTGATGGCCGAGGCTATGCAACTATTTAACGTTGCTTTTTTGAATTTCTAAAAAAAAATTGAGTAGGCATCTTGTGAGACGGTCTCACGAATCTTTATCTGTGAGACGGGTCAACTCTACCGATATTCACAATAAAAAGTAATACTCTTAGTAAAAAAAAGTAATACTTTTTCATTGATAACCCAAATAAAATATATGTCTCATAAAATACGATCCGTCAGGCCGTCTCACATAAGTTTTTACCAAAATTATTATATGATAAATGGTTTTAATTTATTACAGATAAAGTGGTTATTTTTGCAATTAATAATAAATCAAATATGATACCGCTATAAAATCAGATGACATCATTTTTTTCTTGTTAATTTTACTTTTAATTAATAATGTAATTATTGAGACACGGCTGAATAAATAAAATATTTTTGTATTCGATATGATTTTCTGTGGCTGATTATGAGTCTAAATCAATCCGTTTAATTGAATTTTCGGTTTTAGATTTTTTTTTTAAATCGTAATATTTGGTTATTAATCAAAATTCCACGAACTACAACAACCTCGACAAATCTACGAATGCACCATATATGGTTGTGGTGATAAAATTTACCGCCTATGTTAATAATTTCGAAATAAAAATTCATCATATAAATAGATAACAAATCCACTAAGGATTTGATTTATCTTATACCTACTCAAACAACGAAGAGATAAAGTTGATATACAATCAAGAAATAATACCAAAGTGGCCTCAATTAATATTGTCCGAGTTGATGGAGTATTTGAATAATTGACAAATGGCCAGAAGTTCAAATCTTTCTATCGACATTTTCTTGCACGAGCTTGTTACAGAGAGCTTGTACAGTTTAGTTTACTTGACTAACGTAATTTATAAATTATTGCTTTAATCCAAAAGTTTACCCAATACACATCAAATGATAAATACAATATGTTTCCGCGCCATAAAAAAAAAAATAGAACCAAAGGAAGACCAATTTATCATTTTGTATTCATATGGAGAAATGCTTCCCACTTGTGCCGCTATTTATACCTTTTCAACACACTTGCCCAAGGGAAGACAAGAGGTTCTCTGCTTTAAAAGTGTTCTTAACGCAAGGACTACAACGATTATTGGGTCAAATATATCTTTATAACGTAAGTATAACCATTAAATTATCAATAATTATATGAACCTTACGTATTTTATAACCAAGAGTTCGTCGTTTTTTCGAAAGTTATAATATATGGTAACGGTATAACTCCAATATTTAAATCGTATAATAATTCAAAAACCAATTTTTGGTCCTTAAAAAACCAATTTTTGGTCCTTATATATATA
>NC_133307.1:28218884-28473977 GCF_012295235.1 Primulina huaijiensis
ATATATTCTACGCTAAGAAAGATTATGAAGATTTCCCACTAAATGAGAAAGGCTACTGGTAGATATATGTACGTAGCATGTGCATTGTGACTTGGTAAAAGACTTTAGCATCAATTATCGTGCGAAAATATAAAATTAAATCTTCATCCTTCATGATTTTGTTATTTTAGAATTTAGAATACTAACGTTGTTAATAGGGTTAATTTGTAAAGCATACGAGTAGAGTAGTTGTCGGCTCAATAATTTTGGTAAGAGTAGGTCTCATGTGAGACCGTCTCACGGATCTTAACCCGTGAGACGGGTCAACCCTACCCATATTCACAATAAAAAGTAATACTCTTAGCATAAAAAATAATACTTTTTCATGGATGACCCAAATAAGAGATCCGTCTCACAAATACGACCCGTGAGACCGTCTCATACAAGTTTTTGCCTTTTGGGTAAATGGTCAATTTAAATTATGATGTGATATTTTTAAAAATTAAAGCTTAATAGATCAATTTGAATATTAATTGATATATTTTCGGAAAAACCATTTTCTACCGCAAATTTAGTCTTGCTAATACAAATATATCGGTGTTCTAATAATGTTTAAGGTATTTGGGATTTTAAAGTGGAATGTATCTAATTTGGTTGAAATGTTGATTATATTAATAAAGGGGGAAATTATTTTTTCTGTCCACTATATTTGGAGCTCTATGATTTTGGTACATTATGATATCAGAATTGAGTTTCAGTTATTTATATTTCATTTTTGTGGCAATTTCGGTATCTTGTTTTCTAATTTTAATTTTTTTCCATGAAAATATTTACATGACACTAGACACATCAATGTTTCGCGTTACATCAAAGTCACCTAAAAAAATATTTTATGTAGCAATTTTCCTTTAATAATAAATTTTTTTTATTTGGAAAGCTGAATCTTAGTAATAATTATAGGCATACAGTACTATAAAAATGAGATGCGATTGAATCTTGAAATTAATATATTTGAAAATTGGGTCGAATTGCATATTTTATTTCCGAATAATGGAACATGTCCTCCTTAAATCACGTTCCACTACTTTGTTATATTTCTAAAAATCAAGGTTCTAAAAAAACGTGAAACGTCCCGAAGCGCGGATGTCAAGCTCCAAGATTTTCAAGCTTAAGCGAGATTAACACAGGCTTAAGCGTGAAAAGGCGTTTTTTGTCTTTAGTGTAATTGTAATTATCTCAAACTAATAAATAGATAAAATAATACATAAATATGATAAATTTAAGTCTGATGCATTAATTCTCATATTTATAAAATCATAAAAATATCAAAATTACAATATTTATTTGTTTTTGTAACTAGAACATTTTAAAAATGTTAAATATTTGTCAAATCACTATCAGACACGCTTAATCATAATTAAAATTAAAAAACAAACATTTAAATTATAAACCTAATTTATTATTTTAAAATAAAAAGTCATACTTTCAAAATAAAAAAATTTAAAAATAAATAGATGCGATTAATTGTGCTTAAGCACGCTTAATTAAACACCTTAATTATCTTTAATTCGATCAAACTACAGTTTGACCGCTTTTTTCCGTTTTCTTCGAAGCGAGGCGTTTTTGCCGAGCTTCAAGCTTAAACGCGTTTAAGCGAGGCTTAAGCGGATTTTTTTAAAACACTGCTAAAAATACGTAAAAAAAAAAAAATGCGACATTTACATGTGCATAATGGTGGAACCCATCAGTCACGGGCCAAACATATATACGGCTACCAAGTTTAATGGATGCCACTGTGCATAGTGGAACAGGAAATATTTGATTCCGTACGTCTTTATTTCTTACATTTATTTTATTTATGGTTCGACTCGTCGAATTGACATATGAGACGATCTCATAAGAATTTTTATGATCGAGAAATGTGTGGACATATATTTTCTCACATATGAAGCTCATATCTGGAAGTATCTCTCAAGTTTCACTTTCGACACATTATTTAGATGTAATTCTGGTTGATGTAAAACTCGATGTATTAACCTTTATCTTACTCACTTTTTCAGTTATTTGATGTAAAATTTACCATGTTATACCATGAATTTCTTCTAATAAATTTAATTTATATTTATTATGAAGTCAAAATAGTTTTTTAGTCTTCAAATATAACTTCAATTGCATGGCCAAATAATGAAATAGTCTATACTTTATGAAATATTTGCCCTTAAGTATGTAAATTAATGAAATTGGAATTATTATTCATCTACCTGTCTTGCCTAGGCATTATGCCTTTTTATTGTCTCCATAGCTTGTCTACCTAATTAATTAGTTTAGATATTATTCTATATATTAATTGTATGACATCATACTATAATCTTTACACCTTCATTTTTTAAAATTCTATATTTCTATGACTCTTATAAATTATTAATAATTTTATATTTAAAATACTATATATTTTTTAAGGGAAAAAAAAAACATTAACATACGACTTCTAGAAAAAGTATTATTTAAAAAATAAAAGTTATTTTAGTACTATATATTCAACAATTGGTGGCGGTCTTTTTCATCTTGGGGCCAATTCAATGACTTTCTCAGCGTCATTCCTTTTCCTTTCAAGTTGAGGCTCACATGTATGCACAAATTTAAAATTGGTAAAATGCCCCTTCAAATGCATGAAAAATACATTTATAAGATAATAAATTTGTACTTCATTACAAATTAGTAACTTAATTTCATTAGTATAACATTTTTTCTCGACCCAAAGTTGGCGCAGTTGTCCAAATGCATGAATTTCATTAATGATTCGTATAATTAATTAACATTAGCGTTTCGTGGAATGCGATACGTACGTCTACATATATTAAAATTTTTATATCAAAAAATTATTTATGTGACCTTCTAAAAATTGTTTCTAAAATCTTGTATATATGTTCTTTATTATAATTTAATAAATTTACGTATTATTAAATTAGATATTGGTGTCAAGTCCACCCCAAAAAAAGGCCTCACTCTTTATCATACATCATGAGATATTGACACAACTATTTGAAAAATGTGTTGCATGTTTCATGGATCATATTATTTCTAATGCCCAAAATTTGACAACAAAAATAAAACCCACTCATCCAAAAATATAATAACTATGTAAAAGATTTCAACCCATTTACCCTATTATCTAACAATAATCAGAAATAAGTTAATGATTGCAATTTGTCAAACCATACAAGCAGGGGCGGAGCCACATGATTGTTTAGCCTGGTTGACTCAATTTTTTTTTTAAATGTATATGTAAATTTTGTATAATTTTAGAATAATATGATATTAGTTCGAGTAGATCAATTTAAAATATTAAAAAATTCTAGAATTTAAAATTACAGCCGAACATAGCAATATTTCTGGCTCCGCCACTTCATACAAGGTTTCACTTGTTTAAACAATACTCAAGGCATGCATGTTTAATACAGATTTATTTCTTCACAAATATATATATATATATATAGATATGATCATTGTATATATCGGAGTGGCGACATACATTTACATATATATATATACACACAGAGAGATATTGATTACAAGATTCGGGGTTTTCGGGGACGATTTTGTACCGCGGAAGGTGAATTTTGGTCCTCCCCCCAATGTCTTAAATTCCAACTCCGTATCTGCTTGAAAATCTGCATAAGTAAATGTCCTGTAGTTTGAGCCTTCAATCAACGCATCTTCGATCGGTCGGAAAGACGAAATACCCGGTTGAAATCCTGTCTTTTTTTCTTGTTTACCTTCACTCTATGCTTCACACTCACATGCTTGTTGTTACTCATTGCCTAAAACAATACAAAAACATTCTTATAAAACAGTACAATATATACAATGACAAAACAAAGTGACAAACATAGAGCGTGTGTGTATATATATATATAGTAGCTATCCAAGAATCTAATTACCTATGACAGAATTATAAATTAAACTAAAAACTATGAATTTTTTTAAGGGCTGTGAGAAACTCGTGCTTTTGAGTCGCAACAGAGCAAAAACTATGTTTTCATTCTTGTGCAAATCTGCATCATGTCTCCTACATTGACAACAAGAGTGTCCCGACTCGGTTTCACTTCGAACCATTTACTCCCCTGGCGAACTTGAAGCCCTTCTACATGATCTTGATGCAGCATTGAAAGAACTGAGCTGCCAGTGTGTTCGCCAACGCCCCACCTCAGCTCCGACAACGGACACCAGGGGTATCGATACACACGTAAAAGTCCGGAGGCCATTGATAAATAGGACTTCGATTTTGTTGGAGAAAACTTGAGGTCCTCGGCCATGGTTTTGAATATTTTCACTGCCACCAAAGACATTTGGTTTCCATATTCCTCTAATAAAGCCCATTTGGCACCAGACAAAAAAACTATCGATGAATCCCTATTTGAGAGAGAACTTGTATTAAAAAATTTACTTAAATAAAACAATCAAACTCAAGCTTCAAAAAGAGAAGCGTTTTAATCTAATAACTAATAAGTTGGGTGCTAGAGTATGTACCCGACGAACCAATTTGTTTGTGCTTGTGAGATTTATATCTTATGACACCGACTATCTGTGTATACATGCATGCTCACACATAGTTCATAAAGACTTGAGATTCGTATTAGCCAAAGTGATTATGGCTGTACAATGGTTGGCAATTATCTTACTGATGATTTGTTGAGGTATGAGAAAGTTTAGAGAATTTAGAATAAAGGTAAAACAAATTACAGAAGAGTATTGAATAAAAATACCACGATTTGATCGTGGTGGAAAATACTTGAATTCTGAAATTTTATATTATCTTAAAGAGAATTATATTCATCTATCAATCAAATCGTAGTTGAATGGTGTAGCTGAGCGTTGTCACGGGGGCTTGTTAAACATGGTTTGGTCCATATATTGTACCTTCAGTGTAATTTTGGAGTAATGCACTTAAACTATTGCACATTAGTTGTTAGGTTAGGACAAATGAGAGTTTGTTAGTGTAGATAACCAACAAACAAACTATTGACTATGATATTTGTATCACCTTTCTGTAAAATATTTTTTTATTTAGTTAATGATAATTTTATCATGAAATATTTTATTTGTATGCCCACACTCACAAATAAATAAATAGTTCGAGATTGCTAAAGTACGTGTGAATATGATTATATAATTATTGGTAATCACGAAACACATTTCTTGTTGACTACAGAATCAAAATCTGGTGCTGGTCTAGGACCGATTTGAGAAGATTGATCATCATGAATGATCCCATTAACTAAAAACCAATATTAATTTTGTATTGTGACATTATTGTGTTCTATTAGCACTGAAGAAAAGACAAATACACATACAAATAGGTATTTGTATGATACATTTGCCCTAAATTCTACAAGTGGTTCCTATTAGTCGATAATTGTACACCATTAATCACTGTTTGGCATTGAAGTTCTATCCAATGGACATTGCATTATGGCTGCTTGTTTTCTAACTCTACAAGGGTCACAAGGTTTCGAGTTCGATATATTCATAAGAATAGGAGCTTGTAGAGGATGCGTCGCTTCCACTCACACATTGATAATAACCCAATGAATTTAGCTTGAATTTTATATCTTTAAAGTTTATTTTCTTCTATTATACATTATTTATTATCAAATTGCACTAAGCAAGGACATAAACATTAGTATATAGTGCATAAATAATTGAAATAAGACTTATCTGAAAGATTCAAGCAATGGATTTTCATACTTGTACTGAGTTATCTTCTCCAGAGGAGGATTAAAAATTAAAACCCTCCAACCAGTGCAGGTTTTGCGAGCAAGGGCGTGCTTGTTGAGCGTTTCCGGCCAAGCTTATCGGGGCTGCCCCAAAAGTACTGTATCGGGCCGTCGAATATGGCTTGTTTGCATTCGAAACTGAGTGAGAAAACCTCAACAGCACAATCAAGAATCTTGCTCAACAACTCAGATATTCCACTCCATGGTTGACCAGCCCCATTCCCTGGAAGATTCACTGATCTTTTCCGGCTTGCTGCTCAGCAAATCCACGACAGGCAGCGAATCTGAGCCTGGGACAGATTCATAATCTGGCATTGGCGGGTTTTTTGGTGGGGTTTCTGATCAATGCCGTGGCTTTTGAGGACGAAAGGCGGGTAGGAGTCGAGGTTGTGTGAATTGGTCATCATGTGGTGGTGTGTTGGGATTCTTGTTTTGTCTGTGTAGCTTCTTGTGTTGGGAGTAGGTGCATGTTCCTATTTATTTATTTATTTATTTATTGTGTCCCAAATTTGGGGAATACTTTTGTTTACCAATTATTATGTTCTTGAAGGGAAATAAAGTTTCCGATTTTAAATGATATATTTTATTGATTTAAATTATTTCACTAATATACTTTTCCAGTATTGATTTGATTCAATAAATATTTAATATGATTTTGTTTTTCTTAGATAATGAGATATTAATTCAAATATATTCGAAGATTTGTTACTTGTGATAGAAGATTGATGAGATATGGTATTAGTGTTTAAAAAGAGTTTATTTCTATTAAAACTCTTACTTTCCTTGTATTTTAGGTTTCCTTGTGGAGATAGAATTCTTCATCTATAAATAAGAGGTCAAGGACATTGGTGAAGGTTGCTTCGGTATTGATCATACTCACGTACACGTAGTGAAGATTCTTCCAAGCAAGATAATTCTCGAAGCCGTTTGCTGATTGGAGAGTGGTGATTGCAAGTGTTGCCTTAAATGTTGGGAACATCTGCAGACAACATCCGTGAAAAAGTTGGCTGAAGATCGTTTTCGTGGATTCCCTTTTGGCATCACGTTTTTTGCTTTCTTGTTTAAGTTTTTATTCTGGTTATTTGTTTTAGAAAGCATTTGTTTTCTCAAGTTGTTGATAAAATTGATTTTTGTCATAATCACTAGTGATAGGTTTTTGTGTAAACGATTTGGTTTTCTAGTGATTAATTTTTGTCATAAGGCACCGCACAAGTATAAATACTTGTGCATATTTAATCTTGTCCGTTTATTTATTTAAAGTCGATTTGTGTTACAAAAGTTAATATTTCGCTGCATGTTGTTCGAGATGTTGTAACATCTGGCACAACACCTAATTCTGATAAAACACAAATTTGCTATTATAATTGATGTTTACGTATTTACTCATAACTGTCAAACAACGTATTCTTTACAGTTCTAAACAACGTTTGTCTAAACAACCATGCTTTTAATATAGAGAAATTTTAAATTGGTCGTTAGGTTGGCCTAGTTTCAATTTTGGACTGCCAAATTTGGGTGTTAATGCACTTACTTGCATGTTTTGTAATTTTAGCCTTCTTTTGGGTTGAGTGATGACATAATACGTTATTATGTTGACATGGTGCAGGGTATTATTGACACGTCTGGTCCGAAGATTATACACAGAATAAAAAAAAATCGAAAAAAGAAAAAAAGTTGTTAAACTAAAAAATACATGTTTTACGTTTGAGAATATAATTTTATTCTCATGAAATTTTAAACTTTTGTTTTGTCACATAAAATTTTCCTTTTTTCTTGTCAGTAAGTACATATGTTTAGTGCAATTATCGTTCAATTTTCAAGTTGATCGATGGGTTGGACTACTATTTTATTTTTATTTATTTAGTAAAAATATAGGTTTTATTATTTGGAGTTAAAAAAAACTCGATGATAGCGTGGTTTTGTGAAAAACATTTAATTGGATGAACTAGGAGGCAAGCAGCGCAAAATTTATGAAGTTTCATATAATTTTTTAATATATAAGTTTTATTCAATAAATATAAAAAATATATCCAACAAATATAAAAAAAATATTCTAACAAAATTATTACTCCTCTTGAGTTGGTATCTTGGAAAAGTTGTGTTATTATGATTCTGTGTCTCTTGGAATTCTTTCACGTACGGTTCAAATTAAATGTTCTGGTTTAGGAATTCCTTTGTCACATCAAAGAAACTTATGTAGTGATGCAATTTGGTATTTCCATTTTCTTTTGTTCCTGTTAGATGCAAATCAGTGCGCACAATCTTATGCTAGTTTTTTTAATATAAAAATGATCTGATCAATTAACTCTCATATTAAATATGTCGAAAATCTATCATACATATATATATATATAAAATAAATCCAGCGATTTATATTGTGATATGTTACTGATCAGTATAGCATAAACTTCATCACCCTAAACATACAGATATATTAATGTCCAAATGACTAATACACAAATGGTACAGTTACAGCTAAACCCTTCTTGCAATACGAACCAGTGAGGCGGTCATATTCCCCGGGATGCATCGAACCGACTCGGCTCTCGAATAACTCGGAAGACCAGACAAACGATCGTCGAACCGGCCATTTGATGGGATCGACGAAGAAGAGCGCGACGAAAAGCTTGAAGCCACGAATTCTCCATCAGAAAAATACCGAAACCTAGAGCTGATATTTTGTTTGCTTCTTCTCTTGCTTGGTATCAAAACTACCTTGATGATCTTCCTCACCGTCTTCTCCAGGATCCAAATTTTCGATGTTTTCGGCGTCGACCCTTTACAGTCACTATTATCAATGCTAGGAAGATGATGGCTCGAGCTGTGCATTGATGGAGGAGGGGTCAGTGGGGGTATCATTTGTTCTTGTTGTGGATTCTTGGGCGTGCCGGGGCGCATCTCCCACTCGAAAGGAACAGTAGCTTGACACGACCGGTCGAGTACGTGCGACGAGTGCCCGACGGAAGACTGCCTGGAAAGAATCCTGCTGATGCAAAATCCATCACCCTCAAAGACAGATGCTGCAGGTTTCTTTATCATGATCAAGAATGTATTTCACCACCCTTGGAATTCTTTTTTTGGATAGAAATGTGTTCGATTCTTGCGAGATTAGCTTCTTTTCAAAGGGGTGGTGGCTTAAGATTTATGATTTTGCAAGTGCATGTAAGTGAAAATAAATAAGCTAGGAAAGGTTTTTGTCCTGGTTCAAAGGCGAAAGATGAGAATCGAGGGCACATGATTGTGGGGACACTAATGATCATTAGGCGGATAATTAGTGAATGATTTTTTTACATTACATAATTAGTGAAGGATTTATGGGACTTTGTTTATTTTATTTTATTTTATTTTTCTTTAATGGTAAGCGTGTATTTGAATTGAAATTTAGTTTCAAATTATAAATATAAATCAATTGCAATGGTGGCCAAAGGAATGTTAATCTATCATTTTATTTTAGTTTTGAATTTAATTTATTTATATTTCTTCCAATCTATAATATTTAGATTTGATTAACATTAATTAAATATATTAAATCTCATATAGATGTGTGTGTGTGTGTGTGTCTATATATATTGATTATATAAATGAAAAAAAATCCATGAATTAGTGATATATATTATACTCCATTAATATCTTGTGAAAATTTTCCTCCTTTTGTCATGAACAAGCAAAGGAACCATCTTAACTTTAACTGTCACGTTAACCATTTTGATAACTGCGAAGTGACAAAAATTCATGTGCAATCGCGTAGTTTTCAAGCCAAATAATTTAAATTATTTTCATTAGTGTTATGCTTATGAATCAATTAAATAAAAAGGGTAATATATATCCTAAGCTTATTATTTAATTGATTGAGTAAATTATTTCTAACATCCTCGGGAAACTGGTCTACCCGGGTATTTCGATAATTACATGGTATGGACCTTTTGATTGTCAACTCTTTTTAGGCACAAGATTCAGACTCCTAAAATATTTGGCAAAGGCAATATAATTAATCATCTTACTCTTTTCGGTTCAACCGGCCATGTTATGGATTAAAATGGGCTGCTTCAAAGTTCTTCAAGTGGGCAAATGGAAAGTTAGGCAGTTGATAAATATATTTTTTTATGTATTTAAAGACAGATCATTTGATAGATCAGAAAAGAATAATTGTTTGTCTTAAACTTTATTAAAAAATATTAATTTTTTTTTAGTAAATATTGGAAATGGAAGTGCATTCGCCTCATTAACTGTACGTCCCTCATCTGGTTTAAATTTTAGAATAACTTTTACTTTTGAAAATATGATTATAATCTTTGTGTGTAAGAATTTTTGCGCAAATGTTAAAATATGATTATATTTAAATATCGATATATCTTAATTTTTATCTTATGTTATGTTGCATTTACATAGAAAGATTTGATTTGGAAAATGAATTTGAAATGAAATGACAGTACATTATTTTACTTCTTTCTAAATTATCATTACATTGAACAAATTTGTAAATTGTCATCATCCAATATAAATTCTGTTTGAAAATCAAATTTGTGAATTTAAAATTCATCATTTCAAAAACATCATGTCAATATAGAGTTATCGAACTTTACTTCGAAACTCCTTTTTTTTTTTTTGGTTACATTGTGTGCACTTCTTTAAGCTTGAAAAAAGGTGTGTGAACTTAGAAATTAATTAAATAGCAGAGGATTACAAGCCCAAAGGTCATCTCTTCTCTTCTCCAAGACTTTGATGTCCCACGTTCATCGCTCCTCCATGCTGTAATCCGCCTCACGCCGTTGCCCTTCTTCTCCTGTCCGCCCGGTGTCAAGAGCCTTTGGCTTGACGACTATTGAATTGGTGGTCCGGAAAGGAGGCATTTGAGTTTTTTTGGTTTAATAATATATGTCAATAATCAAAATTATTGACTCACGTACTCTTCATTTGTTCAAGTTGTCACTTGACCGTATTTGTTCGACGTGGTTATATAATGTCTTAGTTAATAATTAGATTTTGTTGAAGCCATGAATGGCATGTCGAATCGATTGTAGAAATTATTTGGAATTGAAGGGACTATAACAAATGTCATGTAATTTTTTGTCCTTGGATCTAGACTTGCATCCGACTTATTATACTTTGTTTGGTTTTTTACTGATATATTTATCAAAATTTGGAGATTTTCTGTTGTGTCAACGGATTTTAATGAAAATAAATACTGAGATTTTTTATGGTTAAAAAAATAGGTTTTCTAAATGGTATGAAAAACAAATAAAGAAAATATAGACAAAAAAGTGGGTAAAAGCAAGAGAGTTGATTGAGACCATGCCTAATTATCGACGAAGCAGCGCGATGAAGTGCGCGCTTCATTGGCCCATTGGATTGCTCACCTTCCGAGGGGTGATGATCTTGCAGGCGGATGCTTCCCCATGCAAGGAAGATCATGATGGGTTGAATTCATAGTTGAATTCTCCAACTTTTTTAATTATGTGTTTTTAATTTTTTAAATTGTATCCATTTTTTTCTAATTAAATGTAATTTTTAATTATGTTTTAAAATTTAATTATATGTAGTTGTATTTTTTTATAATTATGTTTTTAAATACCAAATTTTTAGGCTGAATATCATCTCTGCATTGAATAATCATGAGACGATTTTATCAACCTTGACATCACCATGAAATGATGTTACAATTTTATGTCACCCTTAAACATGTTCTATGGTAGATGAACTAAAACAACAATATTCTAACGTGAGTAGTCGACAAGATAGGGCATTTTTTAGATTATATACCTTAAATTAGCACTATTACATTTCCTTGCTCACAAGTTGTTTACCATATGAGCAAAGGGCATGCCTTTTTCTTAGGATTAAAGTTTTAAATTATAATATAATCTCTAGATTTTTTTTAGGATTATATATGTAAATGTTGATTGGTATGCGATATACGTAAGCATATTAAAATTTTATATTTTAAATAGTTTTGTATGAAAAATCTAGAGATTATATTATAATTTAAAACTTTAAAAATGTTTTTTATAATACTTTTTTATGTTATACATGACATGATCATTTTAAAATTGTATTATAATATGATAGTTATATATGATATATAAACGTGCTAAAATAAGTTTATTATGATATTTTTATTAAAAAATTGAAATGTTTTTTTAACATGAGAAAATAAATATTTTTTATTTTTATTAAAAAAAACATATTGTAAGTCATGATATCAAAGTTAGTTTACTCTAAATTTTTCATCAAATTCCTAATATTTTTGCAAATTAGGCGATAGATGAATAATGTGTGTGCCATTAATTTCACTGGAAAGTAGTTCCAACAAATCAACGAGGATTTTGTTCATGTTACTCGTATGGATAGTGTTATTATCCACTTATCATATGACACGTGTGTTGAGTGGATAAATCATGGTCACTCATTCAATCATGATGCATGAATGAGTGATTGTAATTCATCATTCAACACATGTGTCATGTATTGAATGAACAAAAGTATTATCTATATAGATAGCATCTACCAAGCCAAAGTAAAAGAATTTAAAAATAAAATTGATATTAAAAAAAATCTCACACAAGCTTTTCTAAAAAATTATTATTCTTGTGGAGTGACTAGTGAGCAATTCGTAACGTCACCCAATTGCTCTTGATAATTGCACTGAGAAAAACTGGGGTGCAAATATTTGTAAATGTATTTATGAAAGTATTTTAAAAAATATAACCTTTTAAATTGAATTTGTAATTTAGTCTATGGTTGATGATGATTATTATTATTATTTATGTGAATAAATATTTTCCATCGATCAATTATACCAAGTAAATGTTTTATCGAAAAAATATTCATTTCATATTATTACGGAATGTGACCTTTTAATTGTCCCACAATTTAAAAGTTTTTTAGATATACAATTAACGTCGACTATAATTTTAATAGAATAGACAAACATATATGATCATATCATTAGTATCAAATATAAGTAAATCTATGCAAGAAACAGATTATGTGAAAATAGCAAACATTATATTTGAAATATTACAATTTATAAAATATTTGACTTACATAAATTACATCAATTATACATATAAAATAACAAGTATTTGATTCTGTATTATAATTTTAGATGCGTTTGTATGTATAAACTATTTTCAATTTATTGTCTTATATTATAAATCTTTTATTATTATATATAACGATGTCGAAATATACTCAATCTTTGTACAATAGTTTTAGATATGTTTGGGATGAGACGATGAGGTTGGTGTACATATAATCTTAGCGATTTCACTCACATTATGTGTAATATAATACGTGATCAATATTATGTATTATGTGATTTGTTTTAAAATTTTAACATTTTATTTATATATATAATTATTAAAATAGGTCATGACAACAAAAATTAGTTACTCAAGACATCTCAAACTTAATAAAATACTAGTTACTATGCACATGCTATGCGTGTGTACACAAATTTTTTTTATCATGATCGATAGACTAAAGTGTCATTTGACAAATTAAAGATGGACTAAATAGATATTTGAATTGTAGAAATTAAAAAAATAAAAATAAAATTGTGTGTTGAAATTTAAAAATAAACAAAATAAAAAAATAAAAGTGTAATATTAGTATCATATAAAGATAAAATTGAAAGAAAAAGTTAATATACTCGTTAGGTAGTTACTATTATGTACTCTCAACTTTAATAAAATATAAACACATATATATATATATATATATGGTGTGGACTCACACAGGCCGAACGAGTCTGTGGCCTGAGAGAGGTAGTATTATGTGGGTGGAGGAGTCTTGTTTGGTGGGCGTGTCCTCTCCATATGAACGTCATTTAAGGCACCACGTTTTACTTTCTTCAAAGTCAGAGTCTCTCCGCAACGCTCTTTCAACTCTCAACTACTAATTTCATCAATATTTCCGTAAGAGGGAGGGAGAGACTCTGGGATTCATTCGGGAGCCAGTTATTCCGCCGTTTTTGTGTTCTTCTTCCGGAGGAGGATCGATAAAATCTTTGCTTATTAGGAAATCTAGCCAGTTGAGAAACCATGGAACCGACTTCGGAGAAGCTCTCGTCGTTTGATTTCATGGCTGCGTTGTTGAAAGTAGTCAAAATCGACAATTCCAATGGATCGTTGGACGCGGCGCCGGCGATACTGGTTGAGAACAGGGACCTCGTGATGCTGCTCACTACATCGTTTGCGGTGCTGATCGGGTGCGTTGTCGTGCTGGTGTGGCGGAGGGCAGCCGGATCCGCGAAGAAGGTGGAGCCTCCGAGGTTGGTGATTTCGAAGGCCGCGCAGGAGCCGGAGGAAGTGGATGATGGGAAGAAGCAAGTTACCATATTTTTTGGGACACAGACTGGTACCGCTGAAGGCTTTGCTAAGGTAAACTGAAGAAATTTTTTGACTAAATTGGAGGAGCGAAACAAATTTGATATTATTTTGGGATATTCTCCTCGGAAAAAGGGTGATCATGACAATTTCCATCTCTTTAAACTGCAAGTTTCTCGGTGGGCGATGAATCTAGCTTTTGAAGTAACAAGAATGATCTTGTCAATGATGGGAACAAATTGAAGTGCTTGAGGACTTTAAGAATCTTGTTTGAATTGATAATCATGGATTATAAATTGGAAATATTTATGATTATAGGTTTCTCGTCTAGTTTTAGCTATGTACTTCGTTGACATTTTTATAAATTTCTTTGATTTTCTTTTTGTAAAGGCTCTGGCTGAGGAAGCTAAAGCACGTTATCAACAGGCCAAGTTTAAAGTGGTTGACTTGGTGAGTTTTGTTTCTCTATTTCTGTTTTACTTTATGTTATTCTTTTCTCCCCTGGGATCAAGTTTTGATCCGGTTCCTTTTAATCTTGGTAGGATGATTATGCTGCGGATGATGACGAGTATGAAGAGAAACTGAAGAAGGAAACCTTTGCGTTCTTCTTCCTAGCCACGTGGGTTCATTAATTTTGTAACTAAAAAGTTGGCACTTGCATAAAAGGACATTGCTGTAATGATTTATTGAGTTGGTGAGTTTTGGTTGGATACAGGTATGGAGATGGTGAGCCAACAGACAATGCGGCTAGGTTCTACAAATGGTTTACAGAGGTAAAACCCGTTGAAGAATATCTAATTTTTTTGGATTAAGCATTACCACTTCATAATAATATAACCACCGGTACTGATACTGATGCAAGCGAGAACTTATAAATCATAAAGCAGTCCACGAGTCACATGTAGATCACCCCTCGAAGAATAAGTAATTTTTTTTGGATTAAGCATTGACCACTTCATAAAAACTATAGCCTCCGGTATTGATAAAATGTATAAATCATAAAACAGTCCACGAGCGCAATCGAGAACATATAAGTCACAAAGCAGTCCAAGAGTCCCATGTAGAGCACCGTTCGAATGGGCGACTGTTGTTTCCAGCTAAACCGCTATCCAGTAATCGCACCAACTTGCAAATCAAGTGATCTTGATTTTCGAGTCAACCGTGTGATCAAACAATTATCATTTTACCAAAAACCATATCAGCAAACAAATACCATGACTGAGTAAGCCTGCTGGCAGAGGCAGTTGTTAATCCTAACAAATTTCTAGGATGTAAAAAATAGAGGGTGTACTTTGAGGTTAATTTCTAAGTTTTGTGACAGGGAGAAGAGAAATCAGATTGGCTTAAGAATCTTCATTATGCTGTATTTGGGCTCGGGAACAGGCAATATGAACATTTTAACAAGGTATCTGCTTGTTTGATACATATATGAGTAGAGGCTAACCTGGCTAAGATTGTTATCTTGTAAACATCAACTGAAGTGTCTTTTTTTTGTCTATGTTTGTTTAATAGATTGGCAAAGTTGTGGACGACTTGATTTCTGAGCAAGGTATTTTTTCTGCTCTAGATTGAAGTAAGTTTTGTTTGCTTCAGAATTGTTCATTTGTCTGCCGCCTTTCCTTAGTTTTTGAAAGGTCATTATCAAAATGAATGTTGGATGTAGAGACAAACTTTATTAGAGGATATTTTCTCCGTGTTGTTTCTTTTATGGTCTTGCCTTGTGTTTCCATTTCTTACTGGACAAATGCATATTTCAGGTGGAAAGAGGCTTGTTCCAGTGGGTCTCGGAGACGACGATCAATGCATTGAAGATGACTTCACCGCATGGTACTGGGATCATGATTAATAAGTAAAATGAATTTTTATTCTCGATCTTTCAGTTCATCGGATGATTGCTTAAAATAATCATCGCACTTGATGGTAATCTAGGCGTGAGTTAGTGTGGCCTGAGTTGGATAAATTACTTCTTGATGAGGATAAGGCCTCTGGCGCTACTCCCTATACTGCCGCAGTTTTGGAATATCGAGTTGTATTCTATGACCAGACAGATGGATCGGTTATGGAGAATGGCTCAGCAAATGGCAATACCGCTTATGATGCTCAGCATCCCTGCATGTAATGAGAGTGCTACCAGTTTCTTTTTTATTTCCTCTTTGGACCATTCTTTCGTATAAATTTAAACTGGCAATTTATTTTATTTTACTTGACATTTTTATGTTTGTTCTGAAGAGTGAATGTTGCGGTAAGGAGAGAACTTCACTCTCCCGCGTCTGACCGTTCGTGCACGCACTTGGAATTTGACATATCTGGAACTGGACTAACGTAAGTCCTGTTTTTACATATTGTACCCATTGCATTCTCTAGATACTGAATGTCCTTAACGAATCATGAATCGGCTTTTCCCCAATTTTGAACTTTGGGAGAAGAGCAAATCTTATTATACTCTAAATGCTTATCCTATTCTGCAGATATGAAACTGGAGATCATGTTGGTGTTTATTGCGAGAATTTGATTGAAACAGTAGAGGAAGCAGAAAGATTATTGAATCTTCCGTTGCAAACATACTTCTCACTCCATGCTGACAAGGAGGATGGCTCTCCACTCTGTGGTGGCTCCTTGCTACCTCCTTTCCCTCCTTGCACTTTAAGGACTGCACTTACTAAATATGCGGATCTCTTGAACGCTCCCAAAAAGGTATATAATGTTGTGTTATCATATTTTCCTTTCACGCAGGGAATAATTATGTCTCAAATGTGTCCGTTTTCTCAGTCTGCTTTGCTCGCATTAGCGGCTTATGCTTCCGATCCAAATGAAGCTGATCGGCTCAATCATCTTACTTCTCCGGCTGGAAAGGTTAGTATAGGTTCATTATGTATTTGGATTACTTACTTTTATGCATGATACCAAAGCCAAAAACTAGCATTTTCTCATGGATATGGATGCATCATCAGGAGGAATATGCTCAATATGTTGTTGCTAGCCAGAGAAGTCTAGTTGAGGTCATGGCTGATTTCCCCTCTGCCAAGCCTCCTCTCGGTGTTTTCTTTGCCGCGGTTGCTCCACGCCTGCAGGCCAGATTTTATTCCATCTCGTCTTCCCCAAAGTGAGTGTTCATCATCCTCTTCCGTATCTTTCATTATGCAATTTCTGTATGACACACGATAGGCGTGATAATCGATTGTCATATTTGCCTTTATTTTGTTTGGTTTGCCAATTTTTCTGATTCTCATTGCCTCTAATTGTTCTTCCAGAATTTCACCGTCTAGGATCCATGTGACTTGTGCTTTGGTTTTCGAGAAAACACCAACAGGGAGAATTCATAAGGGTGTTTGCTCCACGTGGATGAAGGTATTTTTCCATTATTCCAATAAGTTTCCATGTTTTAGTCGTAATTGATTGTTTGAGAAGGTCAAATATGAGCGGTTTTTTTTGTGCTGTTATAAATAGCACTATTCCCCTTGGCACACTGCATCTGCATATGATATTGTAGTCCACTACACTCGTTGCTTTTTATTGTCAAGTAGATCATGCACCTTCTTGTCACTTGATTGCTCTTTCTGAAGCCTTGATTCTCAATTGCTACCACTTTCAGAATTCTGTGTCTTTAGAGGAAAGTCCTGAGTGCAATCGGGCACCTATTTTTGTCCGAACTTCAAACTTCAGGCTCCCTGCTGATCCTAAACTACCAATAATTATGATCGGTCCTGGTACGGGTTTGGCTCCATTTCGTGGTTTTCTTCAGGTTTGTGCAAAATGTTGTCAAATCTTGAATATTGTTTTGAGACTTGAATACAATTTGGATCCTTGATATTTGCTGTTTATATTACAGGAGAGATTAGCTCTAAAGGAATCTGGATCGGAACTTGGTCCTGCCACCCTATTTTTCGGATGCAGGAACCGTAAGATGGTTAGTGATTATTTAAGCATTCGTTTCGAGACATTCTTTACGGTATCATAACGCAACAATATTCACAGTAGCTGCTGCAATTTGCAGGATTTCATTTATGCGGACGAGTTGAACAACTTTGTCGAAGCTGGTGTAGTTTCAGATCTCATCATCGCATTTTCACGTGAGGGAGCCAATAAAGAATACGTGCAGCATAAGATGGTGCAAAAGGTAGGTGTAACTATTTTCACCAGTCATGTTGATTTCTCGAATGGCAAAAATTAATTTCTGTCTTAAGATTGGTGTGGATGGTGAAGCTTTTTTCAGAATTCCATTAAACTTCCACAATTTTCATTCTCCCTAATTTTCTGTCTTCAACCGTCTCTCTCTCTAATTAACTATCCAAACAGTGCAAATTATTTAAAACTTTAACATAGTTATAGATATTTCTATATTTATGTTATTTTTCATTCAAATTAAATTATTTTCATTAATTAAAAAATATTATATGAAATATTATTTTATATATATATGAATATTATGGTCCCACAATGCATGTGTGTTAGCGGCTAGATGTTTATGAGAAAGTTGGAATTCATAATATATTTGAATTGTATGTGGTGAATCACAGGCTTCTGATGTGTGGAATGTACTCTCCATGGGCGGCTACATTTACGTATGTGGCGATGCCAAAGGCATGGCTCGCGACGTTCACCGAACCCTCCACACCATAGTGCAAGAACAGGTTCGTGGCTCTGGTTTTTCTTTTGCTAGGTCCTCCTTTTCTTCCAGTTCCTATCAATGTATATTTCAAACGACAATTTATGATGAACAACTACTCGGGAGTGTGGGGGACCTCATTTTATGTACATGGTCTCTTTTTGAATGTGCTATTTTTACTGCGTCTAACTACTAACGTGTCTTTTTTCAGGGATCTCTGGACAGCTCGAAAGCGGAGAGCATGGTGAAGAATCTGCAAATGAATGGACGATACCTGCGCGATGTATGGTGACGACAGAAACTAGCACCTGCATCCATTTGTCAACCTTAACAAAGTAAAACTTGATCATTGATATGTATATTAGGCAGTTCTTTGTGATTTTTTTCTAAAACTCGAGGAATTCTATTTTTTCAAAAAATATGATTAATGTAATTTATATATAATAATCAATAATATAAATTAATATATTGGGACGATGGTTGGGTATAGTGTTACTCTTCTTTTTTCTTTAAAAAAAAAATATTTGGTTTCTTGTATAATTAATATGTTCATTTTATTTTACTCGGCTCGATTTGGTGGCAAGTTTTTATGTTTATTTTATTCAAAATGGTAATTAAATTATTTTTATTTCGTTCATGCATGTGATTAATATTTGTTGGAATAAAATAATATTTAAAAGTCAACCTNTCGGTATCATAAATATCTAATTACTAAATAAGAAAAAACTTGAAATCATAATTAGTCGAATAATTTATGTCTATTAATTAGTAGTTATTGCTTTACAATTTAAGAGGTGTGTTTCATTACTTAAAACTAATTTCAACTTTAGAATAAAGAAAGTATATAATGTGATAGTTTGAATGAATAGTTTATAGGAGCCAAAATGGACCGACCTCTCCTGCCGGTTCAACTAATGTTATTTCTTCTTTCACAATCGTTGAATTTACATGAAAAAATATCATAAATTTAGTTAGAACTCACTTATTCTATTCCCTACGATGGAAAATTATCATATATAATAGTCAACTGTGGCTCTTGAATTTTTCTTGCATTTACAAAAAAAAAAAATTGTAATTTTGATGACATCTTCTTAAGTGCCAAAATTACTACTCTTGACTTTTGAAGGAGTTCCAATTTTAACGGATTATTATTGTTAGTACTTAAAAGATTGAATTTGAAAAGATGTATCTTATTCGAAGGGACTTGATGGGATATATATTATTGATGAAATCGCATTAAAGAAAAATTCAAATTTGAGGATACGTTTGGATTGAAGGACTTGAATCTGATGAATATTTGAAAGAATATGACTCTATTTCAATTATACTCAAAAAAATAACTAATTGAGATTTGAAATTAATTATCAAGTAGATTTTGTCAAACACCAATTAATTAATTATTGTGATTTGTGGATGTGAAATCTCTAATCTCGAATTCATTCATCTAAATGCAAACGGATGATATTTATATGAGAATGAATATTTTAAACTTAAATTCTCATTGCCTGTCTCTTGTTTTACTTTTCTAACATTGATAATTACTTTCTTTTTCAAAATCCACAAAATTGAGATTATATTATAATTAAGAACTTCAAAGATAATTTTTTATAAGAATTTCATGATTAAACTAATTATTTAAGTCGATTTTTTTTTATAAAAAAATTATGCTATTTATAATAATTTTTTATTTTCTAATTTAATTACAAATAATATGGTCATTTTTATTGATTATAATTTTAAATATACTATATAGGATAGTATAGATTATACAGATATAGACAATATTTTGACAAGTTCGAATGTTTTTTTTAAAAAAAATAATAATAAAGAAGAAGAAAGGATTCCATTAACAATGCAAAATACCATGTAAATAACATTTTTTTACAACCCCACAAGGTTATAAAGTTAACCAAAAGTTGCCATTCAACACAATCTTCTTCTTCCCATAAAATTTTGTTTGTGTGAATTCCATGACCAATGAATCTGCAAATCATGTATACAGCCATTTCAAAAAGTAGCAGAAAGATTGAATGGCAAACATATCAATCAATGTGTGAACGGTTTTAACGGTCGAATGGCGGCAATCCCCAATCTCCTGGATTGAAGTCCAACAGGGAGCTTAGAACTTGATCGGCAGTTTCATGAAATGAACTATCCAACCTTGGATCCAGGACCATCACCACCGACCTGAGGTCAAACGTTTTCAGAATCGCCATCGATTTGAAAAAAAAAAAAGAAAACAAACTGTTAAAATTACGAGCACTTGGTCAGCAGTAGCAAGATGTCAAGAAACATGCAACAAAGTTTGTGAAAATAATTAGAAAATGTTATAAAATGGGGAACGCATAGTGTCTATTTGCTTTTGCTTGAAGAGGGAGATAAGTAAAGATTTCGATTAAATGTTTACACATAGACAATAAATGTGCGTTTTGGTTAACATTTTAGTGCATATCCCAGATATGTATGGCTTTAGTTGTTTCATTTTTACTATAAAAAGGACTTCTCTAGTCTTTCTTCTAAGAATACAAACTTTGTCCTGAGCAGTACGGAACAATCAATTCTAGTTTACACTTTACAATAAAAAAAAAAACTCATTTAGCTTTCCATTCATGCCTTACCAGTAATATTCTTCCAAGAAATTTATTAGGGTTGTGCTTGGATGGAATGATTTGATCTGGGTGGATGAATTTCATTTGGGGAGGCACTTGAGGGGTGGATTACAAATCCATCATAATCACTATTGCATTTACACAAGACAAGGGTGAAGTGGATTTAAAATTCATCAAACACAAATTCATCAAAACAACCAAATGAATTTGAAAAACATAGTTTTAAATCTCTCCATCCAAGCACAACATATTGGAATCAATTATTTAGTGTGAACAATAAGATAATGACCCTAGTTCCATTTAGCAATGAGAATATGTCGCAATGCTGATGCAATATTTCATTTTCTACATCATTACAGCTATTTTGGTACTTTGTCCGACCTTATTTCCACCGTTAAAATCAAAGGTAATAGTTGTTGTTTCTTAGAAAACGTCAAGAAGTTATTAAGAATACATAGTCCTTTCTGAAGAAAGTCAAACGAGATATAAAATATGCATATGGTAACCTCTATCTTAGTTAAACTACCTGAAAAATAATGTATCTCCTTTGAGCAGATGCCTTATCCCACCATAAAACAAAAGCATAATTCTAAAACGTTTAGATTTTGTCTAACTCTGAAGAATCTCAAAGGAACACCAGGAATGGGCCTACACTTCAAAAAGGAAAAAAAAAGGGACTTGAAAATTCTACACTGATGCTGATTGGTTTGGCTCCATACTGGATAGCATTCAACCTCGGGCTACTGCACATATGTGTGGGCAATCCAGTAATTTGGAGAAGAAACAACCAATGGTAGCTGGGAGTTGCATTGAATCTGAATTTCAGGCCATGGCTAGTCGAATTTGCAAAGGAATTTGGTAAAAGCTTTCTACAGGAACTCAAGATAGCAGTACATAGTCATATAATAATGCATTGCAACAACGGAGCAGCAACAAACATAGCTCACGACCTGGTGCATAATGATACGACTATGTAATCGGAGATTGACGGACAGACAGATTATCAAGGGGAAGCTAGATAATGGGAGTATTTGCATGACCTATTCAGTTATTTGCTAACCAAACAGCAGGTAGCTGATATAATAACAAAGGGTTTCCTTACACCAAAGTTTGAGGGATTAAGCAAATAGAAATGTTTAACCTGTACACTTCAGCTTAAGGGGAACTGTAGGAATACAGATTTGAATTGATAACAGAAGAAGATTTGGTAGAAGTCCATGATTAATGAATAAAATGCGATCTAATTACGTGCAATTTTGGCCAATAACCCATGATCTGCTTCCTTGTATATAGCCGTAATTAGTCTTTTGATTTGATCACGATCTAGTTTCCTTTTGCTTCCTCTATCAGTTGCATCTAAAAATTTTATAGCTTGTTGGTGGAAGTAAATGCACAGAACAACCCACATAAAGCAACATTTTTCTCTCAAATTGAGTTTCCTTCCACAGTCTTTTCACTTTTTACAGCCATAACATAAATGAGTTCAAGGTAAGGATGTTCAAATTCTTAGCCCATGTACTGAAGGGGGAAAAAGTAAAAACAGCGCCATGTCAAAGAGAGAGAACTTTAACAGAAAAAAATATAAAATTCGCCTTCGCACTACCATACGAACAAAAAATTGATCAAACCACAAAGCAAGCAGCTTCGTATCTAAGGCATATTATATTTTTGAATGTCTGCAATTCAGATCAATCTCTCTCATCCAGAAGTACAATTAAAGAGCTCAAGAAAAACAGAGGTTCAAGAAAACTACCAATTTTTCAGAATCAATCAATTCGACTTGTCAAATACAAAAGATTAACGGCCAGATTGTTGCCGGGAACCAGAAAGACATTAAGTACACAGAGTTCGAGAAGAGAATTGGTAAAGTGCATTAATGATAAACATGTTCATGACAAAAATATGCATATGTAGTTCTGTACTAGTGGCAAACAACTACTTATACTTTATTAAAAAAAGAGATGATACCTCGAATCTTTTAGCTGCGGCAAGGAACACATCTGGTGATGGTTTCCCCTGTTTAACTTCTGGATCATCGCCAAGAACAATATGATGCATCAGTGAAAAAAGTTCACCGTGTCTGTGTTTTCAATAGGAAATGCCTCTTGTGCGAACTGTGTGAGTGCCATCGGTTCATTAACTTGCGGCAGATCTTAGCTAAAATTAGCAACCCACCAAAATCTCATGACTTCAGAATATAAAACTAAGACTTACCCAGTTGCAACACAAATTGGTATTCCTGTTGCATGGAGGTGCAAAATCAAACGACTGGCTCCTGTATTACAAAGATAAGTGACAAAAGTAATAGTCAGGGGTAACAAAGAGAATTGCTGTCCAAATAAGCTGATAAAGGAAGAGTGTTGAAGTTCACATTTATGATCAGAAAAGTAAAAGATTAAAAGAGATAAACCACAGTTAGTTAGGAAGAGGCCAGGACAGGACAATCAAGTGATGAAAGTTTATCGAGGAAAACTATTAACGGTGACAAGTTAATTTTGTTTTATTCATTCCAATATCAGTTTATCACAAAGTGTCATTAAATAACAGGATTCGATTTCCCCAAGCAGCAAACCTGTAAACCAATTGCTATTTCCTGTACTTATATCTAAAAGAAAAACCATTTGTGTCCATGCCAGTGCACGGTGCTTTCACATCTGATACAGGATACTGAAGTACAGTTTGGCATCATAGATGATAGATGCAATAGGAGGAGAATATCCGACATCACAAACCAAATATCAGAAAAATGCATAAACGGAAACATATTTTTCAGCATTTCTTCTCTTTCAACAAGAAAATCTTCGGCAGAGAGTGAATGACTAATTCGAGTCTCTTCAACAAAAACTCGAGCAGCCTCTATTGCCTTCTTACCCATCATTTTAGCCTCGAGGACCAATAAAAAGTCTTGCTGTATCTAGAAAGGATAATTTCTTGGACTTCAGTGTAGAATTTCTCTGTATCTGAATAAAATGAAAAACACTCCAAATACGCAATTAGGTAAATGAAATCCCTACAAACAACGTTTAAATATCAAGAATAGGTTAAAAAAAGGATAATAAAAATGAAAGACATCAACAGCGGTGAAAAGGGTAAAGAAAGAGTAGCACATACTATTACAGGAAGAGAAACCACCAATACATTCAATGAGCTATGGAAAAGAAAAACCTATTAGACTCATCACATCAATAATTATAAGTTGAATCTTTAAACCTTGAATCGCTCTTTGACCTCTCACTTTATTTACCATTGTACACACGCATGCTATCGAACACACAGTCCAAAAGAAAAACAAGATTCCGAAACAAAAAAATACACCTCAATTTACAAGTCAAAAGGACAAAACAAAAGCAAATAGCAATCGCCCCTGTTCCATTCACAGCGCTGCATCCAGAGATGTGGAATCGACCGCTAAAAATCCACTTATGAATCCCGAATTCTTTCTAACATAACAGCCACAAGGGTGCCACAGAGGCAAATAACTGTGTTGGACACAAAATCACCACCACTTCCACAGTACACACTGCAAATTATGGCCATCCTTAATTGTGAAAATAAGTTGCTAAGTTTTAAAAAATTACCCACATTTTTCCAATATCCCTCCATCCTTTGGCTAAAGTTTTACATTATTACACGAGCTTCGTAAAGTTTATTCAACATGAAACAAAATTTAGATCACTTGGATTGCCATATTCAGCATTCACCAGAACACACGAACTCATTTCCTACTAAAAACTCTTAGTCTACCAGCCTGCATGATAATGCAGAAAGACAAAATTATTTGACTTGCAAAAAAAATTAAAAATAAATAAATATCATAACACTGAAATTTTCAGCAACAATTAACTAAATTCAATGGACCACAGCAAAAAGGCCTAAAAAACATGGAACATAAACATTCATTAAACCAAACAAAGCCAGATACAACAACCCACTAACGATTTTCCAAATTAAAAAGACTTGACAACATAATACATCAAAAAGAAACAAAATTTAGCCGAGAAACCGGCATTTTCCGGTTTTTATTAGTTTTGAAGACATAATTACCGAGTGAAAGGTCGTCCATATCGAAGATGACGTGAGTTATCGAAGGCTTCGTTGAAGGAGTATCGTCTGTTCCACCTGGATTCGCCATTTGCGAGTGTCTGGGAGCTGGCAAAAATGGCAGCTGGCTTTTACAGCGTCGGCTCCGCCATAATTAGAGGAGACATTCAGAACTTAAACCATAAAATAAAAAAAATTATAATTCTCTAAAATCATATTATCTTACTAACTTTTATATCCACGTTTTGTATACTTGTCCAGTTAACATTTTTTTAACGATAATTATTTTTTAGAGTTTAATAAGTTTTATTTATATTGCAAATATTTATAATTTTGAATATGTTATTTTTTGTTTTATTTTTAGTCAATGTTTTTTTAAAATATTTTTTTTATATTAAAAACGATATATTCATTAAAATTCAAAATTTTGGATAAAGATTTAAGAAAATGTTTATTAATTTTAAAATTTTGAAAAATTGATATGATAAATTTATTAAAATAAATTTTTATAACACTTTTTATTAAGTAAAAAATAGAGTCGTTTTAATTAATTACTTTAGATATTTCAAACTTAACAATATAATATAAATGGTATAGAAAGCNAGTAATACTCTTAGCATAAAAAGTAATACTTTTTCATGGATGACCCAAATAAAAGATCCGTCTCACAAATACGACCCGTGAGACCGTCTCACGCAAGTTTTTGCCTAGAAAGCATATAATATTTGATTAAATAATATAAATGTATTCCATATATTTGTAATTTGTAAATAAAAAATTTAATATATATTAAATTTATATACAATTAGTTCGGTGGTGGGATATGAGTATTATGATAATTTAAAAGTAAATTTGTTTGTGAGATAATGATAATATAATATATTGATTTTAAAATTTTCAATATCACCAAATGTTTAGTATAAGAAGATAATATGTACACAATATATTTACATATATCTGTCTTAGGATATCATTGTCAATTCATCCAACTTATGTATATGGGCAAAAACTTGTGTAAGACGGTCTCACGGATCGTATTTATTAAGACGGATCTATTATTTGGGTCATCCATGAAAAAATATTACTTTTTATGTTAAAAGCATGACTTTTTATTTTGAATATCGGTAGGATTGACCCGTCTCACAGATAAATATTCATGAGACCGTCTCACAAGAGACCTACTTTTGTATATGTCCATATGCCTAAGATAGAGCAATAGGGATTGAATTTCTGATTTTATTAGTGAAATTAAATTATTGTAATTTATCATAAATGCAATCCATCTGAGTTATTTTATTCTGAATTCTTTTAAACTTTCATCTTTCAAATGCGAAAAGTTATAATAAATATTAAATATTTCAACCATGAGAAATCCTTATTTGTATTCATAAGGCTACATGTTTAAATTTGAATTTCAGATGTGAAGATTTCACTATTTATCAACTTTTGATGTTAAAATTTTAAATTTAGGACGAAATATCGAGTTTGAGATAACAGATATTTTCTTCAATACTTAATTTTTGTAGAAATAATTTTTCTTGCCCATAAATATTCTTTCCAACAATATTTGGGAGTAATAACAAATTATTTATATATATATATAGTTGACCTAAAGCTAGGTCTTATCAATCTTGAATAATCTTTTTAAATAACTCGACTGAGACTTAAAATGTCGATAACCAAAATTTATTTTTGAACAATTTTTTCCAAATGGCTCTTGAAAATATAAAATTAGATAAATATAAATATAATTTCATTATAAAAACAAATTTTATATAAAAATTATATTATATCTAATTTATATGACGTGGAAAAAGAAGGAAAAAAAAAACAGAAATATAGAATCAATATAGAGCGTTGACCTCAGCACCAACTCACAAAGTCACACTGCCGCTCTATAAACAAGTCTGAAACTTCTGCGAAACTCTTCATTCTTCACTACAAACTCATCATCAATCCCAATTCCTGCACCGATAAAAATTCTTCCTTTTTCCCCAATTCCTTGTAATCCTCGAAGAATTGATCGAAATCCCACCTGGTAATCAGCAGTCCCATTCTTTTTGAATCTCAAATTGGCTTTAAAATGGTGCGCGTGAGCAATAATTTGGTAGGTATTCTCAACTTCATCACGCTTTTGCTGTCGATCCCTATAATCGGAGGAGGTATATGGCTCTCGAAACAAGCGAACACGGAGTGCGAGAGGTTTCTCGACAAGCCGGTTATCGCCTTGGGAGTGTTCATTCTTTTGGTCTCTTTGGCTGGGCTTGTGGGTTCGTGCTGCAGGGTTTCGTGGCTGCTGTGGTTGTATCTGTTTGTCATGTTCTTGCTGATTGTTTTGTTGTTTTGCTTCACGATTTTCGCTTTTGTGGTGACGAATAAGGGCGCCGGTGAAAAGATTTCCGGAAAGGGGTATAAGGAGTACAGGCTTGGTGATTATTCGAATTGGTTGCAGAAAAGGGTTAATGGAAATTGGGGAAAAATCAGGAGTTGTTTGGAAGCTAGTAAGATTTGCCAGAAGTTGCTTGAAGATGGTTCCACCCCGGTTGAAGATTTTTACAAACAACACCTATCTGCTCTCCAGGTATGATTACTATGTGTGAAAAATCCATACTCGCTTTTTGTTATTTGTGTGTACTCATATCCATGTTCTTGTGTTCTTTGTGTTCTTGATTGATGGGATGGGGATTGTTTTTACATTTGAGGTCAAATTGTGAAATAAATTGCTGAGTATTTGCTATATGGGTGAATTTCGCATCTAAATTCTTAATTTTTTTTATGATCAGATTATGTATTTAAAATGCTGAAAAGCATTTTTAACGTGTTTTTTGAAGGAAAAAAAATTGGAAAAGTTCGCAAGAATAAATCACTATATTAATCTATAAGTTTTGTATCCGAGATGGCAATTTGTGAACATTGGAGGAATTTGTCAATTGATTTATGATCACTGGTTAACCATTTGTTTTGAATCATGGCTTTAATTCATTCGTAGGTAGTTATTGGTGGGAATTTTGTAAAGTAGATTACTTTTTGTTTTATAATTATTATGTTTTCTTGGTCAACCATATGCTCTTTTGGTAGAAAGGTGGATGCCTTTTAACCTTCTTTTGACTCCGTGAGTTTAATAAAAGTACTTTCTTGCATAACGCTGTGATTTTTTTGCCATATGTTGAACTGCAATATTTTTCGTTTCTTGGTTTAATAATTCAGAACTTCTTTGGGTTTCGACGCAATGTTTATGAATTGTGGAAATTTTATCTTGGTCACTGGTGCTACTTTTTGGTAAACTGGAAATAACGAGAAAAGGCCAAAGTAGTATATATATATATATATAGTTTTGATATGCTGCACACCTACGGTGCATACTTATGTGAGCATCGATGATGTGTCATTTACTTAGTGGATGTGATGAAATATAGAAAAATTGCGCATCTAACAGGTGAGTGACACAAGTGAGACTGNATATTTGATATAAAGGGGGAAGAGGTCCTATCTAAACTAAATTTAATCTAAATACCCACACAAGTGAGACTTGAACTAAGACCAAAGGATCCTGGGGCCTCACTCTTTCCACAAAGCCAAGATATCCTTGGCCCAACCTAGTATATTTAGTGTGAGCAAAACTTATACATTCAAGAAAAAATTACTCATGAAGTTTTCATTAGAGGCGACGACCTGCCTATCTGCTCTGATTGATCATCTTGCATTGTGGCTTGCCATTTGTTCTTTAAATGCAGTGGAATGTGCCTTTATAGGCTTGACTTAGATACATTTCATTTTACTGCTATATTCTGCCTCGTATTCATGTTCTAAACCGAATTGCTGATATTTTCTCATCAGTCTGGTTGCTGTAAACCATCAAACGATTGCAATTTCCAGTACATTAGCCCCACAAACTGGAATTCAACGCAGGCCTCAATATATGACAATCCAGATTGCCTTGTATGGAAAAGCGACCCAAATGTTTTGTGCTATAACTGTCAAGCATGCAAGGCTGGACTGTTGGATAACATCAAGAGTGACTGGAAGAGGGTGGCCGTTGTCAATATTATATTCCTCATCTTCCTTATCATTGTTTACTCTGTCGGCTGCTGTGCGTTCAGAAACAATAGAGAAGATAACTATGCCTGGAAACATTACTCTTGAACCGATCGAGGGTGGGTTTGAGTTGATAACTGGCGTGAGACGCAATATGTGGATGTTTCTTACTAGTGAAACTCAGCATAAGATTCAGTTTATATCCCGTGGTTCGTTTTCAGTGGATTGTTGGTGCATATGTGTTCTGATGTGAATTGAATCCTTCTGTTATCTTTCCTGTTTGTACAAAATATTTGATTGCCTAAATATACAAAATATATTTCTCTTTGAATCATGAACCAAACTGGAACCATCTCCAAACAATTGGGATTGTATGCAAAAATTAAACTACTACCCCTAGTGATGAAGTATAAGTTTTAATTAGTTTTATTAATATTTTTTCTCGAGCATTAAAATTTAAAGAGATAAATTTGGGTTTAAAAATATTTGAATTTTAAGCAACACCAAACTAGAACCGTAAAATATGAAAATCTATCTGTGTTAAAATAGTGAATTTCAACTTTACCAGTAATTCTTAGAATTTAAATAAAATACCAAAACCATCGATTTTTAGACCAGAGATTAGGTATAATATCAGCACTTAATAAATGGTGAAACTGCATGGACCTGCTTAGGTCATTGACAACTGTAGAGTCAAAAAAATCCAACATAGAAATCAAATATATAATAAGGAAACAATTTTTTTAATAAAAAAGGTAAATTATTGTAAGGCCGGTCACATTATAATAATAATATATATATTGTTATAAATTACATGCTTATATTGACGTGACAATTTTAGTATTTTAGTCAGTTTGAAAATGAGAGCCATGCTTCATATGACTTCTTCCACACCAAGGCAACATTGACTATTACCATAGGCTCGTGTTTCACTTGCTGGATCATGTCATTCATTTGGTGTGAAGTCCAGATATTTTGTGATGTCACACACCAAATGAACAATAAATGTTATTCTGGGTGAAATGAATCCGATCCAACGTAAAATTTCTTCCAAAAACACGTTGAGATTTAAAAAAAAAAAAAAAAACCCAATATAAGTGATTTTAAAATCAACATGTAACTTCTTGAAAAAAAATCATCATGTAACAAAATAAAAAAAAAATATCGAAACAAAATATGGAAATCTTAAAAAAAAAACGGATTTTTTTATGACTTCATGTGATTTTTTATGACTACATGATCACATGAATAATTGTCTATCGAGATTAATGGTTCTCTGCTCATACAAAATAAGATAAAGATTATTTATCTGTATATCACACAACAATGATTGCTCAGCTTTTCTTCATCCCTATTATTACTTTTTTTTATATCATGAAATGAAAAATTATTGACAAAATAGTTTGTTACACAGTGACATATCCGGATAGATCAACGAATACAAGTATCATAAAGACATAATGGCAACATAAACCATAAAACAAAATAAAACACACAGCAGGAAGCCGCTGGAAAGTGTAAATAAAACGGGTGGAGGTCGACAGTTCTTTTAAAAATCCAAGGAGATATTTCAAATAATAACACATACAAATTTCGAAGAAAATTGTAGCCTGGAACAAAATAAATGTCCTCAATATACACAATTCAAATATAAAATTTTGTCATCAAAGAAATATTCCAGATGGCTCAGCAAGCCAAGAGCTTGAGTCCAATCTATCTTTATCAACTCCGTCCAGTTTCGACTGATCGACTAAAAGAACACAGCCATCTCCGTCTCTCGTTCTGAGAAGTCGAGCGTCTAAAGCTTGATCTTGAACATCTAAGCAACTGATTCTGCAGGCTGCAATCTGTTGCTCTTGAAACCAAAGAATGGCTAACATCTGGAGATCCCATGCATAGGCTGGGGTTGAGTTTCAAAGCATGAAACCTTCTGCAACTCAAGGATCGGAAAGAACCAAAAGGAGAGAGCGGAACACACGGACCACCGTCTGGCTTACAAAACGGAGTTTCGACAGAGGTGGATTCTGGGATTTCTGCTACACAAGCGCAAAAAGGCAGCGATAAACTCGTTCTTGCAATTTCCTTCATGATAGGCTTTGTGCTTTCAAGCCTGGTGAAAGAAACTATACCATGACGGCATAGCGGACAGGGGATTGAACCAGGCGGCCCATGAGCCACGGTGGATGTGGGATTGGTGGAACAAAGATATAAGGCACAATGAGTGCAAAACTCGTGGAAACAATCTGTACGGAAGTATAAATGAATATTGAATTAGAGAATAATAAGGCCACACTAATCCCTTTGCAATGCTCGAGCTGCTCTCGTTTTACGAGTGAAACAGTTGCCACGCTATTTATCAAGGGGCACTGAACAACAAAAAAGAAAGAGAATTAGTATTGATATACCATCAGCAGCAACGGTGCACTTCCTCTCCAAGCAAACAACACATGGGTCTGAGCATGTGGGCAGTGAGTCATTGCTTCTCCAACCACATTCTCTGAAATTCCACGAACAAAAGATATTATCTGAAACCTTCTTTGACAAATATAGCGACAGTAGAACAAGTTCTCAGTAACTAATGAATGATATCGATTTATGTATAAACTTAGCCAGTGCATATGGTTCTGTTTAAAAACCCGATATCACTGGGAAAACATCAAAATTAGTCGGGGTCCTTATCCTAAAGTTTGTCCCCTAATAAGAGAGATTCGTTTATTTAGAAACTCAAGTAGAACATTGTGACTTTCACTCACCTAGCAATCTCAACAATACTCATAAGTGGAAGACACAAGTAAGGTGAAGGACTAAATTTTGCTTGGCGTTCTTGCCGTTGGCTAAGAGTGTCCTCAAGCCAATCTTTATGCCAGGAACGAGCAACCATCAAAGGAGTCCATCTTTCAGACATAATAGAGTGAAATATCAATTAGTGATATAAAATTCGGTTACTATAAATAGTTAAACTTGAAATAGAAATACTAATCGAAGAAGGTATTGATTCTGTAGTGCAACAAACTTTGGTTAATACAAGATATTTGCAAAAGCATCAGGAAAAAACGCCAAATATAGGTGGTGTCGTTATAATTTGAAGAAGTATATAAAGTATAAACAATGTAGGGAAACTTTGGAGATCGACTTTCCCTCAAAATGTTTTTTAAATACTGACCTTCTCATGTATGTATCTTTAACTTGATGAATGTCATAAATTTAAATAATTTTGTTTGGAGGTTAGATTTCTAGCTATGCCAACATACATACCCGTTTGCATTTTCCATTGTCAGGCTTGCTCCCCTGGCTATCAAAAGCTGAAAACAGCGACAAAAGATGTCATTGGGTTAAACCCATTTCTACAGACGAACAGCAGAAACTCATCGGTCACCAGATAACTAACCTGACAACATTGAACATTACCGCCACAGGCAGCATAATGAAGTGGTGTGCTTCCAGAACCTGCAAGGTAATCATTTATTCATTTTGTACTCTCAAAAATAAATAACGTAATATAACAATAATAGATAAGCCTGTTAATGAACAGATGCTACAGATTTCCAGAAAAATGCATAATTTCCTTCAAATGACTACTGAAGGTTGAATTGCCTTCAATCATAGGATATTTAGTATTAACATAAGACCAAGTGCTAGTCGCCATGACTCTTTTTTTTTTTTGCAATTAAAAAGAACGAAAACCAGCGTAAATTGTCCAAACTGCCTCAAGAATCTATGCCCCATCAATTTAGCAGGCTGATAATCAAAACCGTGACTTGGGTTTCAGCAACAATTTAGTAAAGCAAATATTCTTGGAATTTAAAAGCAATTCAAATTTGATAAGATTAAAAGTATGATTTTCAAGAAATCATTAAGACAACGAGGACGTACCAATAAAAGAAACAAAAAGCTAAAAGAAATGGCACATGCAATAAGAAGAATGACAGTAGCTAGAAATCATAAACTATTGATTCAGGTGTGATGATTCTAACTTAAAGAAAAAAAGAAATGGAAATAAGAAATCAATCTCACCAATCAAATCAATAGTTGTTCCGTCTTCCAACGTGACATTGGTAACTGATGCCCCTAAATCCAAAAGGAGGTGAAGTGTTTCGACATGCCCATTCAATGCAGACATATGAAGGGCTGTGACACCACCATCAGCAGGTCTGTTGATTACTCCATATAGTGCACTAAGGAAG
Source organism: Primulina huaijiensis (assembly GCF_012295235.1). Taxonomy (NCBI): domain Eukaryota; kingdom Viridiplantae; phylum Streptophyta; class Magnoliopsida; order Lamiales; family Gesneriaceae; genus Primulina; species Primulina huaijiensis. The sequence continues at coordinate 28,252,443 of NC_133307.1, forward strand.
ACAAGAAAATCAAATATTCTCAGCTAATTGCATAAAGGAAAATAGAAATTAAAAAAAAAAAACAGTTCTAATTTGTGTACCCTTCATCAAAATCTGGAACTGATTTATCATTCTTCGATCTTTTACTTGAGATGCTACAGAAATTTGGATTACTAGGAACATAATCAGCAAGGAGAAGCCGAATGCACTGGGAATGACCGTTCAGAGCAGCTAAGTGGAGGGCAGTTGCTTCATTTAGATAATCAGCTCTGTGTATCTAAGATAGAATCACAACTTTATTTTTTTCCACGAACTGGAACACGATTCGTCAATATTTTAGAAAAACACGAGAAAAATCATACGCTGGCTTTATAAAGAATCAGAGTCTGAACAACCTCCCAGTGACCAAATTGAGAAGCTTGCATCAGGGCAGTCTACCACCAGAAAGCAAATAAAACAATTTCAATTTACACCACAATTCTCTATTTTAGTTACAAAGAAAGTACAGATCTTTACGAAATTAATGCACGTGGCACCAAGTAATCCCCATTTTGGTACGTAGAATTGAGGAACTTAATTCACAATAAGTGAAGAATCTACAGGTGCCATTCACGATAGAAGGAGATGAGGGGATAAGGACCAAGATCGTACCTGCCCTCGATAGTTCCTGAGATTAATGTCAACCCCAGACTCAAGCAAGAGCGCGACAATCTAAATTTAAGGAACAATGATTATATACCATATGAATGTCTAAAGTTTATTACACTACTACTTTATGATTAAATCTACTTGAAATTAAGTGTTTGGATGTAATAAAAAACACCTCATATTAAACTATATGAACTTATACCTCATTATGACCATGAGCGGCAGAATAATGCAACGGAGAATTGCGAACACCGAAAGTCGAGTACCTCGCAAGACGAGGATTATAGTCTAACAATGCCTTAGCTTCTTGAAGATCCCCATCTCTTGCTGCTGACACAAGACGCTCCCCAGAGGCAGAACATCCAAAAGATTTACCCACAAGTCTCAAAAATCTCATGTTGATACCAACCGAATCCAACAATCATGAAATCAAGCTATTTAATAAAATAAGGCTTCTAATTTAACTTCAGAAATGATATTTCTGTTCCCTAAATTGAATGAATGAATTAATGAAAAAGAAACATATATACATCAGTTTCTCTTGTCACTAGCCCAAACTGTTGTTTCTTGATCTTCGAACCATCCAAGGAATCGCAATATTATAAACTTTCTGAACTCATATGCCATGTTTTCCACCTAAATAAACAAACTCTGAACTAATCTTCACCTGTACATACACCTAAAAAGTCTTTTTCAACTGTCGGGGTCTCACGCTCTACAATTGATAATTCAACAATGTTCGAAATCTTGAATTGGAAAGAAAACAAACTTCACCAGCATCAACCTATACGCAACACCAACTTGATATTCACCAAATGCAAGAGGATGAGCAATTTATCTTTTTTAAAAACAGATTTCTCTATCTTGATAAAGACAGATTTCCGTATAACTGAATTTTCCAACCAAATTGTCAAGTTTCGCCTAAAACCTGAAGGAATGAAGAAAATTTCAGACACCCCAAAATCAAAATTCTGTCCAATTCTTTCCAAAAAAAATCCCGGAAAATAGAGAAATCCTTGAAAACCACCTCCAAGCTCAAAACTTGGCCTATAAATCTAGAACACCCAGCAAGCTAGGTTCCAATATTTTCCGGGAAATTCAGGATAAAGATAACAACAAGATTCCAAGATTCACGTGTTTTGCCAAGGCCAAATTCCACCATCCCCACAAACTCAACCCAAAAATAGCGTTACATTTGTTTTTGTTTTGGGTTTTTTTATCAATAAAAAACTTTTAAAAAAATATTAATGACAGACAATCATCCCAATAAAATCTCTGTTTCCCTACTTCCAGCCTAATATTCTGTGTCCACAAGAGTAGAAGTAACCCAAATCTTGGCTTGTCATTAGGTGTCACCCTAAATAATCGGCATTATTTGAACATTTTTAGCTACTTTATTTAAAAAATGCTGTTTAATTTATTTAAATAACAAAATATGTCATTTTATTTATTTTGTTATTCTTGCTAAGATAAAAGCACCTTTCTAAGCGCACGGCCGGCTCATTGGATATGATATTGGAGAACTCGTGGATCTTGAACATGATGGACAGAGCAAACCATGAAACCTTGAGTACACTCTAACTATTGGATAACTTACGTGAGATGATGCAAAGAACAAAGCATGAAATCTTGAACAAAATGTGCGAAAAATAAAAGTAGATCTGATATAGCCAAGTTAAAATTATGACTTCCAATGGACTTCGATTTCGTTCTAAATTTACAAAAACCGTTAACCCATATCTACATCAACACTAATTAAAAGGAAGGATCATCTTATTTCGGTGTCCATGCCAGAATTTCTTCCCTCAAATAGAGAATGGATTTTCAAGTCGCTTGATCTCACCAGTCCACAAATATGCCAGAATATATACACCATTAATATACATATCTGTTCTCTACATGTTCGTGCTACACTCTAGAGGAAAACCCTGCGGGAATCGCTTTGCATCGGTACAGTAATCGTATACCATATGATTCTTCTGCACCCATTTGAGCATCTCCTCGCCATTGGGATCCAATTTCTGGGACAGCCAAGGCCTTTTATTTTCCTCCGAAGGAACACCGCAAGCGCTGGCCATGGCAGAGGAGACGACGCAAGCGTCTGCATGAAAGTTTCTGTACGAAGCAGAGAAGGGAGCTTGAGTCCAATCAGTCTTGATTAAGCCACCTCTTGTTGCCCATTCATCCGCATTCCAGATGCTCGAGTAGAGCTTCATCGGTTGGGTGTTGGGGAATGGGACTCCATTGTTTTCCATGTTCTTGAATTCTCGCAATGGTGTGTTGTCTACTGAGAAGCTGGCATTCACAAGATTTAATCATGTGGAGATGGTGACTTGAAACACAAAAGGCGTCGTTTACGACCATATAGATAATGTTTAAGGCCCCGATTTTTAAAAAGACGAGGACTCTGATTTTTGACATATATTTTCATCTATTTTACCAAATTTCAATTTTGGTGTTAAAATGCTAACGTGATAATTTACATCTCAATAAAATGCGTACTTACACAATAGTTTGAGGATTCCACAGAACCGAATATGTGTGGAAATCGGCGGTAGGATCAAACCACAGACGAAACTGCTGCTCTCTCTCCCCTTTGCCTTGCGTATACACATTTGTATGAACTGTGTAGGGCTCCCCGCTCGTGTTTCCCAGGAACTCGAAGTCTATCTCGTCATGATTCCACCCTCCCGAGGATAACTACAGATTCATACATATATCCAACAAAAACAAATCAATCATCAGGTAAAAATATATCACAGATCTTTTTGTTGAATTCTTCAAACATGCATACATGATACATACATAATAAGCGGTGACTGTTCCGGCAGAGTTTCCTGGAACAAGCTTGAGTTGCATGTCGATCATCCCGAACATGTACCGGTTATTCGACTGGAAACCAGACCCGGAATAGTTGTCGAGTGAGAGAATCAAAAGCTCGCCGTTGTTGAGGATTTTTGCGTTTCCTTCGCCCCAAGTGATGTAAAAATCTTGGTAATAGTTGCTGCCCGCGCTGGCCACCGTCGAAATGCTCAGAAATGAGCAGAAAAGTAAAACTAGTGAACCCATTTTTTGCTTTTTTTCTCTGCTTCCGCACTCCTCGATGTTTAAATAGGAGCCAAGAATGCATGCGAAGATGACATGTGGAATGTTGATATATACATGTGTATATATATCTTGATACCACATATATTAAGATCTTGAATTTCTTATAATATAATCCATATGAATGTCTCAAAATACGGTCGGAAAAGAAGGATATCCATCAAAGCTAGCCAGTATTGGTGGCACAACGTTGCTGCATTTCATTTAAACTTAATAAATTCTCATGAATTTTCCATCCGTAAGTGGTAGAGTTGCGGACAGCTAGCTACACTAGATAAGCACAGAATAATATTAAGTATACTGTGTACAAACATGTGTCAGTTGAATTGAAATTGGATTCATCACCACCATTGATGGCCTTTTGTTTAATGCTCCGAAACGAGTGTGAGCTGTTACCAGATGGATATATATACACACACAAATAAGTATATGTATTGATGCAATTAAAGGAAAGCTTGCTAGGGGTTCATGGGTAATTGGGAACTTTTGTTGTAAGTTTCTGCCGATGCTGACTGCTTCTTTTTGTCCAAACATCGGATCTGATGTCATGTGATATGCTTTGGACATGCACTCAATTTAGGAATTATATATTTATTATATTCTCACCTCTCGAAATTTATGAAGATAGAACTTCATTTCCTCAAAAAATGTAAGCAAGAATCGAAAGGATCAGAGATATTTGGTTATATTTTTAATATGTTTGAGAAACATTTTTTAAGATGAATTGAGAAATCTAAACCATGTTCTACAAAATTTTGCAAGAAATATTTTCTAACGTAGAATTTGATATCTTGTATTATAATAAAACATAATAATAGAAATGACTTTTCAGAGTGATACAAGATTGAGTGTTAACATAATTAATTTTGGGAAAAATCTAAATGTTGAAGGTATGTTTATTTGTCTGGGACATGAAAACATTTCGAGGAAAAGTAAACGTACACTTAGATTCGCAAAGATCTTTTTTTTTTCTTTTTAACTCAAGAGGTATACATACACAAATAAGTGTTTCATTCATAAAATGTTGCACTACACATCAAGCACAAGAGCTAGTTGTCACGGCGTTGGTTTCCTCACACAGAATGAACAAGTACAAAATATCGAAATTTTGAAGAGGGGGAAAAAAGACAAACATGGAAACAGATCTAGTTCTGATAATCAAGTAGATTGTACAACCACCTTCAGAAGAAATATTGTCAATGACACTGAAATTCTAAGCAAAAGAAAAGCAAGTCACACGTCAATGATACAAATTCAGTGTAAAGATAAAAAGGAGCGAGTACAAACCAAGTTAACAATTAGTTTTATCAGTAAATAACTTACTGTACAGGTGACTGACTTTACATGAAATCTTGAGTGTCAGATGAAACAAAGCCAGAGCGATTGCGTTTTCCATTTTCGGAATGAAATCCTATTCATCTTCTAACTCTACAATCTGTGCTCTCCTTTCAGCTGCTTTCTTCCTGATAAAGATGCCCCACCTCATCGCAGCCTTAATCTTCAGCCAACCCACAAATGCCTTACCAGAACCAGAACGTTGTCGATCCTCACTATAACTGAAGCTAGTGGATGGAGATGAGGTGTAAGGAGGGAAACTGTATCCATCTTCATTCGCATTTATAGAGGCATTGCCTCCAATGTTGAAAAGGCGAATCAAATCCTGCATTTCTTCATTCTCGAGCAGTTCATGGCTCTTTAAACGAATTTCATCTTCTGACAAGAAATCATCGACCCCTTTTTCTCTGTTACTGGACCAGTCTTCGAAAGGATTAATATTGGCTTGGAAGGATGACTGAGGAGGGCCGAGGGCAAGCCCAGCCCGATCATCATATGTGGCGCTTTGGATTTGGTTCGAAAGATTAAGTGGCTGGTTGTGCTGAGTGAAGGAGCCTGAAACAAAATTGGAGCGGGAACTGGGAGGATATTTGGTAGTCATGTTGTCATTGTAACTGGAACCTGTATTGATTTCCATTAAATCGAACACAAAGTGAATAACTGTATAACAATACGAACTTACAAATTTTACCTACTCTAGCCACATAATTCTTGTCTTAATAAAGCAGATTATTTTTGGCAATAAAACAGCCAACAATATTATTGATCAACTCAAAATTTCATTCATATAGAAAAAAAGGGTAGAACAGTAATTAAGCTACTTGTTGAGGAAAGAGGAACGGAACATGCAAGTGAGATGCAAGCCTTCGGATTGTAATCAAATTACAATAAAAAGGGATCAACAATGACAAAATTCAAATACAGTTGTCCATAAACATATTATTTGAATCATGGTGGCATTGTTAATTATCAACAGCAAATAAGAGTAGAAGGGTTTCTGTATGACGCCAACCTGCAACCAGCATGCTTGGATCCACTAATGAAGGTTCAGAAAGAACTGACACTGGCATTCTTTGTGGTGGAAGCTGACCATTTAAAGAATTTGGATAATTGACTGGGCCCAAAGGAAGATCATTTCGGGATGTGCTTGACTGCTTGATTTGTTTGAAGTTCAGCATGGATTTTCCATCATACTCAACAACTTGATTCCAATTATCGTATGCTTTCTTCACCCAGCTGTCCACCTGTACCTACAGGTATGATAAGATTAAAAAATTGCATAGATAAAATCATCCATTCACGGGACTATGAAGGATTCTTTTTGCAAATAAATTAATCTGCAATCTTTCGCTTTAGAATCCAAAGTGAATAAGATATTCTACAATAGCAAAAGTACTTTCCAAATCAACATGCTCATAAAACTCGAAGTCTGGAGGACATACAAAACAAGATGATTTCCTGAGAAACTATCAAATGCACAGAGAAAGATAATGTAGTCATGTTCCATGAATACCAGAAAAGGACGGTACATTCCAAGATTTTTTAACTATACGTTCACTTCAAAGAGGCAAACCACAAGTCGTAGTTCAAATACCAACAAAACTGAATTCAAAATCAATTTACCAAATGCAATAAAAACTAAATGGAAGTTAGAATAACAAAATAATACAATCACAACCGCCTACGAGTCGTCATTATGCAGCATAAGGATTTCAACAACCAATGAACAAAATAGAAGAGAGAAATATCTGGCTAAGGATATTTTTTAAGCTCATGAATAGCCAAAAAAAAAAAAAGCTCATAAAAATGCAACATCAACTTGTAAGAAAGTTGACAAACCTTCTGGCTGTCAGAAAGTGAATCCGCCGGATAATATTGATCATCTGTTATGAGGCCGCTCAGCTCGAAGATATTGTTAAAAACAACACCTATGCTTCTTGCATCATAAGGATAGTATACATATAGCTTTCCACTCAAGACACAAGTCTTTGCATGCTCTTGAAGGGCATCCCACATCTTATTGGACATACCACTACCAAGTATCTGCCAACACCAGATTTTCAATCCAGCTTACAGAAAAGTATATTTTTTGGACTTATACAGAAAAGTAATTTCTAATAAAGTAACTGCAAATACTTACATTCCTCAACTTCTGGGAGTCCCTGACCACAAGCCGAAGGAAGTCCTCCACAGTAAATATCCCCTCATTATTAAGCCTCTTGTGAAATGATCCGTCCTTCCCAATCTTCTCCAATCTCCATACCTCATCATTCAAAGCAGGTGGGTAGTGTTTCTTGTACACTATCAAGAGAAGAGGACACTTCCATAAATATTCAAATACAGTGAGCCAACACATGACATAGTCAAGCCAACTATGGCCTCAAAACATGCACATGATTCAATAAGTGTATGTAAAGCATAAGACGGAAAACACGCAGCTTGAATATTTTGGACTTGTATCGACAGATTCACCGACATCCAGAAAATGGTTATAGTGATGTAGTTATTAACATTGACTTGAAATACATATTGATACATGATTTTGAAAAGCTACAAGTAATTTACCCTCCACATAACTTGTTTATGCTCGTCCACCTTTTCTTTCTCTGTGCTTAATACTTATGTAATTTTCCTTTTCCTAACATGACATCATCTTTCTTATTATTTCCTTTTCCATGTCTGTACCTTACCATATCAATGTCAACATTCTACAATATTAGTTGAAAACAGAAATTTAAATTTCTTTACATTCTCCTCGGTGATCCTTAACAGTAAAAGCTTCCGTCTTTGCCTCCCGTATGCGAATGCCCTCGCAATATCCTGATGCAACCTTCAAGCCAAGTCTGAACTTCCTGCTTCTTATCCAACTTGAATTATCAGTAAATGTGAGATCTCCAAGAGTTCCGACACCTTCCTTGAGGCAAACCTGCAAATCCCCAGTCAACAGAGGTCTCTTTCCCTCACGCTCTTTCACAATATGACTTTCAAACTCTTCCTCATTCCAATCCTCGTTATCTTCATTATTGAAGTCACCTTCCAGAGTAACTATGTCCAGCTTCACAGAAGATTCAGGTCCAGATGTCTCAACATGGCCGGTGTTATGATCAATTAGAACAACATGGATGGCAGCACCCTGCTCTCCTTCTACTTTACCCCCTGTGAACAGCGGGAGAGAAAGCCTGGACTTAAAGTGAAGCTGTAAGTTTCTTCCATCTGGCCCTTCAATTCGTTTCGGTGATGACCTGAACTCTCAATTTCTTAGGAATAACTTCTACAATAAATGAATCTTGAGTACTGTATTCAAAAAAACTACAGGCAAAGCAAACAAGGCCAGAAAATAACCATAAGTGCTCTATTTACATTTCTAGTCTAATTTGATCAGCAAAATGATTACCATCTTTTGTTACACTGCATGCGATAAAAAATTTACTGAATTTTTCTAATGACAGAATTAACTACATGACTGATTTCCCAATGCACATATAGAAGGAAACCAGCAAAAGCTAGTAAAATTCCTTAACATTATCCAATTTTAAAAGATTCTGTTTGCTAAGTTGAAAAAAGAAAGATGTCAATAATGAGAAAAGCCAAAATAGTCCACTAATTTCACTCTGAACTTGTCTTATAAGTAAAATTTGATTAAAAAATTAAGAGAGTAGTGTCATAAAAAAAGTTATGATTACGTAACTGACACCGCCACTTGAGTTCCTATGCATGACAATAATGTAAGTTTCTATAGCGGGCAACACACTAATTTGCAGAAAGGGGTGAAGGATGAGTTTTAGAAACGAGTGCCCAACACACTAATTTAGTCATCTGGATGAGTTTTAGAAACAGCAGCACTCGTGAATAACAAATAATTATATTAATCTTTTTTCGGAAAAGTACTTTGCATGCTTAATTTACGAGTATGAAAGAAGTATAATTTGTAGAGCATAAATTACCAAAGAAGCCACTGTCAAATTTTTAAAAATCGTAAACCATCTGTCAATGGATTCCATTAGACTTAATAGCATATGCAAAAATAAATCAGTAAAGAATCAGATGTTTTTTGAAACACAAACAAGCCGTTGCAATTTCATTGGTGACTTGTGAAACAAAATGACTAACCTTCCTTCAATTCTGGCAGGGCCCATCTTGGCCAATGCTCGTTCAATTTCTTCACTAACCTGTCAATGAGAAACTTGTGGATAACGCAAAGCTTTCTCATAAACACATCAACACTGATATAATGTCAACAAGATGAAGGTGACTGTCATGCAACAAAGATTAGTTTGAACGAAGATTTGCTTCATGGACATACGTAGTAGGGGTCCCAGACACTGACTAAAGAAAGTGAAAAAACTATTTGCACAATCGTGAGAGTTAAGTTCATGAAAATATATGAAATCTTGCTTGATGATTATAGAAAGAAAAGGAGACGAGGTGAAGCTTCATATGGGGGTTCCAAGTAAAAATTCCCCGAGGACTGTGAATCCTCATTATCCACAAAGAAACAAAAGGTCGTCTAATCAAACAAAATCAAAGGAAAGAGGTTAAATATTTCATTTAATACATTATTCAACTTATAAATAAAATTCATGTCAGAAAACAGAAAAATGCCAATGTCATGAGAGAAATAAAAAGGCTTTCATTTTACCACTCGCCGGAGAATGGGTTCCAAGGATGAGCAAAGCTTCTGGAGACTATCCACTTTAAGAGCTTCCACAATAACACTGTATAACACGCATTGTAAAGTAAATAGCCATTCCTTACAGGCTCGAGCAAATAAAATTAATAGAATATGCAAAGAAATGAAAAATAAATTTCATATTAATAAAAATTAAAAAGATAGAGGACCGAGATCAAAAGAAGCGCATTAAAAATAGGAAGAAGAAGTGTATCATGAAAAGCACATTTCAACAGCTCTCATACAACAAGAAAACAAAACGCAAGAAACTGATAGTGATATACAAATAGGTAACATCTTCACTCTTGAAATTCCAGTTCACAACCCCTATGCTTATGCACTAAACTACATTCACTCAAGTTCACGTCTCAGTTTATAAAGTTGCCAAGAGTCAAGTTGACAACAAATCCCTATCTTCAATTGCCAACTTGAATCCAAGGTTTAGAGAACAAATCTTGGGACAAATGCTCCAAGAAAAAAAAAGAATTAAAACAACCCAAAGAGCTAAATTTATAACCATTAAGCACTGAAGAATAACATCATGGCAGAAAATAAACAACAAAGCCACGTAGGAAGCCAATCCTATGTTCTTATTAAAATTTGAACCAAAACTCACCTATCTGCACTCAATTTCTATTCACAATTAATTGAATCTATTTCCAAAGAAAACTTGACAACACCTGCTACCCAATGGGTTCAGCTTGTACTGAGTCCTTGCACCTAGACGCACGCTAAGGTGGAGCCTTTCAATAAAGCATGTGCCTCGTTACTGAAGCCCATGCCTGAGTTTAAAACCTCAATGCATCATTTAAGGATGCAATAAATGTGGAGATGCTGAATCCATCGTGAAATGCAATGTGATGAAAATTGAATTTAGCTAACAGGCTAATGAATTTTTGAACATGATCAGTGTTCTAAATGGCGGTTGAAGTGGCCGCCTAGGCGAGAGGCGTCCGTCGACCGTTTGACTTAGGGGATTCTTTAGGCGGTCGAAGACGAGCAAGGGCGGGCAAGGCGGCATTAATTTTTAATAAAACCCTAATGATAAAATATGTTCTCCTCCAAAAGTCAAAACATTGATAGGCCCATCATCCCGCCTCCTACCACGTCAAACCGCCCACCACCGCCGCAGCAAACAGCCCACTGTCGCAGCGAAGACTCCCTGTTTGGTAATATCATATGAATGTTTGGTAATTATTTTACAGTCAACTCATAATCATATGAATGTTTGGTAATATAGTAATATAATTATGTATAAAAATATTTTTTTAAAAAAATCAACCATCTAGGCGGTCACTGACCGCCAGCCACCGCCTAACGCCATTTACAACAATGTACATGATCATTTCATAGTTTTTTCAGTTACAAATTTAGTGATATGTAATCAAACTATTATCAAATATTTATATTCTAGTTCATTATTATTCTTTAAAGGATTTCACTTGGATAACGTGTGTGCCTTGCAAAAAGCCTATTGCCTAGCTCTATGACATCCAAGTGTCTCACTACACCACAAAGAACTGAAGGATATATTTTTTGAGAGAAAAAACTTTGCACAAAAGGAACAAAAGCTTTCTAAAAATAAAAAATTATATTTCTCTCGTTTCCTTGGGAATTCGTAGCATGATAATCTTCCAGATAATAAAAAAATAGCTCTACTCAAAACCCCAATTTTCAGCCAAAAAAACATTCAATTTTATCTCCCCTTGTCTTTGTTCACATAAACAAGGAACCGATTTCTCGAACTTTTCATTAAATCCATGTATACAATCAAGAATTAAGGATTCCCTTACAATAACACAACCAAAGTTAAGAACAAAATGAGCAGTGCCGTTACCTAGCTAAAGCAGGCCTTTTCCTGTTAGGCTCCTGCTCTTCATCGTCACCACCGCCTTCCAAACTCCTTTTTCCTCTCGCTTTCATCGAATTAGTTCTCTCCATATACCTCGTCTGCATTTTCACTTCAAATCGCCCCAAAGAACATAACAAAAATAAATCAACCCTAAGCTCGCAAAACAAAATCAATTCAATAAATTTTCAAACCAAGTCAAACAGATCTCAGTTTACCCAAGAATCACAAACCCACCTTGATTTTCACTCAAAAATCAAGATCCTAAGTGTAAAATCGTCCAACCATGCAAATACTAATGCTATTGATTGCCTGATGGGCGGAAGAGCTTCCAAGGTAAAACAGAAAGTGGACAGAGTTAATTTGGTACCTTTTATCAATGGGATTTGTTCAGTATGTGATTATGCGGAGAGACTTAGGATGATGCACAGATCGCAAAATTGAAGGAAATCGAATTGAATAGAAAGGAAGAATTTGAGATCTTCTTGTGTTCTCTTTTCACTGTCGACCCACTGCGGCTAAGTTCACGACTGCAGTGGTTGGTTTTGATACGGATTTATTTTTTTCTCCTTTTTCAGAGCTTATTTTTCATATGGTTTTTTTGGTAAAAATGCATCGAACAAATAAATATTATCAATGTCTAATTTTATGATGTTCAGAATTTTGATAGCATCTTCCATTTCGAAATATTAGAGAGGTAAACGAACTGAATTGAGTTGAATATTAGTAAAACTTTATTGTTTAAATTCGACTCAAATTAAGTATATTAAAGTTCGATATTGATTCGAAGCTCGAAAAATTTAAATTTCATTGTTTGAATTTGGCTCGAAATGAAGTTTAAGTTCGTGTTCGACTCAATATGTCCGAACTTATTAGCTAGCTATTCGAATAATTGCTTGAGTATTAAGGTTAAAGAATAAATGTTCGAAAACTCGAAACATCATAAAGACTCAAAATGTATATATATTTAATACATAATGATATTATATTAATAAAACATTAAAACTCGCGAGCAATTCGCGAACTATTAAACAAAATAATTTTGATTCGAGTTCGGCTCGAAAAAAATTCGAACATGCTCGAGTTCGATAAGTTAGAATACGAATCAAATATTTATCGAACCGGTTCAAAAAACTCGTGAATCGACTCGATTCGTTTACAATCTTATGTGCCATACGGAATGATTATAAACTTTGATAAATTACACTAATCATATCAACTTTCCAAATCAAATCAAGATCTGGTCCCCAGTCGCTCACCTTAGGCGCCCTCACCCCCGGCCCGACAGGATTGTAAGAGGAGGTAAATCATGGTGACTTAGCCAACTAACAACAGCTAGACCTTATGCTACGCCGCGCACAAGGAGCTCCCCCACATTGGAGGGAATTTAACTTCCACACTGCTGCTTGTGAGATTCGATCCCTGGTTATTGCTCTAAGATTCAATGCTGCTGACCAACTAAGCTAAGCCCATGCGGGCTGGTCCCCAGTATTGTTGTTTGGTGTCATATTGTCCTACTCAATTGGGAAAAAAAATTCTCGAGAAAAATTGTTGAATTTAATTATCTTGGATTCCTTCAATATATTATCGAGGCGCTCATCATAATTTCTGAAATAACTTTGATTTTGTAAAACAATAATAAATGTACGAATAAAATAAATAACTCGAGATCAAGTTTTGAGCCACATCTCAGTCAGGATGAGAGCTTATCAAAAGATATACGCACACCAATCAAGTCAAAAATCGAGAGCTTGACTATTATTTATTATATTACAAGTTGAAGTATTTCTAATCATACATATCACCAAAAAATTTATATAAATCCGTATTTTAATAACTAATTTTGTAGCCTTATCCTCTTTTGCAAATATGCAATCAACACAAGGAGAATTGAAATCAAAATACTAGCATTTTAAATGGCACACAACGTTCATGACAATCATCTACCAGTATCCCAGTATTTGATGCATGCATCTTAATTCAACATAAAATACAAATTAACGTGGAACAAATGCGGGGCTTTTCACGTGCTTGGTGCCTTACCTTGAATATATCGCCTCGTGACAATTAATTATAAAGGAAATGTGAGGAAAATATAGAACTCATTTCATATAAAATCGTCGATACATGTTGAACCTAAAAGGCACTTGGTTCATAAGCAACAATTAATGTTCAGCAATACCTGAGCAAAACACAATTCAAGTCAAATAAAAACATAGAAAATCAACATATATATCCCAGGTTATGATGTTACTGAGGTGCTCTTTTGTTGGCCAAACTCGCGAATTCTGGCATAAACTTTCTCCAGAATGTGGAGGCAGATGACTGGAGATGTGCAAGGGCTCATATACTTGCCGTCTTCAAGGAGTTTCTTGCATAAGTTGAAGCATACCTGTAGGCTGTAATCCATGCAAAATTTGCTTTTCAGATTATTACCAGATATTATTAATGCATGGCAATGAAATTGCTTGTTTCAGTAGGGGAGATTGTTGTGGAGATAAATGCAAATCAGAGAGGTTATCGATGTTATGGTGTCACATTGTTAGAAAGGCTTGACAAAAGTTTGAGATATTTCATCAACTAAAGACATGGTACACAGGATAGGTATTCTACACACTTTGAATCAATGGCGTCCTCAATTGTTCAACTGAAAACTATAATACATGATACTTCTAAAATGGCCACACGCTCATGGCATTGGATACTTCAAGAATATAAATGGGATGCTTCTACAAACTTAAATAGAAGTATCCATCTATAAATAAAACATGACACGATTAACGATGATATTTTGATTGTACTAGATATAAGATGATCGAATTTCGATCATAACAAATGTCATTAGATAGTTTCAGTTTTTAAATAGTTATTGACTTGATTTGAATATATTTTTTACATGTGGTTCTCGGAGCCATTACCCGACGGACCACTGGATGTAATGAGACCTGAAGCACTAACTCTGCATCCAACAACCGCAATTTTCTCGTCGTCCTGTATTAAAATTGCCGGCACATTAGGAATGATGCATAAATATTACTAAACCTTTCTCTGCTTGAGATTATAAAAATAAAAAAAAAATTATACTGTGTATTCCTGAACCAGATCAAGGATAGTTGCACTGTGAGTAGATGGTCTTAAATTATATTTTATGTACTATCACATGGAGAGAAATAATAATAATAATAATAATAATAATAATAATAATAATAATAATAATAATCCTAAACCTATGAAGCTCGACATTACATTGAGTGATTCAAATTTTTTATGGAACAAAGAACGAATGATTTAAATCAATAAATAACAACACAACTATGCTCTACACAGAGTTAGCAATATATATTTTGAATGTTCTGACTTTGAGAAGCTTGAATTCTTGTTCGCTCGAGTATAATTTTCAGTTTTCACCTCTGAAATTCTTCAACCATTTATACATGTAAATTTAAGTAGTCTTTGGCGTTTAAAATATTCGTTCTGAATGTATCGAAATATTAAGCTTTTCAAATAGTATGTCGTTATTTTAAAATTTAGAATTATAATAGATTTTTTTTTAGGCGGAGAATTATAATAGATTGAATTAAAACAAATACAATAATTTTTTCGAAAATGGGCAACGGTAGAATATGAAATAATGTATCATATAAAGAAACATGAGGTTCACTTAGAAATTGGGAAATAATCATAAAACTGTTGGGATATGTTTGTTTTTAAAATATAAAAATATTTATCGAAAATATAAATACAAGACAATACACCACGGCATTATCAAGATGTTGATTGAATGAAAGACACCCATGTTATAGAGATTAAATGATCATTCATTGTTGACATAAATTGAGTAGCACAACAAATAAGGTACTTCAACCTTGGTGGTGAAAGAAAAAAGAAAACAGAGTTCAATGAAAAAGAACTCATACTTTGGGCTGCTTGTTTTATGTGCAAACCAAAGCATTATAATTAAGACATTTGCAAGAATACGTTGCTTATGCAAATAAGATCCTCAAATTATTATGTTCAAATAAGGTAAATTGAAACCAAGCACCAGAGCCCTGAAACTCTGTTGATGGGGTACTGAATTAGAGAGGCCCTGGGAAGGTTCCATTCTCCCTCTGCTCATTCCATTTCTCAACCTGTAAAAAAGAGAAAAATCCGACGCTTCATACAAAGCTTTTATCAGATCATCCGGAAAAAGAAAGATGAGTAGAAAATCTACCGAGGAAAAATGCAGTAGAGGTTACTTGCAATAATGCAATCATATATGTCAGGTAAAGTAATCTCATGACTTTGATGTCAGTGGTTTGTGAGACAGTCAATGGCAATTACGGATTATCAGGGCTGAAATTAATTATTGGGTTGCTTAAAAATAACGATAAGAGATTAGATTGAGTTTCTGATGAAGTAATCTTAGTTAAATGAAGAGAGATACTTCACTCAAGTTGAGAGTTGGAAGGAGTATAAGAACAAACCACCATCATCTCAAATCAAGTACTTCGAATCATTCTACCAAACCAGTGCGCACTAAAAGCGGGCCATGAATGGCAGAGAAGAATATCAACTCACCCATTCTCCAGGGCAAAGCGAACGATAGTACTTGGCAAATTTATCACAACCACCAGATTCGTCGCCCTTAGCAGCCACACACCTGAAAACATAAATGATCATGTGAAATACCTGATAATAAAGCTGAAAGTTGTTCATCTATACATGTTTCTACTGATAGACTTGATTGTGCATTTGAATTCTCATTTTTAACTGCTAGCTGAATGTATACGTACAAAATTTCTTATAAAAATATAAGAGAGATTTCTTAGAGTAACTTGAGAATTTGAAAATCACTGGTTTTCATTTTAATAGAACATTTACATTTTCAAAATGTTGGATTAAAACCAAAAGATTGCAAGTTAATAAATCAAACCTTCATTCAAACACAATGCCCAGAAATAAAAAATAATAATGTGTAAAGTTCACATTCAACTTCCACTGTAAACATCAGTAACATCTTCGTCAACCCAAATTTGCAGCCAGAAATAAAACTCAGGGACTCTATCCAAGTCTCAAACCTAAGACCCACTAAAAACTCTGAATCAGCGGTCATTCCAAAGACCAATTGAGTATTAAAAGCATTCAGTAGTATTGTTCTATGTTACATGTAAATAATTCCTTATAATTTTGTCTGAGATTGTAATGAAAAAAAAAATTACAAGCCCAATCTAAACCCTCTCTCCCTCTTGCTTGTTATTTTTTGAAGCAAACCCAAGCTCTGATCGGGTAAAGTCATATTGATGCAAATCATATAGGTAATAAGAGCTATCAACACAAAACATATGTTTCCTTTAGTTTAAACATATATTCGAAAGATTCTCAAATTAAACCAGATATTTAAAAATCTCCATCTCCTTGAAAACACATAATACACATCGATATAAGATCCCTAATAGCACTTATTAAAGTATGATAATAGTGGTCACTAAAAATCAAACCAAAAGGGCATGCTTCTAAAAAAAATGACCTGGTAACTGATGAAATATAACCAAATAGGCCACAAATAAACAAGGATCTTCCAATGACAATAGCAAAGATTAGAACACATCTTAAGCTTTACCCATCACTAAACCCAAGCCAGCTTTCATCTAGTCGGTGCAAGCATTTTACACCATCAATCGGTTTGGTAAGACGTTGTTATGCATCAACTATCAAGCTCAACAGCCACAAAATCATCGTCAAACTCAAATTATAAAAAGGACTTGCTTAACCTGTGAAACTCAATGTAACGGGTGAAACAATGCCGGGTTTGGTTGGTGGTGGGGAACCGAAAATCAGCAGGCACGGTTTTAATTTCAATCTGTGAAAGAAAATTCCAAACAAAGTCACTTAGATGCGTGTAAGCTTGGTTACATACACCAGTTGAAGGACATCAATATCGTTAGATTATGTAACACGTATATGGGGTTCGAATGAATTACACACGAGATCTATAAAATTATCAGGTAATCTACAGGTTATGCCGTGTGCATTTTACCACATTTAGAATAGACTTGGGACATCCTGCGTTAATTTTTGCTGAAAACAATGGGATACATCATTCTGAAACCCAAGAAAAAATTTCAAATAGGGTAAAGAATAGCACAAAGCCATTTAACCCAATTCAAGCATGAATAAACAAACACCCAACCCAAAAATTAAACGATCAAGAACCACATGAAATGGCAGCGGGAGAGCTCATCAATTCACTCAAAATCAATTAAAGGAACAGAATAATCCAGCCTCGTAGATGAAAATACCACCCAAAAAAAATACAATGTGCGTTTTCATGATACACAGTCACTAGATTTGTTTGAGCATTTGCTTGCATCAATTAGCAGGAAATGAAAAAAAATCAACGCCATTAATGAAGGAAAAATCATTAAAAAAAAATCAAGGATTGAAAACAAATTATAGTCAATTAGGGATTTACCTCAGCCATTGGGGATGCGATCGACGAAACGTAGAAAAAAAATGGTATACTGCGCGTCACTGCTTTGGGCCGACGACACGAAGAGGCACTCACTGGGAAAAATAAAATGTTACAAAATAAATAATTATTTATGAGAATTAATTAATTAACACATAATAAACAACGCTTTGCACATTATTTATTTACTTTTTAACAATAAAATAATCAAATCTTAAATTCAAAACTTAATTAATTATACATTTTGATGGTTAGTTGGCCCATAAAAAACTAAATAAACCGATATTTTTTTTAGTTAAAACAAATTATTCAATTGTAAAATAAAAATATTTATTTATTTAAATTTTAAAATCTATACATTATTCATCTAATCAAATAAAATTATATCTATATTTTTAAAATAAAAATAAATTAAAATAAGTAATAATATTATTAAAATATTATTTTAAATAAAATTCAAAACCCAAATAATCATATATATATATATATATAAATAAATAAAAATAAAATTTTAAATAGAAGAAATAATTTTTTTTGAAGGAATATAAAACACTTAACAAAAATTTTTTAAAAAAATGAACTGATCAGATTGATTTTTAACCAGTTCATATGTTCATGATTGGTCGGACCGGTTCTTAACGGTTCTGACATGTTTGACCGTAAAACGTTTATTAGATTTTGTTTGGATAGAATTCGTGATCGGTTTTCTATCAAACCGATAAGTCCAATCTAGTTGTAAAACACTGTTTTTAATATATTCATATATATATTTTGAAGAATCTTTTTACTATAAAATTTGGGGTAATGTGAAATGGTTGAAAATTTTATAAACGATATTCCTGGCCAGATGCATTCAAATTCTTAAGTTATTATTGTTATTTGTTTGTGTTTTAATAGAGTTGTGAACCAAGAGGTGCGTCACTTTTTGAGGAAAAAATCGGGTGGTAAAGGTTTCATGGCAATCGAGATTGATCTTGAGAAAGCATATGATAAACTCTCGTGGGATTTAATTAGAGATACGATCAACGAAGCTGACTTCAGTCAGGAATGTGTCAGAAATATCATGACTTGTATTGAATTTCCTAGACTGTCGATTCTTTGGAATGGCGAACAATTGGAATGGATCCAACACGGGAGAAGAATCCGACAGGGTGTTTCTATATCACCATACATCTTTGTGCTATGTATTGAGAGACTAAGTCATCTAATATGTCAAGCAGTTGATAATGGCCATTGGAAAGCTATTAGACTCTCTAGAAATGGTCCTTCTCTATCGCACTATTATTTGCAGATGACATTGTCCTATTTGCGGAGGCATCAATGGAACAACTAATACTCATCATGGAGATTCTAAATAAATTATGATCTTGCTCTGGACAGAGAGTTAACTTCCAGAAGTCACACATCTTTGTATCTAAAAATGTGGAGAATACAGTGGCTAATAAATTGTCTTCCATTTCAGAGATCCCACTAACGACTGACCTTGGAAAATATCTGGGAGTACCTTCCACACGTGGAAGAGTCACTAACAATTTTATTCTTGTATAACATGTTAGTCTTAGGTTGCTTCACTAAGATTTCGAATAGCGATCCATTCTTAATTTGATCACTTCACCAATTTTACACTCTTTTTTATATAACCAAAAAGAAGAAATGCCTTGTTCGTCCATTCTTAATTTGATCTCCATCTGCATGAAACTTTGAATAGAGACTGGGAAGTCAGGATCAATCATATCTATAGGGAACAAAATAGGACAGCTGATTATTTGGCTTCGAAAGCACTAAAATACCAACGAGGATACAGAACTATTCGAACCCCTTCAGCAGACATAGATGAAATCATTGAAAAAGACAAGATGTGAATTGGCTATTTGAGAAGAATTATAGTACGCTAATCGTTCAATAGCGAGTGACCCCCTCTCTTGTAACAAAAAAAAATAGAGTTGTGAACCTGAAAAATTAAGATAATTATTCATATTTATAAATCACAAAAATTTAATGAGACGATCTCACGTGTCAATTTTGTGAGACAAATATATTATTTGGATCATCTATAAAAAAAATATTACTTTTTATGTCAAAAATATTACTTATTATTATAAATATGGATAAAGTTGACTCGTTCTATGAGATAGTCTTTCAAAAACCCTACTATTTATATATTTGTGTATTTGATTTTTTGCATTTTACTTGAAATACACTAAAGACACTATTTATTCACCATATATTTTTTTTAAAAAAAAACAACATATTTTCTCAAAATAAATCTAGAAAACAATAAAAATAAAACCCTAAATTTTGTAGTAGTACTTTGTATCCATTGAATTCTTCATACCATCCCTAAGAAACGCCAAGAAATAATGCCTGCCATATTCGGCTGATCAAGCAAGGCAACAAAGCAAAAGCGCGCACGATCACAATAAGGAAATTCATTAAGAAGTTAAACAACAGGATCAAAATTTTTTGCTTCGAAGCTTAATTTTCCATTAATAGAACGCAATATACGAGCACAAAACAAATGGCTCAAAATGCCTTGGATAGCATTACATTTCAGCAACCAACGGCATTCGAGAAATGCAAACACAATTAAAGCAGTGAGACAATGAGTATCGCATAATTATTCAGGAAAACCTTGCGATGGAGGGCCAACAAGTCAGCTTCCAGGAAAAGCTAGAGCATGAAAAAAAGAATTCCACAAGAAAGCTCGAGCCCCAAATAGTCGCAAGTAAAAAAATCGAAGAGAGGGCGAGGGTAATGTTATTGTACTTCTGCTTCTCATCTTCACTAAATTCCAGTCCTCGCGGTCGAGCAACGTAACAAATAATACAACTAAATATTGCTCCAATACCGTTCACTCATAAACATGGAGGCCTTGTTTACATTTTCTTAGTAACCTGCAGGCAAAAAGCACATAACGTTCATTGGCTAAACAATTATCTCCGTTATTTGCCACCCCATTCTAATTTTATTCAGAAGAAGAGCCAACTTACCTAGTTTTAAGCAGCCTGAGCAAGAGATTGTGCTCCCTTGGAAGTATGAAGCCTATAAAGAGTGCAAATAAAGTATGCTAGGATAACATCAGAAAATTGATATTTATGAAACGCAGAAAAAAATTGATATAAAGAAAAGTTTGACAGAAATTACCTTTTAAGTTCTCCAACTTCCAACCTGAGAAAGCTCCCAATTTTCACAGTGGATCCCACTTCCTTGGATAAATTGTTCAGAAGTGTCTGCAGGAAGTGGGGTGTCACACCAATTAAATATGTTCATAACTCATTATGGGAAATTTTGACAAAAATAGCTAGATTCGACAAATATGGTAGCGGCACCAATTAAACAAGAATACTTCTGAATAACTTGATCATGACTGTTTGATTCAAAATCACCAGGTATGAACTTGATCTGGAACACCTAAGATTATGTTTGAACTCGAAGGAAAATAGCAATATTTTGTTAACACCGAGATCACTACGTCCTTTATGCAAGTTCTGCAGATCTTGTAAATGCATACAGCATCAGCAAGAATACAGCTTCACCGTGAGATTCCAGATTCAAATGCATGGCTAAAGAATTATTTATTTCCGGCTAAGATTTTATGTAGACATTTTTCTATAACAATTTTCTGATTACACCAAACCAATAGATTGAGACACGAGCTAAAAGCCAAAGCGAAGGAAGTGAGAAAAATTCACATCTAATGACTCAAACCTTTATGTGGATGGTGTCATCTACAATGAATTTTTGCTCCAAAAGAACCACTTCCTCGAAATACTTTCTTAGACGGCCTTCCACCATTTTATCAATGGCCATCTGAGACTTCCCTGTACTCTGTGCCTGAAAAAGGTAGCAGCAAGTAGTTAGCATAGATCTCACACAAAGTGATTAACACAACATAGGTAAAAGATATAACAAAACATATCACCATGTTTATGAATGAACTCCACGCAGATTTAACCATATCTAAGAACAACGCAATAAATTAAGTGAAACAATATAGAAACAATAATGTCACAGAATAAACATAATAATCAACCAATTCCTTTTACATTCAACAGTATGACTCCATTAGATGACCAACTGGAACTAGAAATTACTCCATATAATACACTTCTAATATGTATGTCAAAAATGACTCCGGCCTATAAAGTATCTTGGAAGAAAAAGGATGAGCTTGTAAAGTAGTGCACCTCAAACATCTATTGAGCATTTTACATAGATCAAGAAGCCATAGGCTCCAAAATATGAAAGATACAGACCTCACAAGTTTCAATAGATGCATACATAGTTCAAATTTTAGATTTTAATAACTGCAAACAGACAATAAACATAGAAACATCTGGCAAGTACCTACGACCTAGGCCTCACAAGTTCTCATAGATGCAAACATAGTTCAAATTTTAGATTTTAAGAACTGTAAACACACAATAAACATAGAAACATCCAGCAAGTACCTGCGACCTCAGAACCTCACTTTCATTTTCTAATGCATCAGAAGAAACATCTTCCTTTGTTAGAAACAAAGGTTTTGCAGCAACCACGTGCATTGCTAATTCTGATCCAACACGCTCGACAGCACTCAATGGAGCATTCTCATCCTCTACTTCAAGAGATAAAATCCCAGCAATTCGCCCAATTCCTGCATATCCAATTATGGGCCAGGACTTTAAGTACAAATTTTATAAATTATAAAAAAGATGCAATTAATAGATTTTGAAAATATGCATGTAATTATGTTTTATGTGTATGAAAAGACACGTGCAAAATAGACATGCTAGTGAAATTTAGAAATTCCTTGCTACCTGGTTGGGGACTTGTGTGGAGATATGTGGAAAGGACACCATGCAAAGGAGAAGATATTGTATAACCACCACCAAGTTTGACATTCTCCCCCATCATCGCAGCCACCTCTGTAACTGCACTCTGAGCAATTCTCTCTCCACTTAACTTGGGGTGATCCATATTCAGTTTCAAACCCTATATAACAAATGCATTACAGACACAAGGAAATTCACTTAAACTTTAACGAGGCACGAGAAACAAATGCAAGTCCTATCACTACAGCCGAATCAAAAGATCACAGCAAGCACAATTTCCTAAGTATCATTTGCAAACTTGGATAGGATGAACACTTAGGATGGTCGACAAAATGGATATTCTGAGGCAATGATTATCTACTAAAACAAAAATAATAGATATTCGCCTAGAAACAAAAGATAAAGATCATCACCTCTAGATAGCATGTTTCAACAGGAACAGCTACAGAAGACTGATTAGAACCATCAAGCAACAAAGCAGACTTTGCCAAAGACAAGGCCTACACAAACACATTTGCAGAAAATAGGTAAATAACACAGGATAAATCATGAAAGAAATGATAAGCAAAATGAACTTATAAAAAG
This sequence comes from Primulina huaijiensis, assembly GCF_012295235.1. NCBI lineage: Eukaryota > Viridiplantae > Streptophyta > Magnoliopsida > Lamiales > Gesneriaceae > Primulina > Primulina huaijiensis. The sequence continues at coordinate 28,275,878 of NC_133307.1, forward strand.
TAACTAGATCAATATATCATTTTCTAAGTAATAAATAGTAACGAAAATGGAAAGGCCATTAAGGCCGGGTAGAAATGTCATGCTGACCAAGTATTGAAAAATCTCATTCCTAGCAACAAAATCCGTTTCACAGTTGAGTTCAACAACCACAGCTTTCCTTTCATCCTGTGCCAGAGCAAGCAAACCTTCAGCAGCAGTTCGAGAAGACTTATTTGATGCAAGAACAACCCCTCTTTTTCGCAAATCCTTCTGAGCAGCTTCTGTAATAATCCAACACGGATAATTATTAAGTCAATAAACTGTGAACTGAAAATCTAAAATTAGAAGGTAAGCAGAAGGAAATTTGTGAACTTGCCAACATCCCAGTTGCAAGTAACAAGAGCAGATTTGACTTCCTTAATGGGAGCGCTTGTTTTCTCCCTCAACTGCTTTATGAGATTCTTCTGTTCCGATGCAGATACTTCGGATGAGTAATTTCGATTAAAGTAGATCCCAAAATGATTGGTTGGGTTGGAATGATGGGAAAAGGTTGAAGCATGATTTTCAGAAGGCATAAAATAACTTCCTCTGTGTGCTATAGAAGTAGAATACAAATTGCCACAAGTCACTGGACTATTCAGTCTCTTATACATAAATTCAACAGGACATTTTAAGCCTCGTGCAAAACCCATTTCAATGAAAGACAATCGTAACCTGAAAACAGTAAACAGAGATTTACTTAGTACTAGTGGCATGCTTAATGTGATGAAAAACAAAAACAAAAAAGTCCACCAACTCCGAAAATTCCAATAGCTGAAGAGTCCCTTCCAATCAAGATTTGGAATAGAATGCAAGTATGTATCAATAACACATAAAACACAACAAATTATATCTACAACTACACGCTATCCTAATAGTTTATATCCGTAAGGATGATGGTGTTGATAAGATTATGGAGAGATAGATAATTCATCATTATGTGTAGTTTGAATACTTGAACATAAGATAAAATTTACATTATCAAACTTTTTTATTTGTGATTTCAATATACTTACAGATAAAATAAATAAATATTTTCTGGTAATTGTTCTCCCAATCTCACTTATTCTCTTCGTTTATCAGAAATCCAAGGAATCGACGTCGTCATTTCGTCATTTCTAGTTGAAAAGAACAACAATGTAACAAATCATCAAAGCCGTCGTTTGATCAACTTATCGAGAAATTACAACAAAATATACGTACCCAATGGAGGCGCAGAAACGAGAGTTCGGCCGTTTGACGAGGTGGAAATCGAAGAACGGGGCTCAAGGTTTATGATGACTGAGATTTGAGACGGAATCGAAGATGAGGAATTGGTGGGCTTTTGTAACTTCCAAATGGGCCTCGAATATAGGGTCGGGTAATCGGATCAACTAGTAGATTTGAAGATTATTATTCAATTATTAGAATAAGTGAAAAATTAAAATTAGACCAAATTTATAAATTGAATAATTTGTCAGATGCAGAAAAATAAAAGATCGGAATACTTATCATAAATTCAAGTTCAACTAACGCATAAAAACTGTGTCAGATATGCATGTTCGTATATGTTATGATTGTCACATGCTCGATATAATCAAATTATACATCGTAAGATTTCAGTAGATTTGAAATTTATCAGCATAAATTCATTTAAACATTCAAATAGAATGAACTTGTGAATAATGGACAACTATCACAGCCCATCTTGGGATGATATCCGATCGAATTGTGTCATTAAAAATTGCACAAGATGAGTCCATGAATTGACATCTCAGAAAACGTGACACTAATGAGTTGTACAATTTGACAAGTTCATGCAAGGCTACTTTATCATTATTGAACTTAATAGGCAATTGTATGCTGATATGTATAAATGATTTCATAATTCGGTCACAAATTTATATATTGATTGAATATAAATTTATCATCTTTCATATATTTTTATTTATATTTACTATTTATTAAAATGATAAAATACTAATTTACCACCTTATATTTATTGATTAAATTTTTTTCATAATTTATTTATTGAAAATTTTTGAAAAAATAAAATATTATGCTTTGTGGGTTTCTATTTAGAATTTATTTGTGATGGAGTTCTATAATTTGGGATAATTTAGCATAGATAGTATTTGTTAAAATAAAATCTCGTTTATTTTTTAAATGAAAATAAAATCTCGTTGGATATTTAAAATTAATGTGTACAAAATAAGTAAAGATAGATAAATCTGCAAAACATTAGCATTAATATTGAGGGTCTTCTTCTTATTTCATCTAGACATTATATAGTTTATATCATTTCATGTTCACAAGTTGAAAGTTGTTGTGTCTTGAGAGACGATTGTCATATTTCATGAACACTATGTGCGGGATAAATTTGTCTTAAGGACAAATAATTTTCTCTTGCATCGACTTCAAATTTATTAACATAATTTCACAAATTTAGTTATCTCAGGTTACAATTCAATTAAAGGTGTTAAAAGGAGAATACACACCAATAAATCTCAAACGATTGCAAAAATGATTTAAAACTAACCAAATCAATAGATATTCAGATGAATATGATATGTTTAAATCATGAATCTGAATTTTGTTGATTTCAAATATGTCCATTGGACATATAATAATCCAGAAGATTAAAGCAAACCATACCGTCTAAAACAATTAACATATAGGAGGATAGAGTGGTGATTGTCTTAAAGTTTAAGTAAATTAACCAAGTTTATCAATACATAGAAATTGTTTTATTTTTTATTTAATAAAGTTTTAAAAAAAAAACATTTTATATTATAATTTCCTTATATTTATCCCTTCACTCCATAATTTAAAACAAAAAACGAATATCATGCATATGTTTACAATATAATTCAGTAATTATATTCATCAAAATGTTTAAATCACTCGGGTTTATTTCGAATTCGATATAAAGTTTGGTGAACAAATTTCTTGGAGAAATTATTCTTACCAACCCAAAAAGGATGGAGGAATCGGCACTTTATTGTCCTTGATTCCTTGTCCAACTTCGACATCACTTGTGAGATATCTAGGTATGATTGGGCTAACAAAATCTTGGAAATCCCTTTTTTTCCCTAAATTTATAAGTCTTGAAAACAATCGATTTTCTCACGATGTTTTATTGTAAATGGATCGTGTCTACATTGTCTTGTGAGACGACAATTGAGAATTTTATAAGTACACGTCTAAACGATCTATGATAAGAACATATGTTGTTGTAATTACAACTATTTGTGAATTTTAGAGTCTAAACTAATTTACGAACTTGAAACAAACAACTTGTGGAAAAAAGAAAACCCACAAAATCTAACATGATATTTTTTTTCCTCAAAAGAATAAAACTTTAATAAATTTTGGTGGGATGATTCTTGAAATAAGTCAAAGTAAGAAAAGGTTAGAATATGACAATAACATCTATTATTTAAGAAGAATATGGAAACTAAAGTAGAATCTTTGTGCTTGATTAGGAGTGAAAAAATATTGAGTGATAAAAAAAAATAGTGAGCCCTACTTCTAAATCTTAACATTTTTGTATTATTCATGTAAAAAAATGTTTTTTTTTCTTTGAAACAAAAAATAACCTTAGTCTTAACTAATCTCATTAGAGTCATAGACAGCTTACCAATATCAATACTATGTTTATAAAGTCGATTTTTTTAACAACATTAAATTAATTAAGATAATTCTCGTCGATAAACTCGAGTGGGAACGAAATATATTTTCACATTTGAAGATTTGTGAATTAAAATTCTTGTTGAATCAAAAACCACCTATGTAGAAAATGATCATTTGGGTTAGTGATAAGTCCAAAATATTTTAGATAGATTAGATTAAATATGAAAATTTTCAAATTGCATTGCATAAAAAACAACCACGATGTATGAAAATTTAAAAATTATAAATACACGGAGACACAATTTTCACAAAATGTTGAACTTACATAAATGCCCTTCAGCCAAAATTGAATTTCTACGCCAACCATTTCCGAGCTGGAGGGAAAAGATGCGCCGTCGAATTGTTCAGCTTCCACTTGACTTTAGTCAAACGTACAATGGGAAAAAGGTCATACGGACATACGGTGATCTCGACCACACACGATAATTTCCCCGACGCATATTAACGGTAAATGCCATTAGTTAATAGTATAAATTCTCTGTGAGCCATACAAGCTAGCGCAGATTCACGATCGCCGGTGAAAAGCAAACACTTCAGAGTTCCCGGTGGAAATTTCTCCGGAGACTGAGACTGCCGATTCATTTTCCCACGAATCATCATCCTTCATCGTAAACATACACACATATCAACGGAAGATCAAATGAGGAGGAGAGGTTCGAAATGCCCCCCCGCGATGTCGACGCCTCGAGCGGCGGCGAACGGAGAGGATTGTGAGGAGGAGAAGAAGAATCCGTCTAGGCTGGAGAAATACGAGTCGTTGCCGGAGTATCTGAAGGATAACGAATTCATTAGAGACTATTACAGATGCGAATGGCCTCTGAAAGATGTCTTCCTCAGCGTTTTCTCTTTGCATAATGAAACTCTCAACATTTGGACGTAAGAGGACTTTTGCTTCTGTGTTTGTATTCTTGTCTTCCATTCAGTCGTTGAATTTGATGAGATCGAATTCCTTTCAGGCATTTGGTTGGATTCCTTATATTTGCTTGGTTAACGGCGGTGAGCTTGACGGAGGAGATGACCATGGAGAATTTCACGGCGAGATTATTTTGGTAATTTTCTGAAATCCTTTCACATTTTCGTCATTTCGAGCTTCCTCACTTCAAATCATCTGTAGTTTGTCCATATTTTTTTTTACTAAAAATTGTGATTGACAGGGAGGGAAATGATGGGTGGTTGAAGACGACAACGATGAACCAATCCAGCAGCTCCGATGCTTTCTTTTCGGTTAGTGTTAATTTTATAATTTGCACACTCGGTCCAATTCTTTCGCTCTTTGAGGTTTTTTGGCACTCTTCTTTCTGAAATCACAATTAATCCCCCCTGTTCTTGAAAAAAACTCATCTCCACTAATTCCAGATAATTGCATTTTTTAAATTTCAATTTATTAAAACACTTTTAATTATCATGTATTAATAAGGCTTCAATATTATAATCTCATAAATAGTATTTGCTGGTGGTGGAAATTAGATCATGATTAGAGCACATGAACTCCGAGTATCAAGCAAATTAATAGAAAATAATAATAATAATTAAAAAAATAATAATAAAACACGAATTTTAGTCGTTTCTTACCCAGGCATTCACCGATGCACGTAACTTAGCTGCCTTCCCACAAAGATTTTGCTGTCAACAGAGATACTGATCTTATTTGGTTTATCTCTTCATAGAACCATTCTCCAACTTAGATAACAAATTAAATATTATCAGTTTGCTTTAATATTTTTTTTTACAAATTTCACAGCTTGTAACACAGTTTTTATTTTTAACTCAACTTTTCATCACTCATAAAAAAAATTCTATTATATATTATGTTATATTTAATGTAAAATTTTAAAATACTCATCCTTCGAAGTAATATAAATTAAACTAAATATTATGTACTATTTCATTTTAAAAATACAAATAAAAGTACGTTGCATAATGAACACCATATCTTATAAGATATTTTTTTTAAATACATTGAAAATAAAACCAAACAGTACCAGTTTTGCAATTTGCAAAGTGTTTTCAATTGAAAAATGAGAGTCGGCATTCTTTAACGTTTTTCTTTAATAAACAAATTATCTGTGCGAACAAATCAACAAAAAAAATCTTATCTTGGTGAGTCATGATCCATAAAGCACGAAAACTTGACATTTTTCGACGTCTGAGAGATCAGTATGATTTAGTTTCCCCGTATATGATAGAAGCTCGGATTATTTAAATAAAGATGCCCAGAGTTGACTCAGAATTTGAACGATCTCGGGGTAAAATATATTTAAAGGACAATTAATGAATTTGTAGTCTCGAAATTAGGATTTGACTATATATAAATATTTTACTATTTTTTTTGATAGATGATGAAGTTTAAGGGACATCTTTTTGAATTTAAAATTGTTCCAAAGAATATAATTCATTCATATATATATATATATAATTTTATTTGCGGAGACGATGAATTCCCGTGTTGAGCCTGCTCGACAATTAAAATAAAAAGTTTGATTTTCGATATCAACATATATATATAATTTTATTTGCGGAGACGATGAATATCCGTGTTGAGCCCGCTCCACAATTAAAATAAAAAGTTTGATTTTCAAGATATCAACATAAACTCTTATACATGGCTAGAAAATTCATCACCTTTAGTTGGTCTTAATTATGTGGTTTATCATCAATTACCTTACCCCCATCTGCATGGATTTAATGATCTGGAATTCGAACCTTTAGATTAAACAATTCTTCAACCTTTTTCAAAGTTTCGACCACTAGACAGCCAATCTATGCCATGAATAGTTTGTTATAGCATGTTTATAATGTGAAAAAACTTCTAGATTTTTAAAGGTGAAGCTTCACCCGCGTGAAATCAGGATATTGACTTCATAGTAGGGGAATGAAAATTTTTATCCATATTTTCTAGCACAACTGTCAACATGCATAGGGCATGTTCTCTTTTTTTTCTTTTTTTTTCCCCTATACTATTGGGTAGATGGATTTTTCTATGCAAGGGGTCTCCAACTCAAACCTCGTCGACAGTTGGGAGTTTGGTGTTATTGGGGTAGCATGTGTTCTGATACGCATTAATTTGTTATATTCTTATTTGAAACGTGCTTCCATTATATTCTCTTTGTTATATGCATATTTGAAGTATACTTGATTCCACATTTTATTCTCCTTGCACTTATAGTTGGACTTCTTCCATGGGGAAATGAGTTCAATCCTTTTAAGAACTCAGCCCCTTAATGAAGTGCAATGATCTCTTTCCAATCTACAGGATTCTCACGCAAGACACTTTTCAAAGTCACCACTGTTGGGAGAAATATCCATTCCCTTGTGGCCGTGGTTTGTTTTCTTGGGTGGAGCGATGGTCTGCTTAATCTTTAGCTCTACTTCCCACCTCTTCTCCTGCCACTCCCGACGTTTCTACTACTTCTTCTGGCGCCTAGACTACTCCGGAATCTCCCTCATGATAGTGGGTTCATTCTTCGCCCCCTTATACTACACCTTCTTAGACCACCCCTACTGGCGCTTTTTATACCTTTCCTCAATTGCATTGATCGGTATTCTAGTAGTCACAACGCTTCTCGCCCCGTCTCTGTCAACTGGTGATTATCGGGGTTTCAGGGCGGCTCTGTTTTTGTGCATGGGGTTCTCAGGGGTGATTCCAGCGACACACGGAGTGCTGTTGCACTGTGATCATCCGCAGGTAATTGCATCCCTCGGATATGAGATAGCTATGGGGACATTGTACGGTCTGGGGGCAGTATTTTATGTTACTAGGATACCAGAAAGATGGAAGCCTGGTGCATTCGATATTGTAGGTCACAGCCATCAGATTTTCCATGTTTTCGTGGTCGCCGCAGCGCTTACTCACTGCGCCGCCACCCTTATTATCATGGAATGGAGACGGGGTTTACATGTCTAGGATTTCTCCGAGGAATTTTATAGAGTATGCGATATTGATTTAGGATTGATTTGTTTTGGTTCAGAATTTTATGCATTATTCGGAGAGTGGACGCAATTCATCCATTATGCAAGTGATGTGATTTATTGAGACTGTCAGTGATTGTAGACAGACCAATATTCGTTCGATCTATATTGAATGTATAGTTCCCGCACAAAATCACNCGTTAAAATGACTGAACAAGGGAATTAACATGCAATACATTTAAAACCTATTTATCCTTCCAAAAAAACATATTTAATTTTTGAGGAGTTATATTTACATTTTTTTTAAAAATATGCAACACCTTTTCTGTAAAATATTTTTTTTAAAAAAAATTTATGGTGTCTCAGACCACGGCTTCTCCATTTTTTTGGTTGTTGAATCAATATTTTAATAAATGTCCAAATTTATGTCATTTAAAAATCTTAAACCAAACTATTTGCATTTGAGAGATTAAATCATATGTATCAACACGATTAATTAGATTATTAAATTTAAATCACATGTTATTATATTTTTTTAAAAAAATAAAAAATAAAACAGCCAATCTTTCGATTCTTTCTATACTGATCCGGCTTCCTTGTCGGTATAGAGCTTCTAAATTGGACGTTTATGGGAAACGGCGATGATTGGTTGGCCGTAGACAAATTATACCATGTCCTTTTCTGCTTCTTCATCTCCATTATTTCCTCCCTTATCGCCGCCCAGACCCGCTGTGCATTCGTCCGCCGCCGCAGCATATGGGTCGGATCCGTGGTATCTTCTTTCGCCGGCGTTGCCAAGGAGTTCGCTGACGAACTCGGCTTCTTTCACTCTTCCGGCGCGTCGGATAAAGATGTCGTCGCAGATTTTCTTGGAATTCTGCTTGCAGCCTTGGTTCTTTATGTATCTAAGCACAAGCCATCCTCCCGTGGAATCAAGCCAGACTCGCTCGCTCAATCTCAGGTGCTCGAAATGGTTTGATGGGTTGGGATACGGGGGATTGGTGATTGAGTTGTGGGATGTGCTTTTGTTACATTTCTTTTGTTTCAGCATCGAATGGATTTGTCGGGAAACTGGGCAACTCTTTCACAGGTTGTCTTTTAAACGCATTCTTTTTGTAATCTAGTTAGCATAACATCATTTGGGCAACGTTGGAGTAGAACATTTGAGTTCAAGATGATGCACACAAAAAGAAAATCTATTTGCAGTTTGGAGCAAAACAAATTTTTAATAATGCAGTTTACTTTATTTGAACACGTTTCTACAAACAAATTCTTAGCTAGAACATGAAAGCCTAATTATTACATGATTCTGAGCCAACACTTGCAAAACTGATGATTGCAACAAGTTCAAAAAACACAACGAAATTGACTATGTCCAGGCATACTCTTCTTGCAACTCATGCACATGATCAAATCTGATGGAACCGTTTGATGAAAGGAGACTCCAACAATTGTTTGACCTTGTTTCACCCAAGAACCAAGAACTAAAAAATGCCCCGCAAAAATATATTGAAATCTTCGAACAAAATACCGGAACCTTCAAGATTTAAAGATCTTCATTGATTTGCTTCTCTATCGATGGTCTTCAACAAACGAGATAGAACAAAATTAAACTATAGCCGTGACTTGGCGTCCCTTCCAGGTGTACTGCAATCTATGGATTTTTCAAGGAAGAAACTTTCAAGCTTTTTGGTGGTTCAGACAATCCCATACATTTGACTTTCTAACATGTAAAGATGCCCTTTCAAATAGAGCATTCTTTCCCGCCAAAATACCTTAGCCATTCAATTAGCCACCTCTATAACATCAGCTTCGCCATCACAACAATCTCCCCAACGCTTAGTTGTCTTTTCTTCAGCTGTGAAGTTATTGCCATTATCTTTCGCAGAAGTATGTTTTTCTCCATCTTCGCGATTTAATTTCTCAATGTTGTCTGACTTAGTTTCTTCATTTAGTCCATGTTGTTCCTGCTCGATTTCTGACATTTGTGAGACGGTGATTGTTGAGTTGCTAGATGATCCCTCTATGCCACCATCTTCAACCAGTGTTTTTATGTCATCAATATCTTCAACATTTACACTTGAGGGATACTCCACAGAACCTATGGGAGATGCTGAAAATCCATTTGGAGTTTCTGGCACACCAGTGAACAGTGTTGGGAAGCCATTTGGTGATAAGAGATAACCATTTGTTGAGAAAGGAATACCATTTTGCGGAGCCATATAACCATTTGGAGCAACTGTAAAGCCACTGTGAACCCACGGTTGTCCAGGTACAAACTCAACTGCTTGTGGGTTCATTATTATTGGAGGGCTGAAGTGAGTCTGATCCCCATTATGCTCACCATTTTGGAAAGAGGGCTTGTTACGGTGAAGCCGATTTCCAGATCTATTATACCCACCTGAGAGCCGTGGACCATACGGAACTCTAGCAGTAGCAGACAAATGTGGTGATCTGCGAACCGAATTAGCACCTAGTATTGGTGCAATATTCGCAGGTGATGGTAATAGTCCTCCATGTTCAGTATATACGTGAAGGGGAATAGAGCCAAAAACAGGTATCGTGGATGGATTAAATGGAGGTGCAGCAGCAGATAATTTCCTGGTTTGCTCCTTCGCAATCTCTGAATCACCTAGCTTTTCTGCCTGAGTTGGGGAAAGGACGGAACTTTCCGAGACTAGATTCTCTTCCACATTTGGCGGTGAACCAACATTTTCACTTCCCTTAGGTAAATGAACATTATTGTCTTCCCATATCGTGTTTTCATTTAAATCAGAGGAAACTCTATCTAGCAACTGACCAGTATTTTCAGCAGGATCAACGGGATGGGCAAAATTAGTCAAAGGAACTGTGTGTTGCGTCTCAGTCGCTTCATTTTTGAATAGCGTGCAATTGGAGCTCTCAGATGAAACAGAATCTCCAATTTCTGACATGGATTCAGGTCCATTTTTGCCTTCTACACTTTCAACTGTAGTTTCAGTCACTGTTATATTTTCTGGTGATTTTTTGTCAGAAGCTCCACTTGAAACCTCTTGATTTTCCTCAGCAGTTCGGTTGATTTCCTTATCACAATCCTCCCCAGAGTTTTTTTCTTCTACAGGTATCTGAGTTTGATCTACCTTGGAATTTTTTGATATTGTTACCGGTATTCCATCTATGGCACTTACCTTACTACTGAATTGAACACTTTCTTCTTCGGAACTCTCCTTGGGCAGATGCTCTACAACAGCTTTAACAATCGTACCTGGTGGAGCTAAAGCAACCTCTTTGTATGAAAATAGTTTTCTGGCAGCTTGAACTGAATTAACAGTGGAAGGTTTCATGACTTCATTAGAAACTGGGCTTGCTGGCGCTGATTTCGGATTTGCGGAGTTCTCTATCCCACTAGATACCCCAGATTGAATTATCAGTTTTGGGTTAAAGCTAGCGCTCTTTGCAAATTTTTTTGGAGCTTGAGGAACTGGTCCATGGGTAGCAACATTCTCATTTGAAGTTGTTCTAGGAGAGGTAAAATTACTTGGTTTACCTCGAATTTTGGATGTCTGAGATGTGTTGATAAAGTTGGTGTTCAATTTCGCCAGAGTTGGCCTCCTAGAAGCAGAGGTCTTGCGGACCATGGGCAAGCGTCCTTTTGGAAAAGCTTCTTGCCATCCTTCATCAGAGAGATCATCTTTCCCGAGATCCTCGTTTTGATCCAACAAAGTTTCATCTGATGATCTCAACTCTGAATTCTTGGGGGAATCCACAAATTGAGACTCGGATTTATTCTCTACCTCCGATCTATTTTCTCTATCGCCCAAGTTCTCTGCAATAGGTTTCATGGTAGATGGGAATTCATCCTTTTGATATTCATCAGTCCCTGTTTCCCAATTAGGGCCTACTTTTCCCTTGAGCTGTACAAGAAAAGAATGTTTATCAGAAAAAATCTCTGCATAAGAAAGAGTAGTAAATATCAGATCTACACATGAAAAATACGAATATTTCAACCTTGGCAAGAGCCTGCTTCTTTTGGGCATCTCGTGCTTTCATTTCTGCATCTGGAGTTATATAGTCTAATAGGTCTGACACGCTGATTCCACAAAGAATAGAAAATGAATTGCAGTTTGGTGAAATCCATCAAAAGTGGTATAAATAGTTTCACCTGACTTACTGGAAAAACTGATAGTGTTCTTTCTGAAACCAGGCCTTTACGATGCCTAACTAATAGTGTTTTTTCTGATGGTATAAATATTAGTAGGCTACAGTGAACTAATAGTGTTCTTTCCGAAACCAGGCCAACAGCGATGCCTAACGAATTCACAAATACTCCAGAAAAACTGGATAATCCATACCTTAAATGACCTTTGCTAGAAATGGAAGCATCTGGTTTTGGGGTGCCATTTCGTGCAGCTTCTTGCTGCTCCAGAGCCTTGGACTCGAAATATTCAAGCCATGCAGCAGCATCCTAAAATTTTCAAATGAGATTGAGAAGATCATTCCAAAAACATTAATCCCAGCGTCATATATAGAATCATGCATTACCTGTGTACGGAGATCATCTGGTCCAAGCTTGGTTTGCAGAATCTGAAGTGTAGTTTGTTCGTGCTGAACACTCAAGGAATATGCTTCCATCAATGAGAGAGCAATTGCAATCGCATGATAGCTAGCTGCTGTCTGAAAATGCAAAAATTCAGCTTATCAATTTTGGTAAGAAAGAATTATGAGATTCCACACTAGGTTTAACGAAACATCTGCATTCCAAAGGTACTCTAATCTTGTCTAACTTCAATTCCAGTTGGCGCCAATTTCATTCCCATTTTCTATGAAATCCTCATTGCATGAAAACATGGTTCTCTTGTGAGATCAAAGATGCTCAATTTAAGGCCAATGGAGAGATGAGCAAACATGCAGTTTAAAATTTAGAGACCTGGGCTCATTATTCTCATCAAAAGACAAGTATTTTCTAAAAGGTCTATTCTTTACTGAAAAATCCAAACAGGACGATTAATCAAGCCTGACCAACATAATTGAATTTTCGACTACAGTCTGTAATATGAAAAAAGAAATCATATCTGCGGTTTGTGCAACATTTAAATTTTAACATTTCATCCGTATCTAATACAAGAATGGTAATTGAAACACACTTTTGTTATGCAGAAAACAATTAAGTAAATATTGCATAATCAACTACTTAAATGGATGAAGATGCTTTTGTTACTCGAACTTGTTGATAAATGGTAAAGAACGGCATGTGTGAAGTGGGTCACCCTTCTTTTCTTTGTTCACGTGATTTAAGTACATAGACTTTGTCCACTTCTGCCAATGGAATTTTAAGATAGTCATCGGAATGTGGCCGTTCATGCAGTAGGTTATCAGGGTTGACACGTTAGACTCGAGAGTTTTGGGATTAAAAAGATACAAGAGTTTTAGTGCTAAAAATAAGTTTAGCATAAGCATTTTCATCATTGGTATCAGCACGCATTTGCGGAGAGATACTGACAGATATAGATACAAAAATACACGCATATATACATACAACTCACACACATACACAGAGAGAGAGAGAGAGAGAGAGAGAGAGATTACTTGTATATGATCTGCTCCTAGCAGTCTTTGGTTGCACTTGAGAGCCTCATGCAGATATCTAAGAGCAATATGGACGTTCCCCAGGCCTTCTTCCATCATAGCTACATTAATATAGGTTGCAGCGGTATTTGGATGAGAAGGTCCACAAGTTAGATGCAAGAGATACAGTGCGCGATTGACATACCTAAACAGTCAAGATAGAAGCCACTCAGCTCAGTCTTGAACCATTGAGGACATTTAGGGACAGAAATTTCCCAATTGAAAGTAGTATAATGTAAACATATTATGATTCCAAAGCTTTTGATGTAGGTGTCAGATGGAATAATATAACAAAATTCACAGAATTTGATACTAAGATGTTAACTTTTAATAAACTCCACGTCTTGAAAAAAAAAATGTCAACACAAATATTCAGCTATTTACCATAGCAGTTGTTAAAATCAAATAAACTTTTGCAGGTTGAATAAATTACAGGATAGTACCACAACATCAAACAGTTGCAACTTCTAGTGTTCCCACAAGTTAGGAATAGTGGGATAATTAATTTGTTGCCAACCAAAGAGTCAAAACGAACGGTCCATGATATATCATGACACTTGAGCTCATAAAATGGCAAACTGGACAAAAGGTCAGCCTTTTCAGTAAAGTAATCACCAAACATAAATTTTGCCTATGATGACCTGTCATGACACTGAGATCATAATATAGCCAACTGGACCGAAGTTCAATCTTTTTAATCAAACAATCACAGTAAAAATATATTTTCCTCATACAATTTATAATTTTTCCGATCAATATTTATGTTTTACCAGCTCTCAATTTTTCATGTTTTACGACATAAATTTGTCCCAAGAATAACTAGCTTACTGTAGACACCAACTGTTAGAAACTTAAGTCAATGGGGCTCAAGTGGTCAAGAGGTTATATGTCATGGGCCTTAATACATTGGGATGTTATGAAAATTCTAGGAGTGCCTTGGGAAAGGGCAAGGGTAATATGATAGGGGGAAGTTGGTTGGTGTTAACCATGCTTGTTATTTTTCATTGTGACGGTTTCAGTTAGGGGAGAGTGAGAGCTCTTGTACATAGATAATTCTCTGGGTTTATTTCAGCATTATATTCGTTTTTGTTCATCTGCAACACCAAAATTCCAATATTTACTAACCTTGACCTCAGATAACATTGCATTCACACAAATGGGGAAAAAGGGGTCAACCCGTAGGTAACTTACCTATGTGGAAGTACCAAGCTTCTCTAATTGTGCTCCAAACTCTAGCCTCTAGGGTACAAGATTAATGGAGAAGTCATTCTGAAACAACTGATCCTAACTCTAATAAAAAAATAGCAGCAGAAAACCTAAATTGAACTGCAAAGTGCACAATTGTTTGATACATTATTGTTTCAATAAATTTCCATTCTTTTACAAACCCATCGTCCAATGGATATTTAGTTCAAACATGTCATTGCAGATGCTTTTCCAACTGTGGCCAAAACCTTAGTGGAGAAAGTTCATATACCACATTCAGATAATGTGATCTGAAATTAAAATAAAAAAATTGTATTTCCAATGTTGAACAAGAGTAAACAAAGCTAGTCTCATGTACGAGAAATAAATATGAGGCAACTTCAACAACATAAAAAGAAGATATTCATGCTTACCATTAATGGAACTTAATAAAGTTTTTGTTTTATTAAGTGAATAACTAATCGATGAAAATCGCATCAACTTTTAGACGAAGGAAACTTTCCACATCAAGAGACATAGCTAAGTTGCAACTAGAAAAGATTTTGGGATTGCATGAACATACTTCAAAGCCAGCTCTGTATGTTGGAGCCGATAGTAGAAGACAGCTAAATCTCCATAGCTTTTCATTGTATCCGGGTGATCAAGTCCAAGCTCTCTCTCATTGATATCTAAAGCTTTTTGCTGGTAGATTGTAGCCTGCTCGCATAGATATAAAAAAATGGATGATATTGGGGGTAAATCATAAGGCCTAGAAAAGTAGTCAGACGTATCTACATATTCAATCCAATTTAAAATGAAACACCACAGAATACAAGTTTACAAAAGAAAGTAAACAATCCAAGTCCTAAACATATGATGCCTCATGGACAAGGTTGTCTATTGATCCAAAATTTTGCTTACATAGCCCGGTGCTATTGTTTGAAAATTTGTCAGGCCTCATAACTACACATCAAATGGATTGTCAATGTGCAAACATCGTATCTCACTTTTTGATGTATGATACAATCAAACCTACAGTTTTCATTAGGGTCAAAGTTCAATATCATGGTTGTTTTTACCTGGAAAAGCCCAAAAAAATAACTGGATATGTCCACCTAACAACCGAAAAGATTGCTTAAACCTTCATTTTAAGCATTAATTAATATCTGTCATCGTCACTAGCCATTCTCACCTGTCAGGTTATATTTGTGACAAGGCGGCTACTGACTAATCCCTGATATCGATGAAAGTCATGTACAGAGAGGCCCATGGTTTGTTTAACAGAGTGGATCAAATGCATAAGTCTGGTCATTGGAGCATACAACTAAAATTTTGAAGATTTGACTCCCAGTACCTGATTAAAATCCCCAGTGTGGTAGAGCACCACAGCCAACAAACTATAAGCGCCAGCTGTCATTCGATGATAAGGACCACAAACTGACACCAGTTTTGCGAGTGCCTTCAAACATTAAAATGAATGGTGATCACACTTTTGAGCAGATGTATAATCATAATTAACTGCCACAGTGAGAATTACTAAAGGAACTGACTAGGATAATGATTGTTACCTTAGTTCCATGATTAACAGCATCCTCCAATTTGCCCTTATCCAAGGACGTCTTAGATGACTCCAAAAGTGTACGACCGTCTGCAGATGAGCAAGCAACGTGCTATGGAAGATAAAATGCTGTCAGAAGTCAGAACTACCTGATAATACTCCGAAATCTCATTTGCCATACAGAAATGAATCACTAGAAGCATACCTTATAAACAGGAATCATGCTGATTATATCTGATTTTCTGAAAGGGGAGGGAGAGTCCATATCATAGTCCCTGGGAACAAGTTCAAGGCCTACCTGAAAAATATTACATATGTATCAGGTAAATTGATTCCTCTTAGTCAAGTCATTTAGTACCTCAGGAGGCATTACCCTACCTTGTGGCAAAGCCCCCGAAGAAGTGCAAACTTTCTCAGCTCAGTGCCTGTTTCATCCTTCCATTGCCACCCAAACCTCTTCTGAAGGAATTTCTCGACCCACTTCCATTTTAGTTCATCATCAACACTGGCATTCACATCAACATTTTCTGTAGTTGATGACCCTAGCAACACATTCAAACACGAAGCCACTGATGAAGCCATATTAGTTATATCATCCACTGCTGCAACTACAGCCTGCAGAATGTGCTTGTATGCTCGAACAACCATCTCATGAATACAGAGGGACTGGACATGAGGGAGCTTATCGGCAAGTTCAACCTGAGGAGGATGAGATATAAACCAAAAGGTATGTAAGGTTTGAAAACGTCTTTGCCTAAGGAAGAATATTGAATGTTCCCAGAGAGCAAAACATGGAGGGAGAGGGTGGGGGTATATAAACATAATAACATATCAATTCATGCGTTGCTAGAAAATATAAGAAGCTATATATCTACTACATTTCACAAGAAAATATCTCCTGCTTATTTAATTCCAAAAGCCTGATGTGGGGAGGCAATAAATTGAGATTTACTACCACTTCATCATTTTCTAGGTCTAGTAGCCTTGTGAACCATTATTGGCCACCATGCCATTTTCTTGAGATTTTCTCTCTTTCCTCATTTTTCAGGAACTTTCACTTCCCTTTCTTAAACATACCTAATCTACATGTGTCAATCCATTGATAGTAAATGCTACAGCATCCTGACTTGTGAACTCAAAGCACACACTGGTTTCTAGAAGTTCTATATGAATTTTTACTCCAGCCATTCTGAGAAGTTTGCCTTGAATACGAATATATCGAAAAAGTAATTCAAACCAGTTTTTCACTCTAAAGTAAGACAAGTTCTCTTTGAAGCATTTAATCCCTGGGTCGCAGTATTCTATTCTACCTGTAAATCTATGAATAAAACATGATATTCTCAGACATGAAACTTTGACTTTAAATTTTTTCCATTACTTTTTTCAATTGACTTCATATTAATCTGAACAAAACCTAAACAACGCACTCAGTGAATGCAGCTAAAGCTGACCTTGTTTTCAAAATTATATCAATTGAAAAGGTTATCACAGGTCTTCGATAATCATATTGGTGGATGGAACATCTATAAAGCAATGGATTTACATTTTTACAGTTGGTATGCATATTAGATTAGCTGAAGGGCTAACGAGTAGATCAACCAAAATGTGAAACATACAATATAAAAGAAGAAAGGGAATTTAGTTGTACTAACCCATTAAAAACCTCTATTTTTAAAAATAACCTTACTCAATTAAAATTTTATAATATAGCCGTACATCATTTAAAAATCCTAAAACACCCCTCTTCGACCATTTTCTCTATCTTATTTTAATTTTGGGTTTGATGTGTAATATTTTTTTTAACAATCAT
This sequence comes from Primulina huaijiensis, assembly GCF_012295235.1. Classification (NCBI taxonomy): domain Eukaryota; kingdom Viridiplantae; phylum Streptophyta; class Magnoliopsida; order Lamiales; family Gesneriaceae; genus Primulina; species Primulina huaijiensis. The sequence continues at coordinate 28,293,634 of NC_133307.1, forward strand.
ATAAATGGTAATTTTTTTATAATTATTAAGTCATAAATATCTATCATGAGATGATTTTTACAATTTGATTGTACTTTGATAAATATTTATTTATACCAGTAATGGTGTTTAGTACGAATTAGCGTAATATTTGGTCAATTTAATATAAAAATACTAAATTCATTAGAATAAATTAATAATAATAATAATAATGAGATCTATCATTATCATTCTTATTTTTCATCATTATTTATAATTTTTTAAATAATATTATTTTATTATTTATTTTCTATTTAAATATTAAAAAAAAGAGAAAAAGAAAAATTGACTTGCATTAACTATCCATATTGCAAAAATGGAAATTGTTCTTACTATTTATTTTTTTAAAAAGAAAGCTAACTTATCTTTTACTAGATTACTAATTTTGGTAGAAGATTCATTATTCTATTTTCAGATGTTTTTTTATATATGCATAAATTTTCAGATTTTAATCATGAACTTGTTTCTTTGTTGTGTTTATGTAGAAATGGTTGAAATAAATGCTTAAGGTTATTTTTAAAAATTAACTTGAAACCAAAATTCATTATGATTGTTTGTGGGTTGCCATTTGAGAAAATACCTCAGAAAGTAATCAAAGATTAGAAGACAAAACATATTACAAATGAAGAATTACCACACGGCCCAATGAACACATCTGCAAACCCCTGGTATGCATGAAATCTGTCAGTGTCCGTCCGTCAACTGGAGAAAGTTCCAATGAGCCAAAATCAGCAACCTGTCAAAATTCAAAAACCAGCGATGAGACATATTTATGAATGGCTAATATTAGCTGTGAATAAAAGACTAACCAGCTTAGGGAGGGCAGTATCAGAATAGTATTTATGTGCCATCTCGGTCAACTCATCAGGTGACTGTCAAGATGAATTGAAATAAGAGCAGTCCGTCAAAATGCGTTATAAGCCACAATCAAATGAACTTTCTACACATTTGCATGGACGAGATCCATTAATTTTCAGAACATATATCATAACCTGGATCTAATTTCACGTATCAACTCGAGAAGATGTGGCAGGAATTACAGCAAGTTGGATGATATACATAAAAATACCCACAACCTTAAGATGAAGACCAGTTTCTGATTCTTTGAGGCGCAAATATGACGCTTCAGGAATCAAATTTTTCCACATTAGTTCCTTCTCCTCATCTTGGTTCTCAAGTTCCTTCTTGTTTGCATCAGAATTGTCATTAGCATTCACCTCCTTACTCAAATCAGTTTTGTTGCTCCGGCCATCTGCTTTCTTTTTAAAATCCTTCAGGAGCCCATGCTTCCCAAGACCTTTTACAGCTGGCTCAACTTTAGCTTCTTCATGCTTTTTTGACTCATTTTTTCCAGAAGCCTGATTTTGCAGGTGTTGCACCCAACAGGCACCAAGCTCCCATCTAATGGACTTTGTCGGTTTAGATTCCTCTCCTTGCAGTCTGTCCAAACTTTCACTTAGAACCTTCCTCACCAAAGGCCTACCGGACAATAATTCTTCGATATCCGCATTCTGGATTCTTGGAACTGGGCCAGATGATTGGTGCGTGCTGGACTTGTGCAACAGCATTCTCAAGCTGCAAACTCAGACTAAAGCACCATGATCAATTGCCCAAGATAGAGTCGTTATCCAATGAAATCAATTCTCATTATCCTTGTATGGAATACATGATTTAATTTTCCAGAGTATATAAATTTGGTAAGCAAAATGTTGAAAGTGGAGCATGTTTCGCTGACCTATTAACATTCAACGCATTTGCTCCTCCCTCTGGGTGATCCTCAATGTCAATATCTTGAGGAATGGGATTATCCTCCCAATTCACCTCTGATGAAACTTTCACAATAGCTGTATACCCACAGTGCCTAACAATAATGACTCCCAAAGTAGAAGTGTCCTGAAATGAAATATGATCCCATCACGCAAAATTTATAATTTCAATATTAATACAACTAGCTGGAATATCTAGAAAGAGAAGCGGAAAATTATAGACAGACATGGACAGTTGCACTCTCATCTGCAGTGATTCCTTTAATCAAGTTTCTCTTAGTCAGCTCTTCGTCTGACAGTCCAAGAACCTGGCTTCCGTCAATTTTGCCATCCAACTTTGTGCTTGCATCTGGAATGTCTTTTAACACGCTTATAAATAGATCTCCAATTCTTTCCTCATTTAAAGCTGATGAACCAGAACAATCACTAGACTGTAAATTGTTGTTCCTGAGCCGTTCGATCACAGCAACTGCTTTACAGACTGAAACATCAACAAATAGACTGTGAAGGAGAAATGCTTTTCGATCTCGTGTTTGCCTCTCTTCTGCTGTTTTACATGGCATTGCTGCCAAAATAAGGAACTCTTTTGCCCACGGCCTGCAGTCATATTTTCCATCTCTTCCTTGTCCACCCCCATTTCCTCCCCAATTTTCATCTTCCACGGGAAGCAGAGTGAAGATTGATGGGTTCTCGGCAACAACAGGGGGGACCAGCCAAGTGTTTGCGCGGAAACCATATGGAAGATTTCCAAACTGAAACAACAGCATAACATCATTTAATCTCTTCCAAAAATGTAACAGGTTTAAGCACAAAGTTACTCACTTTATTGTGCTCTATGAAAGCTTTCATGAGAGCCTTATATGCCTGAGAAGACAAATAGCACCACACAATTCAGAAGATTTTAGTTGAATGCAGTATGAAAATAACACAACTAATTATGCTTGAATAGCAGAATTTGGAATAGACAGACAAGAGAAATGTGTAAAGCAAACTCCCCAGCACAAGAAACAAGCAAATAGATAGAATTTTGATGGTGATCAGGATGAGCTTCGATGTCTAAAGTATGATCACTCATTCTAACGAAAATAAAAACTCACTAGAGCTGGCACGCTAAAAACGTAGAAAAAGTTGGGGAGCGGGAGCTTTTACCATACATCTAGCTGCCTCAGGATGACTATATAATACCCCATGAAGCACCAGAGCTCTGACAGTCTCATCATTGTAGAACCATGGGCGTTTCAGTATCAAGTTCGTAAATATCGATTGGGCTCTTGTGTATTATTGATAGGAATAGGGATAAGGTCATGTCTAATATTTTGTTGTGAATGGATGAATAGTCCGCTTATTGTAATTAAAAACTATTAAGTATTTGATAAAATATCGTTTCTTATTAAAAAAAAATTCATAAATTACTGTAGAATAGGTTTTGGCTTACACAAGTAGATAAAGCTAAAAGAATGCAACAAGAAGAGAAGCTGGAAGGGATATCTCTCTACATATGTTCTTATTTTTCAGCCAGAAAGTAACCCCTACCCTTAACCTTGCTTGAAGCTTATATCTTTTACGTTATACCATGCTGTAATTGGATCCTTCAATCTTCTACAACAGAAAAACATTAGAAAGGTATATTTATTTCTGAACAAAAAATAACTCACAGATTCAAAAATTCTGCTAATCTGCTGCAAGAGGCATATCAACGAGTGGCTCAAAAGATTGCGTTTTCCAGCAGGATAAAAACCATTTTGAGAAGCAACAATTGTTGTTGGTTTCCCACTGCTAAACCGTACCTAAATACAAGTTCAACTTCAGCCATCACCACGTCGACTCTCATAATGAACACATCGTGTGATGAAAGAGAACAAAGAACTGTCACTTAGGAGTTTGAGATACTAACATCAATTTGAAAGAAATCTTCATCTGTTTTATCTTCAACGTACGGGCGAGTAGATATCCTGATGTCTGCAAATATTATGGACTTACTATTAGCGAACAAAGTACATATCTCTGTCTAGACAGAAGATTACCTAAGTAGTCACAATATCCAATGTATAATTATTGGAAAACCTGCATATTACATCTTTATCCAATTATAAAAGGAATAAACTTCCAAATACCAGACAAATCAATAGAAATACAAAAGACAATCCTTCTAGATGGGAGAACTCCTTCAGCTTATTAGCTATACCAATTGCTTGCGAAGCCAATATAAGGCCGCCACATTAGCCACTCCTTGAGAAGTTGAAACCAATGACAAGCTACTTTGAACAGCTTTTCCTTATCTATAAGCATTCAGTGCATTCATAATCCAACCTATAACGTGAACATAGACCGATCGAAACTGATCTAATGGTAGACCTTTTTCAAGTCATCCCTTCCATTTGTCCACTCCCAAGCAAGTAACAACATTAAACTCAGGGTGATGGATATTTAAGAAAATGGACCAGGTCAATCATATTTTTCAAAACATAAATTCCTCAGGTATATTTGAAATCCACTGCAGAGAGTCAGTTTTTAAAAATAATGGTTGATTAAAGTTAGATAACAAAATACTCCGCGTTGCTCAGAATTCAAAGTTGTCACATGTAATACATCGGCTGCACCTAGGTTGTTAGTGTTATGGGTTTGAGCTCTTATTTTAGATTCATAACCAAACGTTAAAACTACTGATACAAGTCAGCACATGGTGCCGAGGGGGTTCCTCTCTTGACCTAACATTATGCTCGCCACTATCATTTCTCAAAAATAACACCAACCGTTCATAATTCACAAAATCAATCAAATGCTAACAAAATGGCAAAGTTTAAAATGCGAATAATGTCCTCCACTCACACTGAATCGGCGGAGTGAGGTGAGAGAATGAGAAGAATTCGTAGAACTGCCCAAGCCTCGGCGGCGGGTACATCAGCCCCGAAGCGGTGTCGCCTTTCTCCACAGTATCCGCTCCGGCGGATGCGTCAGTTGCGTGAACGTCCTGCTTCGCGGTCTTGACCTTCGGAGAGACGGCCGTGGAACCGCCGGCTTTTTTGTCGGTAGCTTTAGCTTTTGGGGAAGGACCCGACGCCACATTTTCCGAACCGGGTTCAGATTCGATTAAACCGTTTTCTTTTGGACCAAATTCCTTGATTGCGGTCCGTGAAACCGGTTTAGGGGATGAAGATGAGCCGAATGAAGTTGTGCAGGCGATGATGTCTAACAGCCGTCGGATGTGAGCCACTGCTTGCTCTTCTGTGTACTTTTCTGCACCAATTTAAAAAAACACAAAATTTTGCATTTGAGCCCCCTATATTTACATTTATAGCTTCATGCCCCTCAATTTATATAATCTCAACCCATTAAAGGATATATTTGATAATTTTTTTGATATTTTTAAAAAAATATTTTTTCGGAAATATATGAATCTTGATTATATTTTTGGAAGGAGATATATTTCGATCAGATATGTCCTTAATATCAAAATGTTGAAACGATTTAGTTTCTTATTTTAAAATTATAAAATATAATATTTTTACAAAATATGATATACTATGTGATACCAAGGGATGAACCCATCAAGATCATGTCCAAACTCCCGGCCCATTTCTGGGCCCCACAGGTGAAATGCCCATGAGCAGCTCAGGTATTCTCCTATAAATATCAGGTTTGAGCGTATGATTTCGCATTCACTATATTATTTTCAGACTCAGGACAATTTCAAAACCTGCGTCTGGACTAGTGACACTTACCGGAATCAGACCTTAAATTTCCCGTGAGTATCACTATGTAATAATCTTTTCATGTACATTTTAATACGTAGAACATTACCTTGGGAGACAAAAATTCGATTTATTTATATTTCGAAGAAATAAAAATAAAAATATTTACCACATAGTTTTTTGATAAAAACTACTTTCATTAATAAAATAAAAAGAGTAATTATATAATTATACTGAACTATTCCATTAGATAATACAACTTAACAATTCACACATAATCAAACAAACTATTTAAATTGCAATTAATGTACATCGATAGAAGGTGAAAACACCGTAAGAGTTTTAGGCATACCTTGAACAATGGTGAGGTGGTAGGGCTTGAGTGACGAAATTTCCACCGTCTCTTTCAAATTTGGTCCTCGAAGCTATAAAAAATCATGTAAAATTCATAATAACTTAAATTAAATAATATGTGAATTTAATTGGTCTAAAAAATGTTTACCTCGTGAGACAAATAATAGTTGGTCAAGTGACAAGTCTCCACGTGTACGGATAAAAGTTTTTTCACATCTAAAATCCTGTCCGTCGATATTCCCTGTAATAATAATAAAAAATATATATATAATGCTAGTAGCTTCACAATGAATTATAATTTAATTGTATATAATTGGCTTTTCATTTCATTTTTATTCTTAAATTTCACAGAGAATGCATGCAACTTCTCTTTCAAGAAGAAAATTGTTTAAATTTTTCTAAAAATTTATTTACATTTTTTGGGGAAAATATATTTAGATTTTTATTTTTGTATGCAAAACAAAATAGGGTTTTTTTCCTCTAATTTTTCGAATTTTAATTTCTATCACTTTTCCCTCGTACGTAATCCTGTCTTCACCACGACTATTATATAAAAACTTTATTATCGAGGAAAATACAAAAAAAAATTAAATTGAAAGTTTTTTAATCCAATAAACATTAATGTTTAAATTAATTTTCCTGTCGATTGTTGTTTTCCTATTTTTTTTAAAAAAATACATTAGACTATTTTTCATCTGCGAAAATCCAATATGTCAAATTTAAATAATTTTTCTCGAAAATATTCTTTAATAATTTAACATAGTTATCCATTAAAACTCACCTTTTTCAGTAAAATTAAATTATATTAAAGATTAAATTAAAGATAGGTTCATTATGTTCAAATTAAATTATTAACCACAATGTAATAATAAAAAAACAACTTAATTTAAATACCTTCAGTGTCACTTGTGAGTCTTCAGGTGTTTCTACCGTTATCTCTATTACAGTCGGCAACACTGCAAGAAATGTGAAACAAAGATGGAAGAAGCAGTTTCTGAATGAAATAAGCAAAAAAATAAAGGGCATAAATATCTCTTCATCATAATTTTTTTGTAAATTATAAAACGAATTTCATCATCGCAATTATTTTCGTTTTTGAATCAAAGTCTCAAATTCGTGAAACAGTCGTATGATATATATATATATATATATTTGAACCTTGTAATGGACATACAAAATTTTATATATAGTTTGGAAATAATCAAACCTTTCTCTTCCTTCTTCTTCTTGTCTCCTTTGGCTTTGTGGGGTTTAGTCTTGCCGGCTTTAGGAGCCATTCGAATACAAAGTCACAAATTGTGTGATTTGATTCAATTTCAAATGGCAATGTCACAAATACAAATTGTTTACTTCCAATAAAAACACATATAATAAAGTTGCATTAACAATATATATCCCTTCCAAGATAATGGCTTAGAATCCGATAATCCCCAGAAATATTATTCAAGATTTCGGCATGTTTGTGGAGTAAATGTGAGACTTGAATAAACGAGTAGAAAAGTTCGAAGTTTTATTTAAGGAAGTGAAGAAGAAGTTGTTGCAGAAATGTTTGTGGGTTAGGGACCAAGAGAGGAACAAAAATGAAAGAAAAAAAAGAGAGAAGAGGATAGGATAAGGTAATACACAACCCACAAGCGATTTTTCTCCCGTTAAATTTTGTACTTTCTCAAGATGAATGTAAGGCTGACAATTCGAGACATCTCGCGTATCCCAGCTTAGCTTCTTCTTGGATTATTTATTTGTCTCGCAATCACAATCGCCACTTATTCTCTAGCTCCGTCCACGAACAAATATTTCATTAATATACGTACATAATATATAATATATATATGGGGATAATTAAAACACATTTACAGATGTTGGTATTTCATATGTCGTGTAGAGCTAGGTGAGTTTTGAGTCACTAGCTCTTATTTGTCATGTAGACTTATCGAGAAAAATTTAAGGAGCAGTGTTCAAACTTTAGTTTCGAAATAAAAAAAAATTGTGAATTATTGATGAAATCGAAAATTAGAAATTATTTTCAAATTAAAAATATATGAAAATTTTGAAGACAAAGAAAAATTGATTAAATATTTTGTAAAATATTTGAAAAGAATGCCATTTGAATGTATAACAAACTTTGGTTGAAGCTTTTATCAAACACTTTATATGCAGGATTTTGGTTTTGCATATATACGCTAGAAACAAGAATATGACACTTGGAAAAATTTCTGTGCCATTTTCTGACATTGAAACTGTCATATTTGACTTTCTGACCATTTGGTGGTGAGGCTTGGTTCCAAGAACAAAATGGTTGAAGGAACAAGCTGATCGAATGAGCAAAACAGTTGATGAGATGGTTGGATGAGGAAAACTGTTGAATGCATTTAGCCGGTTGGATGAGCAAAACAGCCGAATGCATGTGGTTAGGTTCGATGCCTATAATTCTTGATTCGTTGATTTCTGTGTAAAGTGTAAACACGAAAGTTGTAGTTTCTAGAGAATCAATAATCATTCAATTTCAAGTTCATACGAGAGATATTTGCTCAAATACCAGCATTGTTCATGTCCAATCGGAAGCTGTATACGTGTTGCAGACCAACAACTTCATGCGATTTATCAGCTTCTTAAGCTTCGATTCAGACTTCAATCTTTGCAGATGATTTTTATATCATCATCTTATATTTCTAATACATTCCGAATCGCTCCATTCCGTTACAATAATAGAGCTCAGAGATACGGTCAAAATACCAGGAGAGGTCTATCGAGTCGTCCGGCTCAAGGATGTTTGGCCGGTCAGATCTTGAGACCACCCCAACATTAAATATGATTTTAGAGAATTGAGTTGACTTTCCAACCGCTTTAGCCTCTAGTCATTTGGATCACTGGTTTGTGATATATTTTAACCACACATCACCTCGTCTTATTTTCAACTTGACTTCATTTGAATTTTAGCTTGTCAAACTTGATATCTTGCAATTACACTCTTGAATAAATATACTAGAAACATAAGAACAAGTTTAACTATCATCAAAATTAAGATTGCTAGTGTTTCCGCAACCCAACTGATGCAGATATGTTTTAGCTTATCATTAATATTTATTTTATACACTATGCATAGTTTGGTAGACATGATATGATAAACATGTGATGTATAATATAAGGATAAGTTAAGGATATATAAGATGTAGGATATCATATTTAATGTTTGGTATGATTTTAATAAGAATGATTAAATTTATATATTAGATTGTAATGACAAAATTAATCTTATCATAAAAAATTTTATAATTTCAAAGTTGTTGTTTGAGTTTATATTTCTTATCTGTTCATGCGCCGACAGTACTTGCATGATTTATTTATTTTTACCTAATTTTATATATTATATAAATATGATATTTGAGCCCTTGATTTTGTGAGTCAAGTCAAATGTCAATTTTTAAGGTTAATCGAGTGATACTAATAATCTGATTGAGATTTATAAAAATCATATATATAATTATCTCGAGTTCATTTATATAATTATCATATTATATAATATATAAAAATAAATAAAAATATTTATTTGATTTTAATTTTATATTAAGGTCGAAAGGCATGGGCTTTTACAAGAGGAAACTTTAAATATTTATAAAAATCATTAATATAATTATCTCGAGTTCAAAACACCATTATTTTTTATAATATATAAAAATAAATAAAAATATTTGATAGGGTTTAAGATTTTTATATATTGAGGGTAATTAAGTCATTTGTGGTGTTTTTTATCATTAAATTAAAATTATCACATCTCATAAAAAAGATATTTTATTCTTGTATAAAATTATTTATCACGGGCTTTCTAAAAAGGTATCAAGCATGGGATAACGAGGATTATTTATCAATCTCTCTCTTATCCAGTGTACCAAACTATACCTAAAGTGACTGTTGCACTGTATGAAGAAAGAAAATTCTTGATTGAAAATGTACAAAGTTCTTTTATGGATACAAGGAGTTTAAAAGCATGAAGTTATGTTATACAATATCTTTGCCTAAAAGTGTGAGGGGATGCTCATTGTTATATTGATTAATGAAAATAGCATGATAGCATTGTAGCTATCGGCGTCCGGTTATTGTTTCGCAACGCTTGGTAATTTGGTTACTTAAAACTCATCGCAACACAAATATTATGTTTTAATCGTTCTCGTAAAGATAATTATCGTATCCCAATATCAACGAGTATAATTCAGTGACCACCAATTGGAAGCTACGGGAATTCAGCATCCACATTTAGTATCCGGACCATATGCACCATGTTTATCAAGCATCATCTGCATCTCATACGAATCAATGAGGCCCTATATTATTCGTAGAAGACCGTAGGGAACACTTATATTACAAACTTTTTATTATAATTAATAATATTATCATCTTATTTTCTATAATTCTTCAGATTATGGATTTAATATTATTATTCTTTTATGATTAATATAGATTATGGATTTAATATTATTATTCTTTTATGATTAATATTAATAATATAATTTATTTTTATTAATTATATTAATATCACATTATTATTATTAAGGAAAAAAATGAGTGCAGCGACATAAGTGTGTTTAAATTATTTTGAAAAGTGATTCTAATCTCACTAAGTTATAATAATTTATTGAGATGAGAAAAATAGAAAGAAGGGTGTTTTGGAATTATTAAATAAAAAAATATGCTATATTGTATAATTTTTAATAAGGAATGTTATTTTTAAAAATTGCATATGAGCTAGAGTAAATAAATTCTCTATATTGATTCTATTGGCTAGTTTGTTTTCTTTTTGGAACAATTTGTTGCAAGATTAGGTTGTAGTCTTGTATCTTCCAACTTTGTCAATTTTAATTATTTTTTGTAGTAAGTGATGATGTATTTCTATATTCATGAGCGTCGAGGATTTCCTAATTCTATGAATTTATCTTAGTAGAAATTTTATATCTTTTGTAGCACAAAAGAAAAATAATTAAAATTGCAAAAAATTCAAAAATATCATACTAAAAATAAAAATTTGACAAGATAGATAATCAAAATGGTAATTTGCATATAGAAAAATTAATATACAAGATCAGATATATAATTTTACATATAGTTTTATTTATATAAATTTTGATACATATAATTATTTTCTATATAATTTAAATAAAAGTAACAATTTTTGATTTTATAGCAATATTATTAAGTTTTTCTAGTTAAATAATGAAAACAATCATATTTATTAAAAAAAGAAAATATTCAGGAGCTGCTGAAAGCGGAAGCTTCCCCCCAATGGCTGAGCCCGTACAAATCCAGAGACTCCCGCAGGACGCCTACATCGACGCCGTCCGCTGGCTGCCGCAGTTCTCCACCTTCACTCGCCATATCCTCCTCGCCGCTTTCGACTCCGACACCTCCACGCATTCCCTCCGAACTATCGCCTTTTCCCCTTCTCAGAACGCCTCTTCTCTGATACCCCAGTCTTCGCTTTCCGTTCCTTCAAGAATCACTTCACTGAGAACCTGTTCTTCTACCTTCAACCCCTCCAGACCGATCATCGCTGCTTCGACATTTTCCGGTTCACTCCTATTCTTTACTGCTGATTTAATTAACGGGTCTTTGAGTTTCGAGTTGTCGGTGCCTGAAAAGGGGCTCCATAATGGTTTCGTTTCGGGAATTGATTTGAATGAAAATGGGTCGGAGTGCGTGAGTGTTGGGGAGGATGGAAGGGTCAATTTGGTGGGTTTGGCAGAGAAGGGGGGTTTTAGGAGGGTTTTTGACAGTAATGGGTTGGTGTCGTATAGTGCGGTTAAGTGGGCTTCTCCTGTTGAGTTTGTGACCGGCGGAGTTGGTCGGTTTGGCCTTCACTGGTGGGATCAGCGGAAACCTGGTGGACCGGTGGCTTTGTTCAAGGGCAATTGGTAATGTTTTGATACTGTTCTTTAGAGGAATGTTGATCTCGATGCATGGTCTGTTGCGTGGAATTCAAAGTTAAGATACGGTGTTCGTCGAAGAGTAAATTTTAGGCAGATTTTACAACTTGAGAATTTGATAATCAGCTGTTAAAAAATTATTTGGGACTTTTGTTTTCTTATAGGATCTTTTGAAGCCAGTGCGTGTTTGGATAATTTTTTCCCAGCCATTTTAAGTATCTATATCAGTCAATGCAACGGATTTAAAAAATCATTCATTTCAAATCAATCTATCAAATTTTTTTCCTCAAATTCAAATTCTTCGTCCGAATGCAACCCAAGTGAAAATCATAAATCAGTTGTAATATTAACACGTTAGCACGGGCCTTTAATGAGTGGAATGGGTATGGGTTTGAGCCAATTTCATGCTTAGTTTTCAATATTAGAACTTGTATGTTTTGATTATTCATTCTCTAGTCCGTGGACCATGATTTATGTGATTATGTTCGCCTGTAAGTTGGTTTGCTTGACTACATCAACAGGACAGATGGGACTACTTCTGGAATTGTTCATTCCGTTGATATCCATCCTTCACGAAAGTATACTTGCCTTGTAAGATGTTTCTCCATCCTTCCTAGTTTGACTGTGCTGAAATTAAAACAATCGTGGGTGAATGAATGTTCATGACATATAATCTGGAAATTTATCAGTCTTAACATCCTGTTTAAATATTTCACCCAATACGCATCCCGCTTTTCACATTATGCAAAAAAGGGGAAAAAAGCCCTCTACATGAGGTGACTGAGTTTTGCCATTTGGATGAATATAAGCGCGTGCAAATTTTCATCGGCTTTTTATTAATATATGGTTTATCGTCTGGGTGTCTTTATTGGTTATTCTGAAGTTATTTTCCCAGTCTTCATTTAGTTATCTTACCTTTGGATTTGCTTTATGTTTATATTTGAAGGCAGGAGGCTCGTCTGGTACTCTGTTTGCATGGGATATTCGTTCACCAAAAGAGTCCACTATCTTATCATCAGTCGGTCTTAATGATGCACCAGCCAATTCACTTGTAGAAAGTGACATATGGGAGGTTCAGTATGACAATTATACTCATTCTTCCAAGATCAGTAACCTGTCATCATCTCGGATTCTACCAGCCATGACTTGTTCAGAAGATGGAATCCTTGCTGTTATCGAGCACGGTGCGCATAATTCTTGGCTGCCCATGTTTTCTTGCATTCACGTCCATCAGAATGACTCAGATCTCTCATTCCGTGGACACTGAGTTGTTGAATTGCTTATAAAAATACATGCTTCATGGTTAGGGACTTATTTATTTTACTCAATATTACAGGTCAGGAACCAATAGAGATTTTGGCTGAACCGTGTGCAATAAACTGCTTTGACATCGACAGGCAAAATCCTACGGTAAATCTTTACAATTCACAAAAACTATTGTCATTTTGTTTGTTTCGTCCAATTTATTTTAGAAAAAACTTGCACTTCATCTGGTTTTCGACTGTGCTTTATTTAACGTTGTAGATATTGTCACCTCGCAGGATGTGATATGTAGTTTGGAATGGGAATCGCTGGCCATCTTGACGAGGCCATAAGCTTTAGTGATGGAGGGTAGGCATTGGAAATGAGCTGCATCTGTAGCTTTCGCTCACCTGCGATATAAAAGTTCTCTTTCTAAGTTTGTTGTATGAGTTTGACATAACTATGGGTCGATTTTTTGTATGCTGCTACTCTAGGTTTAGGTGACGCATTTCTTCAGCCCTTTCACAATTTTGTGTCGATGGGGATCAACCAAGATTGTTCCTTTGCTCTACAAATGTTGGTTGCGTGATGCTATTGTTTGCTCCTCAAGAGCATGGCTGTATGTGCTATAATGCTGTGATGTGCTATGCTTGGGGTGGACCGTGTAAACGATTAAATTGACTCAAAAAATATTTGATTCGTATTTGATCTTATCGAATTCGAGCCGAACTCGAACATGTTCAAACTTTTCTCGAGCATAACTCGAGCCTAATTATTTTGTTTCATAGTTTTCGAACCTCTGGCGAGTTTTAGTATTTTATTAATACAATATAATTTTCAAATAGTTCGTGAACATGTTCGAGTTTTTCAAGATAAACTCAATCTTTAATTTGAAACGAATTCGAGCAAAATTTTTTTAAAGTTATCGAACTTTGAATCAAACTCGAATGAGCTTTCAAATTTTGTCATATTCGACTTGATTCGATTCGTTTACATATTTAGATAGACGCGAGTAATTTTGGGAAAGTTGTTCAATCCGACAAATATGTATATATTGTTTCATTTTAATTATAGAGACATGTTTTTTTAAAACAAATTAAAAAATTTATTAGAAATATTAATTACACAAACAATTTTTCAATTTTACTTTTTTTAAATGATTTGTTATTTTCTATAGTTAATTATAAGATCTCAAATTAAATAGGAGTATATTAGTGAAAGAATAAAAATATTACTAGATATGATACATGTTATATATTTAGGACAAACAAAAATAACGTGTCTATATAATTATATAATTATGATGAAACGAAAATTATATATATCATCTCACAATTTTATATCATATTTATTAAAAATATCTCCGACACAATATTGTAATATATATTTTCACAGAACAATACCAAACTTATTTTTTTTAATTAATTTTATCTATTAAACAATTAAATTTATTAAGAATATTGTTTCATATTTTATATATATTCTCTCACACACTTTGTCTCATTTAAAATGTATTTCAAATATAAAATATAACTCAATTCATACAAAATATAAAACTAGATAAAACATTTAATATTGAAAATTTTCAAAGTAATTGCTTAAAAAGATTTAACTAGTCATTTAAATTAATTTATTATTTTAATAAATTTCAATATAGAAATTAATTAAGCATAAAATTGGAGGTCAACCTATGCCAACGTAGATGTTAACATCATTGTAGTGACAATGAAAAAAAATTGAAAAATAAAATAAAATTAACAGATTTAATCTTTGCCCGACCAAGATTTGATATACAATTTTAAGTTTTATATATACGCAACATGAGTAAATGTCTCATGTTTGAAGTTTACTTTACAGTAGAGAAGGCTATAAAAAACCTCTTTGACCAACATAGTATTTTTGGCAATATAAACAAATACAAATGCTACAATAGCAAAGAGCAAAAGTTAGCACTGTCAACGAATTATATATTCTCTTATATTCTTCTTCCCAGCTCCAACAGGATACGCATAACAGAACAGGCTTGCAGGAAAGCGACATTGTCTGAAGCGACAAAGAAACGCCCATGTTTGACACCCAAGGAATGAATTATACCTTGTTATTGCCCTCAAGAATATAATTCACTCCTACAATCTTGAAGCTCTAGCTGTAAATGGTTAGGTTAGTAAGACGCGGGCATTCTGACAAGCCAATTCCGATGGCTGATGAATGAAGCGATTTCCAGATATCCCAGAATAGCTATGCTATGCAGGAATGCCTCAGATTTCTGAAGAGTAAGCTGTCATCACTTCTCAGATTGAAATCAGCATGTGCTGAACTCTCTAGCATTCAAGTGCACCCTCTCAATAGAAAACTGAACAAGGTGGCATTGTTCATGTAAGTGCTCGAACACAGGCAGATTAGGTATGGTCAATTGAAGAAGTATGGAGAGTCCAGAACTTTTTCGAGGTCAAAATCTCCTCTATCCGGCAGAGGAGGAAAGTTCAGGGTTGGATAGGATGTCTGGAAGCTTTCAAGCAGCTGCTCGTGCAGTTCATGTGATAAAATGCTAGTAAAACATATAAAATGACAATATACAATGTGTCATAAATCTGATTACAAAAGAGGCCTTAAAAACTAACTTCTTACGACAAAAACAACTTAGTTACAACATGTATTGCTTTATATGGTCTACAAACTCAGGTAGAAAACTGTATAATAAAGACATTGAAGCATATTTTTCACATGCATTGATCTGTTATAATATATGTGTTGATCTCTTACACTAACAAACTCGCTTTTTTGAATGTACTCCTTATTTAACAACTTAATACGAAAACAATAATCCTTAGAAGGTGGTTTAGAATCCCGGGGGTGTATGGGAAAAATTCAACTCCCCAGCAGAATATCTTTCATACACACAAGCAGACACAGGGAGAATAACAGAAAAAGCAGCAGAGTTTGACACCATGTCATTCTACAAAACACTTGACATGTTAAGATTGCGTACATTTTCCAGTATAGGCATGTTGTAAAGATCAACAAATTTTTGTCTTAGTATTTGATTCATCCTGTCAACGTCACGTGCATGAGTCCAAAAGGAGTCGTGCACACCTGTGATACAAAAGAAAATATAGCTGATATATTTTCCCCTAATACAATTCGTTCAACCGAGAAAGCAAGTTCTGAAATATCACAACTAAGTTTTGGCCGTCAATAGATGAGAAACATGTAGCACAACCAACACCAAAAGATTATGGGGTAAAAATAAACATGCTAAACTCAATTGCATCCTGAACCCCAAATATCTCTCTCCCCCTGCACACACACTGCGCTATATTTTAGTTGATGGTGGAATATTTGATTTTATAGGATTTAGATCCTGCATTCCAACCATACTTGGAGCACAAGCATGTAAAAATAAATAAGTACACAAAACATCTGTATTACATCTATACAATATGATAATTCATTATCATGAACTTTCCGTGGAGACCGATAAATTCTCAGGTATAAGAAAGTGTAACCAACTTCATATTTGTTTCCATTAATTTGATATCTATGAATCTTCGAGAATCTTGTAAACCACAGCAAAAGTTTGATATTTTAATTCCAGTATATCAATATATTCAATAAGCCAAGCACTACCGCCTTTTGAATTGCAATCAGATGTTAAGCATGTCAATCTAAGCAAAATACCGCTTTCTCAAGAAAGGTCAGCGGATAACCCATACATCAGCCAGTTAATATAGTCGGGAAGCTAGCTCTCCAGAAAAATGCAAAAAAGAAATATATTCAAAAAACGGTTGACATAAATGAAAGCCGTCTCACCAGGTCTATAAATAAATGTGGTAAAATTATCAAAACAAACCTGCAAAACATATTCCAGCATCCTGACAAGCTATGGCAGTCATCATCATGTGTGAACCATCCAGCGAGTGCACAAAATTGGGAGGGAAGGCAGTTCTCTGTTTTCTTAAGTCAACCTGGAGTACGACATTGCAATCCTGCAATTAATACTGCAAGGCCAAATCCTTCACAAAAATATGAGAGAGCTAACCGAGAAATGTCCAACTTACTGAATTGTCCTCACGTTGCAAAGCCAAAACCTGAAGAGAAGTTCTTATCTGCAGAGACATGAGTCGTGTGGTAAATCAGTAAGACGGTAACAAGGCCACGAGTCATATTTGAATCATGTGAATGTGATATTTGAAATGCTAAAGTATTTTTAAATCATGCAACTAACAATGTTGCTTCCAATACAGTAGCAATGCCCCCAATTTGGATAATAAGGAGCAAAAAGGCATTCCAGTAATGACTATGGCAGAATTTAACTGTTCCAACACTGACTATTATTCAGTCAGCTTGTTTTAGGTTGCAAAACTCCTTTAACAGAGCATCGATACCAATAATCTTTCACAATCTGTTTCTTTAAATGGGCATTGGAACAATATGCTTTCATGCATGGCACCATAATATTTCCATCTAGTTAGGGCTGCACAAACTACATACATGGAAAATAAATTCAAGCTATCTATTTGAGAGTACAACACTTACAACATGACGTTTAGTTTTAAAGTATGGTTGTACTACAGGAAGACCAAGAGGCGTTGTCCAGCGAACAGGTTGATTTTCTGAGGAGATAATCTGTCAAATTTCATTGTAAAAAAATTTATAAATTCAGCAGACAACGACAACCTACTTCACAAATACATCACCTTATCAAGGGGTAAAATTCAGATAATATTCTGGAATTACATTTGATGATATTAAGAGACCATGACAAGCCGCCCGCACAATTGTATTGTGATATAACAGGAATAATTTCCTACTATATTATATCCATGGTCTTTTCACATATAGGCAGGTGTTCATTTTATTATAAAATAAGTGAGATCAATCAGAGTTTTAGCCCTGCTGGTGTAAATCTAACCAAAATACATTAATCATCCATGAGATAGCCATCTCTCCATGGTATATTCCCAACTTAACATTAAAAATAGTGTTAGCGACAAAACTATCACCTAGTATCCATGCTGCTTGCTATGAAAAAAAAGGAATTTCGACAATTATTCGTGTGACCGGTAACAAAAATAATAACACCACCCAATTGTTCACACGAGAACAGTACCATACTTTTGGCTATCTACTTTTGGTGCCATTTTAGTAAGTCAAACCTTGCATGATTTTATTATGTCTAGCTTATCTCTCTATCTCCGTGTGTGAACATCTTTGTTGCTGCTCAACAGAGGCTAGAAAATCTAATCTCTGATTGTTTGTTTTATGTCTTTAGTGATGGATGCACCATTGGATAACTTCAAGTCTTTTCTTTTCTTTTTCTTTTTCTTTTTCTTTTTTATATCACAATTTCAAGGCTTTTCTTTTGTTTTAAGTTGAATGCTTCAATTTACATTTCTATGTTCAACTTGAGTGGGACAATAAAGATGACATTTTTGACATTAGATTTGACATCATCAAGATTAGAATATAAATTTCACGAGATTTATTAAGATTCATTTAGGAATAATTTTTAACAATATTTATCCCAAGATGCTTTCTCACAAGGGATAAGTAATCGTATTCCAAACTTTTTCTAGTCCTCTAAGCATCTATTCTTGGATATAAGCCCTCATGACCAAACGAGAAGATAAAAATCTACATTTAAAGTCACAAAGTTAATTGACAGAGTGTATAGTAAAAGATACTCAAAAGTAGTATTTCTTTGCAGTAACTTTTTAATTGTTAATTTTTTTTATTTTACGCATAAAGGGATTGAGCATAACTGGAAAAAAAAAACCGTAGAGGGTAGAAGAAGTGGGCTCATACGCAGAACAAGCGCCGCGTTTTACATTAAAAAAATATAGTTCCTGCATCAGGTCCAATGGAAAGGCTCAACAAAACATTTTTTCCAACTTTTCTCTATGCTAGGGTAGACCTTTTGCAATTTGAAGATCTTGATTATAAAGTTCAATTATTATCTTCCTTATTTATCATATAAGATCTTTAACAATCATTTTATTTTTTAGAACAATTATTTCTATCTTCAACTTTATTAATCCATTGACTATGGCTATCTTGCTTTTTACACTTTCAGGAAAACATTTCCAGGAGATGTGTTTTATGAAAAAATATATTTGGTGAATGTAATGCATATTTTGATACTGGTTTCTGAAGGACAAATGTTTTATTTTTATAGTTTTTTGTTGGTAAATATGAAAATCGGTGAACATGGGTTTTGGAGTTGAAAATGAAAATAAGAGCCTAATAAGCCTACCATTTGGTTTCATTTTTGGTGAAAATGGATTGTTGGACAATTTATTTTAACACATTATATACCTTATATGTTACAGGTTCAGTCATGGTTTTCTTATGTGCTTATATTTGCTTCTCGTGGATTTCTTGCATGCACTATTAGTTACTGGAATCTATCCTAAAGGTATATTGGCAATCACAAATCGTGTAAATGGCAAATCGTGGGGTTGGAGTTGGGGGGCGGGGATTCTTAATTGAAAGAAAATGCCTCAAAAAGACAAACATAAGAGAATTTTTATAATTCTGTGTTACAAAATATATTCTGATTGTATATTTATTACATGAATCATATAATGAAGTAGTACTTAGAAATTAAAATCATAGTTAAAAAAATGAATTAATCAAGTGAAATTCCGATGCTTAGTATTAGTTTTTGTTGAATTGTCAACACATTAGCTTTCCAAAATTTATTTATATTCACTTCTGTAGATTAAAACAAACTTTTAGATGTATAAAAGTAGCCAGTGGATTTGACACCCTAGGTTACCATGCAAAAACAGCTTAGCTAAGTTAATTATGAGCTGCTTGTGGTATTCTCCCCCTACCCTTTTCACTATCTTCCTATCGTTAAAGAATTTCAACATTATATAACTCTGTTTGCAATCTTGGACAAACCTTTGCACAATCACCTAGCCAACCCATTATAGCACGTGCAGCTTGAAATAACTCACCAAGGGCAGTCAGTGTAACCTGTGAAAGATCATGCATGTGTTAACAAGCGATTTCAAATGATATCACAATTTCAATTCAGCAAAAAGAAACAAACATTTATTTTCAGAAAAATCTATAATTATTATAAGAGGGTGCACATGTTACTTCACTCTAGAAAGGCTGGCAGACACCACAAATGTTCTTGATTGTTGTATATAGTAAAAAAATCTATCATGGAATGAATATCACTAAGTTCAGCAGTAGGTTTTAAGATTAAACATGTTGAAGTCTACTGAATTCTCATTTTCACTGCCCATATTTGAAGTTAGGAGAATTCTTTCACCATAGCAACTTTTCTTTGGCAATAAAATCCCTGATTTTGAACACAGATTTGAATGCTCTAAGGTTGTATTATACCAAATATTGAAACACAAATATAATAAAAAAATGCTTAACCTTTACCACGAACTCTGCTAATATATGTAACAGGGTGTAACTGAGAAATACTCATGATGCATGCATACTCTTACTGCTTACTCCTAAACATTTGAGGAGCGCATAAAAGGTGGACAAGAACTTATGGTTACCTTGACAATAATAAGTTTTTTTGTTCAATGCTAAATGTCCAACCACTTGCATGATGAGATTAGGGAGTTAAATACCCACACAATAACTCAACAAGGAGCGTGACTGATCCAAAGAACCAAACTAATCGAGAATAAAATGTATCATTTGGTAATTTCATGTTGAGTACAAAAATCAAACTAGAAACTAAGCAACGTTGGTATGCATTTAACTTAAGTCAAATGTCCTGTAACTAGTAATCCAAGACAAAGGCGACATGACAAAATTTTAGAAATTATGGACATTATCCTTAAGACAACCACTCCATTCATTGAATAATACAGGGCAAAAATGTCACACAAGTGCGTTCACTGTGAAAGAAATAAACTGTGCTTGGGCAGATAGCTGAGAAATCAAGCACGGATAATTTCTTTAGTCAAGACACTAACACAATCAAACTTGCAGAAAGAGGAAAGGAGGAAGTAGAAGAACTCTTTCTTGTGCATGAAACTTACTTTAGCAGCGTAACAAGCTGCACTAAAGAGAAGTCTGTCATCAGTGATGACACCCTTCTCCTCCAACCTTCTTTTGATCTGCTCGCGTGCACCAACATAGGTGACTCCATATACCGAAGTCATCACTGTCTGTTTGATAAGTTTCCTATCAACCTAAAAGCTTTCAAAAAATCAGGTCCTTGAATGTGAAAATAATGTCTCAAAACAAGGCAAACAAAGTTCAATTACCAGTAAATCTATAAAATAAATACGAACCTGACCAATCAAGAGTTTGGCAAGCAAGGCATTTGGATCAGTTTCAGGATCCTTAAGACTATCTCTTTTCATGATATCATGAACCCTGAAATGTCAGTAACTAAATATGAGTAGCACATACAATGTCAATAATACTATATAAGATAAATGACTTGCCAGAAATAATATGTGAATAAAGTATGCATGGGCAGGTTTAGCAATGGGTTTAGGTGGCCAAAGAGGCTTCCATCAACTCTGATTGATAACATTCCAGTATTTAATTTGCATGAAAATTAATGTGTTAACAGTCAAATCAACAAACCTCTCGGCAATTTCTGAGTAAACATCAGAAGGTTTGTCTTTGGCAACTAAGTTGACAGCAGAAGCTTCAAACTGGGGAAAAAAAAAGAGAGACAGCAAAGGGACGTGCATTCAAAGCTTTAAAGTGAGAAATCAAGAAGCCTGAGCCAGTAATATTTAAAGATACAATAAAGAGCATTCAAAAGGGTTATATAGAGGCCAAAGATTATAAAGCAAGAAACTGGAAACCTGCAACTCAATAAGTCTCGGTCGCAATTTTATCAGCAGACAGATCCATCAAATGCTATAGTGAAAACAGAGAATTCACACTGGATATTGGAGTAGTACAGAAACATAAAGTTTAGTCATAAACAGATACTTCAAGAAAGTAGGCTGCTGGAATAGAAAAAACCATTGAGTTTCAGGCATTAAACTACTTCAAGAATAGAACTTTTAATTGAAAAAACAAGAGTTTATCTATCTCATCCACAATAGCTATACATGATCACATAATTTGGGCACACAAAATCCTCCACAGAAGATACACAAACATGGAAAAATGGCTTACACTGTCTCTTCCCATAGCTGCATAGTGCTGCAGGCCATTGCACGATCCATCCTACGCCAAAAAACCGAATGAAAACAAATATCAAGATCACTAGAGCAAATGACACGGTAAAATTCAAATGCTCAGAAAAAAAATCACAACATGAGTTGATGGACAAAAATAGAGAATAAAGAAGAAGAGAACAAAATATTTTGAAGGATGAAAAACAAGAGACGGTAAAGAAATCCATTTGTCACGCCCTGGGCCTAGGCCCTAGCAAGCGCGACTGCACAATGAGCTTTTGTAGCAATTATTTTGTATCCATTTTAACTCCCTATGAACCATTTTCAACTCTCGTTTTTTATCCATGTGGGGTGGAGTATTACAATCACCCCCTTCTTCATAACGTAATGTCTTCGTCGCGGCTTGATCTTTCGATCTACCAGCGTCAAGAATCTAGAGGTATTTTCTACAAGTTCATGAGGCGGCTTCCATGTACGTAGCAATTTGCCCAGCATGTTCAGAAGGTGGCTTCCACACACATGATACTTTTCCCCGCATAACAATTATTTCTCGATGTTCATGCTGGTGACCGTCTCTGATATCATGTCACTATCCAGGCTAGGCCCATGAAAACGCAACGGCAAAATGGACTATAGTAGCAACTGCTACTTCTCATTCATCCTCATTTTACAAAATGGTTGACTCAAGTTGCTATAAGAATCCATTTTAACCAATTATAGATCATTTTAAACTCTCATTTTTTATCTATGTGGGATGAGGTATCACACCATTAAACTAAAATTTAAATATAGATGGCTCAAGTTATGAGCAACATGAAACAAAAATTGAAGCAGCCCGTAAAAAATAAGACCGCAAGTAAGCAACCATGCTGTAAATTTGAAAGATAAATGTCCCTTGACTGAATCTCTTGGAATAACAATTAGCAAAATCAAGAATCTACGATTTATTTGATTTCTTCACATGCTGCATGATTACAACACTGAATTTTTTCTTTCAAAACATTACTGCCATAATAATACATTTTTTTTCAAGACCTTTGAGTCATACAGTCACCACCCCTTTTTATTTTATCTTCAATAGTTTCCCATCAATGGCAGTTTATAAAAGCAAAAAGGAGCTGCAGGTTACAAGTACATACCAGATGAATTGGCAGATGTGAGACAACAGTCAGTGGTGATGAACTATTTAGGGCCTCAGCAAGATTAATACACGCAGCTAGGCACTGAAAAGGGTCCTCGGCCTTCAACCACCAACAATTTCCATTATGGAAGTTCTTAGCAGAATCTAATATTTCCGCTACATTGGTATCCACAAACGAGAGACGTTCATCATAAGAGAGTTTCTCAATGCCTCCTCCATAAAGGTTTGCCAAATGTATTTTCAACCAACGTAACCCAGACTTCCCTAGTGGCCTTCCTTCAGAAAACTCAAGAATTCCTCTACAAAGATCAGAACTCAGATTATTCAAATGAGGATGCATGGGATATGCACGGCCACGAAAATCAAGATTGTGGGGATAGTAAAAACCTTCCTCGTCTTTCATCTTCCGAGCAACCTGATTCACAAAATTTCTGTTTAGTGTCCATCTTTATAGTCTTTGTCCTCCCCCCCGCCCCCCTCAACTTGAACAATATCATCTCGTGTAAACCCAGTCCACAAAGCAACTCAGTGAATGGGCTTCGTGGAAAAAGTAAGTACACTATTATTGACATTCGTGATTATACTTACAATTAAAATTATCTCAAAGTTGCATAAATAAATCCCCAACAGATTAAACTGTCCAAGCTGGCCGTTGTGAACGACTAACCTTACCGGTATTTAATTGAACAAGAGCATCAAGGATTTATTCAAATTAAATATTGACATCAGGTTATCATTCATGAGATAATAGAGGCGACATCATGTTAGACTGGGTAGTTTATAAATTTTGTAACAAAAAATGAACTTATAAACCTAACATCAACAAAGAGGAAGCTAATAATTACAGGATTGAAGTTGGAACCTTTGGAAGGAATAATTGCTTCAGTTATACGAAACTGAAAAATGACTACCCAGCTTATTTATATCCCCAGGTAAAAAATTTATCTACTTGAAAACGCATCCCAGGCACCAGGCACTAAATGTTACAGATGACCTAGGAAACAAATATGATGCAACTTGAACACTTTTTTACTTTTGCAAACTAAACAGTTCCAAATGGTTGAAATCATACTGAAAGCTTGAGTTCGGTATCACATCTTTGAGAATGCCTCTCTTGATTGATTTTCTTTGCCTTTCGCACACTCCATTTCCATTTCTTAACTTCTAGCTTATCATCAGAGAGCAACTCAGGAATGGGAACCTACACCATGAAAAAGTATCTTCTATCACCACAAAAGATATAGAAACTTTATTCTGTACAGATCCAGGAGTAATGGCTCAACAGCTTCACATATCACACAATTTCTGAGAATAGTGGCATCACTGTGATTCCACGAGAGTGAAGACAAATGAATATTAAGGTAGGTACATCATACACTTACGTCTTTCCAGTCTACCAAACCAGCAATGTTTCCTCCACTGGCCCAAATACTTTCCACCACACTTAATATACGTTTGTTAACTCTCCACTTAGTGTTTCCTAAAGTATCAAGGGCCTGCAAATTCAATCAGAACTTAACATACTACCTCATTCAAACACATCTAAATAGAAATAAAGAGCATCCAAGCAACAAGTATCATGGTACAAGGAATAGATTAACATAATTCCAACGATCAAAGAGACAACAATAAAGTATGTTTCATTTGTAAAACGTAATGTTATGAGCACGGGTAAAGGATCGGGTTATGGGTCGGTGAAGGAGTTGATCGTTTAACTCTGAGATTTGTTTGTGACTTTTTCTACCTTGTCCACCTGTTTTTTTGGATGTTCGAGACTCGTTTGAGAGACCCTCGCTATCTCAATATTAACTATACTTTTCGAGGAAAAACTGAATGTTTTATTTATTTCATCAGCAGCCATTTAAATACAATATAAGCATTAAATTGGCATCCAAGAAATCTGCCCATCTAGGCTCAAGATTCTAATACTTAAGGAGAGTAAATAAAATTCAATCAATCAAATTTCTTATTTTCTAAATTTCCCATGAGTAAACGTTTGATATAGCACATTCTTTATTTTTGCCGCTCGATTCTTGTTTAAGTTGGGCTGGGCCCCATGGATTGAGTCCCTGACACGTAAGTTAGTATTTATTTTGCAGGGAAATTCGCATTTGAACTATTGAACATAGTGAGATGCCCGTATCTTAGCCTTGATCAACAAAAGGCTATAAAATGACATTTCACACTTGACTCCATTGCCTAACTGAGAGCATAGCATGCCAACACAAAGTAAAGAACAAGGGTACTCCGCCCACCTCATATACTTTCTGCAGCTGTTTTGAGGGAGCAGCTCTCACAGCATCCTGTTGCTGTCGTGACCCATGGGTTCGCATCATATATGAAGGTAAGAACAGGTACCCACCTTTGTCATACCTGAAAGGATAAGACCAATCAATAACACAATGTAAGGACGTCAACTGAGAGCAGCCATCATGATCCTCGGTTAGGTCACTCTAATATGTACGTAATAAGAGCTAGGTGTTATAAGTCCACGAAAGTTCTTTTCAAGTGCTGGCATCTTATTTTATTGAACTCCATTGATACACTAAATTTATAGCCTGGAGATTAAAGTTTACAAATAGAACTGTCAATTGAGAAATAGAAGTCTACCCCTTCCATTTTTTTGGTGGCACCAACATTGGCACATAAGGAATGATCATATGTTTGACCTGGAAAGGGCATAAAATTAGAGATTTCAAGAAAATGCTGAAGGCTAATTATGATGCTTGAAGAAGATTAAAAACAAAATCTAAAGACAGAATTTGTAAAACTTTCAAAGATGAAAGGGTACTGCACTTTCACATGAAAGACACTACTTGACAAGTGACTCTCACTTATATGTTCAAGAATTGCATCAGGGCCCAGTGTCAAAATAACTTCATAAAGATCAACAACTGCACTTTTTCAACATATCTCCAAGGAGTGAATGAGAAAAATAAAGATATGAGCCATTGATCTAATCACAAATTAGCTGTAGAACCGACTTACAGTGGTCTCAAGCCCATCAAGGACAAGAGGATCACATTCAATCACTCCATACCTCCTCACAATGTTCTGCCTGAAAGATACAAGGAGCAAAATTATGAACACCAAAGTTGCAATACACAGCAGTCAACGACTCAATGCTATTAGCCGTATTACACATGCTTGATGCCAATGTCCTATGATGGTAAAAATCCTATTAAATAGAATATCACTCACCCAGATTCTGTGGTTGCAATCTTGAAGAGGTGTCTAAACGCAGGGCGGACATCAGGGGGACAGTCAGCTGATTGAGTGACTGGAGGTTGCACATAAGCAGTTTGTATTAACAATTGTATCAGACAACAGCCCAACTGCATGTGATCTAAATGGCTGAGAAACAAGAAGGTAAATACATAAATGTAAGTACTCAGTTCGGTGATTATTATGAAAGCTACAAACCTTAGCCTGTGTATCACGACCCCATGACTTAAATTCCTCATCTCTCACCAGCTTTTGGACCTCAATCACTCTGTTCTTTCTAATTAGACTCCTAACTCGTTTTCTTAACAACGCTCCTTCCTTACTTGAATCTCCTTCACGTTCCTCTCCCTTTGCTCTTCCCTGAAACTTTTTTGTTTTCTCCAAGAAATTATGAATTCTTACCTGGAAAAAATATCGATTATAAAGACAATTAATTACTAATCTTCATCCAAAAAAAATCTCAGTAAGAAAACAAATTCCAATTTGGCAAAAGCGGGAAGTGAGACAATGCTAACAGTGGTGTGTTGTTCTTAGGTACGGGATTAGGGTAAATGGACGGCCTCGAAGTCTAATGAGATAATACTGTGCAAATAGATACTCGCAAACATATAATATGCTTTCTTCATCATACCAGGGACCTAAATTGCTCAATCACAAGTTCGAAGCAGCAAATATTCGTCAATATAGTCGAATCAGATCACATTTATCATGACAAGCATAAAATCATCCCAAAACTAGTCTTTAAGCACTTCCTCAAAACAATATCTGAACCTATAGAAACTCTGCATTATATGCAAACAGACATGCCAACCATTAGCATTTTGCCTCATAAAACAAGCTCATCTCATTCTGAACAAAATTAAAAATATTAGTTGGTGTTCCAGATAACGCACAGCTCAATCCATCAACAACTTATATTTCAATCATTCAAAAGTTAAAACATAAGTTGAACTAGCAGATCAATTATCAAATATTTAGATTAAAGAATAAAGATGAAAAATCACCCTTTATCCATATCATCGCAAGCAAGAACATATGCCGATGATTAACATGCTTACTCACTCATAAGTCATAACAGAGCGCCTCCAGGTGAACCTCAGTGACTTGTTCATCTTATTTTATATTTATTAGCTATTGTCGCTAACTTGTTGGTGGTATTGAATATCATATGTTATTCTCATTTAACTCAACATCTTCAGAATAATCTTATACAGCACAACTAACAAAGCAGACTCGTGTAGCTGCTACATTTCGATTCTCATCAAGTCATCAACTATTGGCATAGATACCGATCACCAAACCAACGAAAATGGATATCTGGAGGGGTAGTAAAAAGAAAGATTCGAATATGATTCGTAATCGGCAAAAAAAGACTCAATGCCTCAAATCACAAGACAATCATTCTGACCTCTTGCTCAATTGCCACCCCAATTTGAACTGCTGCCTCCACGACACGCACATGTCTATCCTCCTTTCCACCCATCATCATCAGCGCCATAATCTTATGCATCACAATGACAGCCATTTTTCCAGGTGGCAGGGCATCCACAAAAGGCGCAAAAGCTGCCTTATTTTTCTTAGTCCTCCGGGTCTTCTGTCCCTTCACGATAGCTTCCCTCAAAGGCTCAAACCATCCCAACATCAGTTTCTTGAAATAAGGCAAATTAGGAGCTAGTTTTTTCTCACACATTTCCCTCTCCAATTCTCTGTACTCCTCCACCTTATTCTCCCACACCTCGGTCTCTGCCTTTATCTGTCTCCTCCTCAACAAGTAATAACTGCGCCTCTCCATTTCTTGAAATTCTATTTTGACCCCATTTCTACCCTTGCTCCTAAAGAACAAACTTTTCATAAAAATAGAGGATATCCAAGGTGGGTCCTGTATAAAAATTCTCTTAGTTTCTTCCCCGGGTAAATTTTTGGGAAACCCATCAGGGATTACTTGTAAATTCGACAACTTTTCAATCTTCTCCGGGAAATTTTCATCGGCAGAATCATACAAAGGGGAAGAAAGAACAGGTGAAGGGTTGTGGAGGGAAGGGAGTTTAAGGGTTCTAGGGAAGGAGTTTGACTGAAACTGGGGGCTTTGAGAAAAATTGGGAACTTCGGGGGTTGAGATGGAAAGTAAATTGGGTTTTTTGTGGGGTTTCCACGAAGAAGAAGTGGAAGAAGAAGAAGAAAGTGATTGCTGAAACTGAGTTTGGGGTCTTGGGGTGAATGGAACTGTGGAAGCCATGGCTGATGAATAACAGAGCTGTGCTCAATAGGATAAGAGGGTTGAAGAAGAAGGCATCCAAAAAACCTCCCTTAAACCTCACGAGTTTTTTAAATAAATAAATAAATATAAACCAACCCCGAACAGAGATATTCAGGAAAATATAGATCTAATCAATATTTTAAAAAAAAAACTTTTTTTAAAAGTAATAATTGATTATGATTAGATAACTAAATATCGCGGATCATGTTCCTCGAAACATTTACTTTTATTTTATTTTATTTTTAAAATCGATATTTTTAATAAGTGTCCAAATTATAATATTATTTAAAAATTTTAAATAAAAAGATTTGCATGTGAGGGACTAAATTGCATGCATTACCATAATATATTAGATTGTCTTGTTATTTCAAATATAAAATATTAGAAATGAGTATTTTAGTACATTTAATTGTGTTTTCGTTTATTCAATTTGGTTTCGGTTATTCGTATACAAAAATCAGTCATACAAAATAAATTGATTTTTTCAATACAGTTTTATATTATATTTTTAAAAAAAAATTTCTAATTTTGAAAAAATAATAATTAAAACATCGGTTATTTCGGTTTAATTCGTAGTATTGAATTGGTATCATGCAGTCTTGTTTTATTTAATTTTAAATAACATATTCAAGAATGGGGTTTTTGAATCCTTGTGCCAAACCCCGGTTTATCACAATAATCTCGGGATAATCTAGATATTTTTAACAAGAAAAATAATATATGTAACTCACTTTATACATATAGCATAACCATTTCAACAATACGTCTTCTATGCTCGAGATTTTACAATATTGAACATAAGCAGACAAATTTATGATCTTTATAAATAATTTGATCTAAATAATGTGAATTTTTTTAAAAAGAATAATCATGTGAAAATTTTTTATTATACTAAATAATGCATATTTTTAAAATAGTAGGTATTGTTCCAATAGTGTTCTAAGCAATCAATACTAAATTAATATAGTATCAACTTCTTCTTATGGCGAAATATATGAATCCAGAAGGAGTTTGTCGTAATCGAATGTTAAACTCGAGATCTCATTTTAAATTTTAGGTATCGATATCAGATGGAGTAATCGGTTGTATTTGAATTTTATAATAAAACTTGTTATTACTAAAAAAATACTGATGTTGCATACCTTATTCTTTAGTTTATGAAACCTTTAATAAATTAATCATCGACTCATTATCCTACAAATGTACCGTATTGGGAATTGGCTGGTTTTAAATATATGTCCAAGCTAATTAATTTGCTCTCTTGTTTGTGAAACTATCTACTATTGGATGAAGAGTATACAGACTACAATCACATTAAGATTTATCTGAGAGGTAAACTAAAGGGAGAGATCGTCATCTGAGAGGTAAACTAAAGACAGAAAATCATGACAGATATAAGCTTGAAATATCTACTATAGTCTGACGGGTTACACAAAAAATAAATGTAACCTAACATCTTGTTGGTTTATGAAATAATTATAAAAACCTATTATGCTGCTGCTAATTTTTTTGGCAGTGACTTCCAAAATATCGAGTTCCAACTAAGTATGTATCTCCTTATATTTTATTTTTCTCAAACTAATTATTGTTAAAATAAGTTTTGAACCCCATTTCCTCACATGGAACATTATAATTTAATTAATCATTTATAATTTGTTATTCAAAATCCATTTTATAAATTTAAAATGTATATTTAAAAGTTATATATGAAATAAATCGTTTGGTCCAAACAGAACTCATACAAAGAATCTTCGATGCAACGGCGCAGGTTCGCCGCAAATATGTTTCCTAATAATATAGCCGCCTGTATTATTTTATTTAATTATTTATTTATCAGCTTACGAAAATGTCAAGTGGTGAAATTAAATGAAAAGACTTTATAGTACCTTGCGGTAGCCATGTATATTAGGGCTGGGATCGGGTAGGGACCCGTCCCGTAACCCCCTGACCCGATCCCCGTCCCGATAAGAATTGAGAATAAAAAAAGATTCCCGATCCCGTACCCGACAAATATCGGGACCCGAATGTTCGGGATCCCGAATGTTCGGGATCGGGTCGGGAAGGGAGACAAAATCCCGATAAATATTTTTTAAAAAATTCATTGAACATCATGACATAGTGTGTAGTATGTACATAAGTATTATAAATTAAAGCATATTTCTAATAAATTATAAATAAACCGAAATATAACAATTTCAGAAGCTTACACAGAAACAACGTTGCAGTAAAATACAACACAACGTTCTTGAAAAATAAAATCTAAGCTATAAATAAACCAAAATATAACAATTTGAATCGAGGAACTAATTAACACTCTCTCCAATTATGACAACGAGGTGTTAGTGGCCCTGGTGTACATCTGCTGGCGAGAATGAGCTCAAAACATACATTCCAATCACACCACTAGATATAGTCCCCTAATTGCCTTCCTCGCTGGCATTTGCAAGCAAATACAACATCAAAGCAATTATCACTATGTCTGCAAGATCATTTAACAAAAACACATCCATGAATACACACATCCAGTAAGTTTGCTTTGAGAAAGGGGAAATAACAATGAAACGTCTCATATGACTAACTTAGGATATAAACTAACGAAATCACATGCGTCTAAAAGTTGATGAAAGAAAATAACAAAATCAGAATTCAATTAAATAACATATGATCAAATAACGTACACTTTGAGTCTTTAGCATCATGTTTTTAAAGTCAAGATGACTTCATAATATATCATGTAATCTAAATATAAAAATGTAGCCAAGCAAAAAAAAAAATTTAGATTCTTACCATTAATCCATTATTCTTCCACCATGAGACCTTTGGAGCTTACACTTGAGGGATGCTTTACTTTGTCGTGTGCATGAGGGTACCTACAAACAACATATATCATATAAACATAATCTAAAAATATAAAATATCAAAATATATATTGCATCAACCTTTTTTTAAAAAAGAAATATACCAAGCACCTACTTACCATTACACAAAACTATAAATATATACCAAGCATGAACTTACTTCGCTCCAACTTACTGAGCCACATTCTTCTCCATGAACATCAATGACTAAATAAAATAGATAATAAAATCATGTGAGTTNATGAAATAAATCGTTTGGTCCAAACAGAACTCATACAAAGAATCTTCGATGCAACGGCGCAGGTTCGCCGCAAATATGTTTCCTAATAATATAGCCGCCTGTATTATTTTATTTAATTATTTATTTATCAGCTTACGAAAATGTCAAGTGGTGAAATTAAATGAAAAGACTTTATAGTACCTTGCGGTAGCCATGTATATGCATGAGTTGGTGATACTCCACGAACAATATTTTTATTGTCTGAGAAAAATAATGCAATAACATTTTATCTAATTTCGAAATCAACAATCTGTTAAAAAAAATAGCATGGCCTATGAATTTATATGTTTTTTTTATCCTTGAAACTTAAAAACAAACACATTACGTTTTAAAAAAAAAATACAGTTTCGTTTGATATATTTGTCTTCTTCGTAATTCTGATCTTCCATATTGTCAAAATTAAGTTTTAATTATGTATTTTTCATCGAAAATACTAATTCAAATCGGTTGAAATCAGTACCACGTTAGTGTCATATCGGGGACACGTTGAAATGACATTGAAAAAATATGAAGACGACGGATTAAAAATAAAAAAAATTTAAACATTTTTTCTTTCCCAAGATAAAAATGCAACTATCTCTTAAACCCAAAAAAAAAAAAAAAATTGTAATTACGTCCAGAAATGGATAATTGTTTATCATGATTGAAATCAAAGTGGGCAGTTCCAAGATAATGTGCTAGGCAACAAGTTGGCTTTTACAAAAGGTCAATTTCAACTTTCTATATAGGTCACAAAACACATGATAAATGGAAACAACTTTTAGGAAATATATTCATACTATTAGGTCAAGAAAAAGAAACACAAAAAATCCAAGTATGAAACAGACAGTGGAATAAAAAATAAAAATAAAAATAAAAATAAAATACGTATATAGACCCATTATATGTTGAAAATAAAAAGGATGAAAATTAATAAAAACCCACTACAAAAAAAAATTTATATCAAAATTTTTATAAAATAAAATTTTCTCCAAAAATAATATTCGACCGATTAACTATTATAACCATAATCCACCATATGTCAAATTCAATTTTTTTCCCTAATTTTATTAGGTAATGAGAGAAATTAAACTTGATTAAAAGTCTTAGACGGAATTTGAATTTAATGTTAAAAGACAAAATTCATGGGGCGAGTACATATACACTATTATATTTTCTTTGAAAATATATAAATAATCGGATATTATAATGTTTCCTTAAAAATATTTAAATAAATGTGTTTAAATTATCGACAATAAATTCTATATGCTTGGTAAAATAATTATAACTTTGATTTGATTTAATATACATGTGATGTGAATGTAGTTATATTAGATTCTTGAAAAACACTGATGTAACTATTAAATTGATTAATTATTCAAGTAATTTAAAATCAATTTTTAATAGAACAATTTAGATATGAAAAAATCCGATTTCTTTATTAGAAGATTTAATGGGATAAACTTTTTATATTTCTTTTTGACAAAAGTAGCTTCATTTTGCCAAACATAATTAATTAATTAAAAACTCTAAAAATATTCATATTTATGAGTGGGTCACTTACATTTTCTGAACCTAGACAAGACAAGCATGTAGTAATATATATATAACTCGGGGCCGACACATATACCAACCCAAAAGGGAGAGTTTCCCACAATCATCAAAGCCATATATATATATATATATCTTAAGCGTGACAATAATCAAGATTATCTTATTAATTTCAACAACTCATCATCCACTAATCACACAATAGTTAGGTCTAATGACATGTAAACCACTCAATGTCAAAGGGCCTTGTAAACTAACGACGCCCACACAACATCGTACCACATTTTCCCACGTGTTCACTGTCCACTTTCAAAGATCTAATGCGCCAAATTAATCACTTTGTTCCCATCCTTCAACGGCAGTTAGGCGCAAAATATATGTATATATTCAACAGTGTGCTGATCTGTGACTTGTTCCAAACTCTTTTCTTGATTGTCTAGATTAAGTGTAAAATCTCCTTAAATCATCCCATTCTCGGTATTTACAGATGGGATGTTGCAGGATTTTTGCATTTGATTTGGTATCGTTGATGGTGCTTTTCCATGTGGTGTACTCGGAGAATGATCAGGCTGGAATCTCGAGTGATCGGGCCGCCCTCGTCTCGTTCGTGTCCGGTATAACGGATGATCCCGAACATGTGTTAGAGAGTTGGAATGCTGATTCTGGTGTTCATATCTGCAAATGGTCTGGTGTAGGGTGTGACATGAAAGGGAACAGGGTGATAGAGCTTAATCTAAGTCATAAATCACTCAAAGGAATGATATCACCAACTCTTTTCAGTCTCACATACTTGGAAATTCTCGATCTATCGTGGAATCTCTTCGAGGGGCGGATACCGTCTGAGGTCGGCACGCTTGTCTCGCTCAAAGAGATGAGTTTGTCTTCCAATATTCTCGAAGGGAACATTCCAATAGAGGTGGGGTTACTTAAAGAGTTGGTTTATCTTGATTTGGGAAGTAACAAATTCGAGGGTGAGATTCCGGCTTCCCTTTTCTGCAATGGCTCATCTTCTTTGCAGTACTTGGATTTATCCAATAATTCACTAAGTGGTGAGATACCTTTCCATAGCCAATGCGAGCTTAGAGAGTTGAGGTATCTTCTTCTTTGGTCGAACCACTTTTTTGGGCAGGTTCCTTTGGCCCTTTCGAATTCTTCGGATCTCGAATGGCTTGACTTGGAGCACAATTTTCTAAGTGGGGAGTTACCGTCCAAGAGTTTGAGCAAAATGTTGCATTTGAAATTTCTTTATTTGTCCTACAATCACTTTTCAAGTCACGGTGGTAATGCTGATCTTGTACCGTTCTTCGAGTCTTTGGTAAATTCTTCTAAATTGCAAGAACTCGATCTTGCAGGAAACCATCTTGGAGGAGAGTTGCCTTCTATTATCGGTGCTCTCTCCACTAAGCTCGTGCAGATAAATCTTGGTGATAATCAAATTTCGGGTTTCATACCTCCACAGATTTCTAATCTTGTAAATCTCACCCTCTTGAACCTGTCTAGTAATCTGTTGAATGGCTCAATCCCTTCTGAGCTATGCCAAATTGGGAAATTAGAGAGGCTATACTTATCAAATAACTCGCTCTCCGGTAATATTCCGTTCACTTTTGGCAATATGTCGCATTTAGGCCTTCTTGATCTGTCAAAAAACAAGCTCTCTGGTATAATCCCGGATAGTTTTGCAAACCTTGTGCAGCTACGAAGACTTTTGCTTTATGACAACCAACTCTCGGGAACCATTCCTCCAAGTCTTGGGAAATGCATAAACTTGGAGATTCTTGACCTTTCTCATAACAGAATTTCAGGGGAAATTCCAAGTGAAGTTGCTGGATTGAGTAGTTTGAAGCTGTATTTGAACTTGTCCAGTAATTTCTTGAGTGGGCATATTCCTCTAGAGCTGAGTAAAATGGATATGGTGTTGGCCATTGATCTGTCACTAAACATATTGTCCAGCTCGTTGCCTTCACAACTTGGTAGCTGCATTGCTCTTGAGTGTCTCAACTTATCGCATAATTTTCTGGAAGATCGAATCCCAGAATCTATAGGGAACTTGCCTTATCTTCAAGAGCTTGACGTGTCTGGCAATCGGTTAAATGGAGAGATACCACAATCTTTGCAGGATTCAGCAACTTTGAAGAGACTGAACTTTTCTTACAACAACTTCTATGGAGTAATATCAAACAGGGGCTCCTTTTCCTCACTAACAATCGCTTCTTTCTTGGGCAATGAAAGGATTTGCGGATCAATACAAGGTTTGCGAAAATGCCACCGAAAACGGGCTCACAGTTTCTTAATGGCGTTTCTCCTTTCATCAGCTATCACCCCTATTTTCTGTTTAGTAGGATATCCTCTTATACAGAGAGCAAAAAGGAGGAGGAAGCCGCCGATTCTAGAAGGTGAGGACATTCCAGATGACGAAGAATCGAGAGACGAGGTAAAATACCCAAGAATATCTCGTCGACAGCTTATTGAAGCTACCGGAGGATTCAGCAGTTCAAGCCTGATTGGATCAGGTAATTTCGGTCATGTTTACAAAGGAATTCTTCAGGATAACACAAGCATCGCAGTTAAGGTACTCCATTCAAAAGTAGCAGGAGAAATTATTACTGGTAGCTTTAAGAGGGAGTGCCAAGTTCTGAAAACTACGCGTCACAGAAATTTGATCCGAATCATAACAACATGCAGCAGGCCAGATTTTAAGGCCCTTGTTCTTCCGCTGATGCCAAATGGAAGTCTCGAAAATCATTTGTATCCCAGCCATGGATCGAAAAATGGGCTGGATCTTGTTCAGTTGGTGAGCATTTGCAGCGATGTAGCAGAAGGGATGTCCTATCTGCATCACTATTCTCCTGTGAAAGTGGTGCATTGTGATCTTAAACCGAGCAATATTCTTCTCGACGATGATATGAGAGCTTTGGTCACTGATTTCGGTATTGCGAAATTAGTAAAAGGCGGCGGCGATAATTCTTCGGCTTACGATTCAGTATCCTGTGACTCCACAGAAGGCCTGTTATGTGGATCACTTGGCTACATTGCACCTGGTAAGTGAAAAAACATGAAAGTTTTAATACAATTTAGTCACAGTTTGATTTTTGATCTTATTATGTTCTTGTAATGTCAATTACAGAATATGGAATGGGAAAGCGGGCTTCGTCACAAGGAGATGTATATAGTTTCGGGGTCCTTTTATTAGAGATTATAGCGGGGAAACGCCCCACAGACGTGCTTTTCCAGCAGGGTTCCAGCCTGCCTGAATGTATTAAGAGTTGTTACCCCGATAAGCTCGAGCCAATCATTCAGGAGGCCATAAAGCTGAGGTCTACAAAACTCGGCACATGCCCGTTCGACCGGAGGATATGGTGTGAGGTAATACTGGAATTGATAGAACTCGGGCTTATCTGCACACAGAACAATCCTCGCACCAGGCCGACAATGCTAGATGTAGCTCATGAAATGAGCCGTTTGAAGCAGTATCTATGCAGCCCCTCAAGCCTAATAATAGAAGAAGCTTGAAAAAAATAAGCTCTTCTTTTTTTGTAAACATCTTCTGCAGTTTTAGGATCAAAATCTCGTCTTGTTTTCTGTTGATTTTAACATGGCATTGATATGATTTGTCATATAATGTATGACAACATTTTTTTTAGTTTCTGACTTCATACAATATTTATTGAGGAGTTTTGAAAATTCAGTACAAGAAGAGTGACAGTTTACTATATCAAAATAGTAACTCAATTCCACATATATAAAATATACAGTGGTGGTGATAGTTGAGATGATAATTTAATAAAATTAAATTTTGATAGACAGGGTGAGAATGTTCTTGATCGCCTCCGATATCATCGAGTCACACAACGTCTTATGATTAGCAGTTGCCCTTGTGGTAAAAAAACCCGACAACGATTAGAACCATGATGCAACGATGCTTGATCTGCTTCACGATTTTATATCTGTTCCAACAACCGGACGCTATAAGATGTGTTCATCTAATCAAATCAGTTTAAATCATGTTAATGCTTAAAAATTATGCCAAGAATCGTGCGTTGCACAGTCGAATTGCACTTAAGGTCTTCTTTGAGCCTACCATTACTAGCATATATACTAAAAAATAGAAGAAATCACACAGAAAGCAAGTGGAAGTTTGGGATTACCCAACACACTACCTCCAAATTAGAATGAAATAATCTTCTGATTGAACCCTTTTTCTTTAGAAAGTCAGACAATCCACATAGTTTCGAATACAAGATCACAATAGTTACCCCACGATTAAAAATTATTTTTAACTATAAAACATTTTGAACATCTATTTAATCACCTTTGTGAATTGTAAATTTGCATGTCTAAGTTCATTTAAAGTATGCAAATATTGATATTAGTTACTAGTTTGTAAATTAGGGGAATTCAAATAAAATTTCAACATAAGATATTAGAAGCGACAAAATGAATGATGGATTGTGATAGATTTTTTAAAAATTTGAAAATATTAATTTTGTTGTTCGTAATAAACGACTTATGCCTATTTGCATAGAAAAATCTATTTATTTAAACTATTTTTATAAAAAAAAATTACGTTGGAAAGCATGGTTTTATTATTATTATTTTTATATAAAAAAATCATGATATCCAATGCTATCACGTGCAAAAAAAGCTAAATTCCGCATTCATCTTAATATATATAGATTCTATATGTAATTATTAATTAGTGTGTGTTGCATATAATTTAAAAGAAAAATGTAGTTTTGATTTGTAAATTTGTCAATCGTTAATCTTAATTTATTGTCCTTGTAGTTTTTTTATAATTTTGGTTCTTTTTTGATATGACGTTTTTGAAGCTAATGATGTCGTTCACGTGTGTAATGTCATATCAACAATACAAAAGATAATACAAAAGATAAATGATTAAAAATGAAAAAAATTTGAACCTTTTGAAATATACGTGATTAAAATCAATTTTTACAATATAAAGAACCAAAATTACGAAGAGAAAAATGGATAAAAATAGAAAATTTCCATTATATTTTATTTTTTTGTAGGAAAAATTATGTGCATAAACTAGTTAAAATAGGTAGGTAAAAATGTATGAATTAATATATAATATGAAATCGACAGGTGAAGAGGTATAACAAAATGTTTAAAAACCTGATTAAGATTTAAGAAGCCCAATATTGATCCCGGGCCGACACTTGGTTATTTGACTTTAAGTTGTGTTTGGTTCATTTAGTCAAATGTTTGGTTGTAACTTGTAAACACATATATTGATTATTTATCTTATAGAAATTAAATCATTAATTATTAATCTAAAACCAATCAAACAATTGAATGTGAAAGTAAAATATTATCATTCATATTTTTTTTTAAAAAAAATTATTATTATTCATTATTAAAAAAATAAAAATTATAATTCATCACTTTTATCGAAAATTTAATCAATCAAATTAAATATGCTAATATTAATCAATTAAAAGTCAACGGACTCTAATGATATCTCGGGTAAAGTTGTTTAGAAGATGATGAATCATGCCACAAATGTTCCACCATGATATATCCTTCCACTAGAAATAAATGAATACGTGTATAGCACAGTCCATTTGAGTACTCATGATGATCCATCCACGATAGATATCGTCGAGTATAACTTTTGGTATATGGATCTAATTCATGGAATGGTAAATTCCATATTCAGATATATTTGATATAATGTTAGATACGTGTGTAGATAAAAATTTCTTTCGTTTTTGTGTAAACAGTTAATGTTAAGACAAGGAATATAAACACATATATACCAAATACAACTAAAACCATACTCCTCAGCAGACAGACAACACAGTACAATCAACTCGATTCACGACAGTGAGTGTAAATGTACAAAGTTTCTATTACACAAATCAGGTGTTGTTGAGGCAGATTATATACAATATGTGTGGATTCGTCTCGTCAGAGCCAGAAGTAAATCATTGCCTGTTTTCAACATAAATGCATAACAAAATATCAGAACAGGTAAGTCGAAAACTTTGAAAAATAAAAGAGTCACAGCAAAGAGTTCCTGAATGAGCACCTCCGCAAGAAGATGAAATGAAGGGTAGTCTTGCTCGTGGTGTTTCTTGATTTTCATACTCCTAATCTCATCATGTAATGAATTTAGTTTCTCTTTGATCTCCTTCAACAAGTTAATTTCTACCTCTCCGTTTGTAGGTGCTGAGGGTCTCTCAATTTCAATAATCTCTGATCCCATATTAAGTTTATTCGATCTTGGCCGGGATTCAGAAACATGTGTACTCGTTTGGACTATAGCGAAGCGACAACCTATGTCAGCAATTTCACTTGGTTTACATGATTCGTTTTCACGGTGGTTCGATTGTAATAGTTTCTTAAGCCAGTCCGGTTCATCCTTATTGCACAATTTTGAACGACCGAAATATCCATCACTTTCGAGGCTCTCACTACCATGACGAAGCATCTTGGGCCTGTCTTTGGTCGACGATTCACAAGATCTGAGGTTCTTGTCAACTTGTGGGACTTCGAAGACATCATGAACACTTGGAGGACAAGAATAATCAACGGCCACAGCAATGTTTGGCAAATCCGAGGGCCGCTTGATCAGATTGATTTCATTCCTCAAGCTAGATGGATCACATAAAGATCCTGTGTTTGGTAGTGAAGAAATCGGTGACGGAGACCGCATTTCATTCTTGAAGTTCGTGATTTTACCTCCCGCTCTCCTTCACCCGCACGTCTAATTTCCTTATCTGTTCCCAGTAAGAATTGATGTCACCAGGAGTCGCGTTATCGATCCTCCTATCTAAATCTGAGGACTTGTTATTATGTCCCTCCATAATCTTACCATTCGAATCAGTTTCCGTGCTCATAGAACTATCCTTTTCATGAACAACCCTCTTATATTTGAGAAGGTGAGGAACAGAATTCCTCCTTCCTAGGTTCTGAATGTTTGCTTCCCCGGCTAAAGTTTCGTTTCTTTGCAAAAGATTTTCGGGAAAATTTATCTCACCAACACCAGGATCCACACAACCGATGCTCAACAATTTGTACCTATAGGCCTGAACTTGGTGATCAAAAGCAGCTACCTCCATTTCCTTCTGATAGATAATATCTTCAATTATCGCCAAAGATTCCTCCGCATGACACATCTTCTCCTCAGACAATCTCTTGTATATATTGCTCTGCTTCCATTTTCACAGCGGCCTTCTCTCCTTGGAGACGCAATATCACGGATAAAGCTTCGCTCGCCGCAGTGGAAGAGGCCTCTCTTTCTTCATCCAACTCATTGTAAAGTTTCTGTAGAAGCTGTTGCTGAGCACAAAGTGTTTCCTTTAAAGCAGAAACCTCAGCTTGGGACATCACCACGCTATAGTCAGCCATTACATATCAGATTCAGGAACATAACAAGCTGAATTTTATCTGCGAATCGAGAAGGAAACATTAGCGAACTCGTTAAATCTTACAAAAGCATTTCAAATTACTGAAACCAGCAGAAATCTGTGGTGCATTAAAATTTGAAACGTCAAGAAACAAACACAGGCATGGTAACGTACCCCCATCGTAAGTCCTTATTGAAGAAACTCGAATACATTCTCTATGAGAAATCCTGCGTAAATGGTAACCATTTGCTAATAATAAAATCATGAAACCATTGAAATTTAACAGAAACAAGAAAACGAAATGGGTTCTCACCTAATCTGCGGACAAGCAGAATCATTCAAAAAAGCAAGCCCTTTGAACTCGCAAACTCCAAAATCTTTCCTTCAAGAAGAATCAAACGAAAAACTATGATCACAACGAACCAAATCCCAACACAAATCTAATCTTCTTTCAGGTTGGATTGTTAAAGAATGGATCACGATGATCGAATGAAACTGTTTCTTGCTCTCTTTTGGAAAAAAAGGAAGCGCTCCGCGGAAATAACTTCAGCTTAATATTAATCTTGATCAAAAAGGCAATATTATTTGACAATTAAATCATATTCATATTAATAATCATGGTTCGCCGGAACGGCCATTCCGGAACGAGAACGGTGACCGCCGTTCCAAAGTTCCAGGGCAAATCCGTGATTGTTTTGTAGCGCTGTTCTTTGACTATTTAGCGACGATGCGGAACGGAACGGCCGAGTGGAACGGAAATATATGCAAGATTTTAAGTGATTTTCGAAATTGGTATGCAGTTAGAAAGAGAGAACGCAATAACAATATGGCAAAAAAAAACTATATGAATGACGCAGATAGGACTAATTTATAAATGATCATGTGTAGAAGAGGCACACTCTTTTACATTGGATGCAATGGTTAATTAAGGGACATGATGTTTGGTAGAAAAACACCTTCTCGAGGCAACCATTTGGTGAAAAGACGAAAGGACGCACGCACAGCTTCGCAGCGCAGATTTCCAGAAAAGCTCGCTCATATGCGCGTCCTTATGCACGCATTTGCGCGCCTTGTTCTGCCCATGTACG
Source organism: Primulina huaijiensis (assembly GCF_012295235.1). Lineage (NCBI taxonomy): Eukaryota > Viridiplantae > Streptophyta > Magnoliopsida > Lamiales > Gesneriaceae > Primulina > Primulina huaijiensis. Next base: position 28,335,495 of record NC_133307.1, read on the forward strand.
AAGAAAACAGCAAGTCGCGCGCATGTGCGCGTATTCTGGGCACACATATGCGCGGCATCTTCTGTAAAATGCTCTCACATGCATGCTGGCTTCTGTTTTTCGTGTGTATGTTCTTGTCAACAAAATTATTTTCAAATAAATTTTTTCCAAAAAGATTAATACGGTCAAAAAACCTCACCACACCACACCGCGCCGAGCCGAACAGGGCGGGCGCACGTGTGTTTAATTCACCGAGACCTAGCCTAGCAGCGTCTCCCCCCTTCCAAAAACTTCGGTACCTCTTGGGGCCCTAACCCATAGCACAAACTTTGAGTTATTAAGGAAGACCAAACTTGGCTTATTTCCAATGTGAGACAACTCCCACTCCCTTTTTCATTGACCCATTTTCATTTATCCAACACATATATTTTATTTTTTAGTATGATGTAATTTATATTTAAATTTTTTTACCAATTTTTTGAATTTATAAATTTTTTATACAAGCGTTCCGCAACCANCACCCACCATACGCATTTATGTGAGTACCATACGCATTTATGTGAGTACCGATGAAGAGTCATTCACCTATTGGATGTACAATTTTTCTATGTTTCATCACATTCAATATGTGAGTGTCGCATAATATATGTATGTATGTATATGAGTAGGTCTAATGTACAACTGTCTTATGAATCTATATCTGTGAGACAAATCGTCCTGGTCTATACCTGCAGCGAAAATTAATAATTTTGATATAAAAATAACATTTTTATCTCAAATCATCATATATTACACAATATATTTTTGACATAAAATTAATAATTTTCACTCAAATCAAAATGTATTAGATAAAAATTTTTTATAACATAACTAACAAAATGCTAGCATACATTTTCTTTGTAACATAATAATTAACAAATCAACATATATATCAACTTTTATAAAGATATGAAAGATCTATATGATCTAATTATATTAAAATATAAATAGAAATATTCCCAATATAACATAAATTAACACTCAAAATGCAATCTTTCTTCAACAATTTGTGCTGATTTTTTATGCATAAAATTAATAATATTTATTATTATTATTAATTACACGAGATGTCTCGATTTCCAATTCCTTTATATATATTTTCAAAAAGTCGTCAAAAGGATTACTAAATGCTACAGTTACATGTGGGGGCAATGGTCGGCGGACCCAGTCCACATTGCACCAGGTAGTCCCCATCTTTATAATTTGGGTTTTTTTTAAAAAATAATTTAAGTTTAAATTTTTTTTTCAAAAAAAATAATGTAAAAAAAAAACATTTCCAAAACTACTGCAATCTGCGCTTATGGAGCGCGGACGCTGCTCACGTGGAGCAGCATCCGCGCTTCGTAAGCACGGACGCTGGTCCACGTAAGCGACGGAATATTGTAGCGACGGAATATATATAAAAACCGTCGCTAATTAGCGACAGTTTATTAAACCGTCGCTTTATTGGATCAGCGACGGTTAACAAAAACCGCCGCTAAATGCCAAATACATACCTTCTCACACTCCACGCATAATTGTATCAACAGCGTGCACATGTACGTCGCGGATAATCTTGAACTTTCAACGGCTTGCAACTTTGCAGCGTACGATATACGCTGCGGAAAAAGAATTTGCGCGCTGCGAAAAGCCTTTTTGTTGTAGTGAAGATAGAGAAAAAAACAGACAGTAAGCTCATCAAAAAATAAGTTTTTTCAGGAACCTCTACTATTCAACCTATTTTTTTCAGTGATTCAGGGATACGCTGCGGAAAAAGAATTTGCGCGCTGCGAAAAGCCTTTTTGTTGTAGTGAAGATAGAGAAAAAAACAGACAGTAAGCTCATCAAAAAATAAGTTTTTTCAGGAACCTCTACTATTCAACCTATTTTTTTCAGTGATTCAGGGGTGACTGACTTTGGTTTGTTTGGTCAGCAGGATTTTAAGACTCCGTCTTGGTCGAACATACACAGTTTTACAAATTTGCTTAATGTTGGTCCGCAGCATCTTGTGCATGACATTCGACCACAGAATGATGTTGAGGAAAATGAACAACATTCAATTGAGATATCTCAGTCTTGATGAATTTCTTGTTTGTTTTTTTCTCTATTTTCACTACAACAAAAATGGCTTTTCGTAGCGCATATTGCACGCTGCAAAATTGCAAGCCGTTGAAAGTTCAATATTATCCGCGGGGTAGGGTGATATTTCCAATGAGCGACAGTTTGTAAACCGTCGCTGATTCCAATAAACCGTCGCGAAAATTAGCGACGGTTTATAATTTTAGACCGTCATTAATTAGCGACAGTTTTTATATATATTCCGTCGCTTACGTGGACCAGTGACCGTGCTCACAAAGCGCGGACGCTACACCCATGAGCAGCGCGGAAATGTTTTTTTTTTTTTACATTATTTTTGAATTTTTTTTTTAAAATTAAATTATTTTTTAAAAAAACCCTTATAATTTGTATATCTTTATAATTTGTATAAGACGACTCATCTAATATTGTTTAAAATAAATTTCAAAAAATAAAAATAAATTTCAAGGTTTTTTTCCCTAAAAAACCATATAAAAAATATTTATTGACAATTAATGAATCCGCCTCCAATCAAAATTTCTTCATGGTTCCGTCATCATCCCATCATCCTAAGTGGTGGAAGGAAAACAAACAAATATAATAAAATAAAACTCGAACAATTATAAATTTCCGTTGAATACGATTTGAGTCATGTAACTAGAGAAAAAAATACATCATATATGATCTCGTTTGATTTGGCCCAGGACCGGGTCGCGACAAGTACTCCTTGGTAACATGTCTTCCCATCCTGCGTTGTTGCATCTTCTTCAAATCTTCCCACATTTCATCTACTCATTTATCCAGTTTTTGACATCTTACTTTAGTGGGCAAGACAGTAGGAAGAAACCACCCAAAAAAAAAAATCTAAAAATAAATAAAATAAACATCACATAACATGATTTTAAGTTGGACACAAACCACGAATCCATTTCCCATATTTTCAACATCAAGAACAAGAACCATCAATTAGTGTTTGAAGGATCACATGTTTGATTATACAAGTAATTCGAGTCAGGAATGAGCCAAATATTGATGGAAAAGTTTGAAGGTGACATCTTTATCTTCTCTGATTAATCTACCGGAACTTCGACTTCCATCCTCAAGTCAGAATTGCCAAGAATCTGGATATACAGAAATCACAGGCTTTGAAAAATCGGGTGTGAGCCCGTGTGAAAAAAGGCGACTATATAACGAGCATTCAAAAAATAGCCTATTAAGACATGATTAAAAATTTGAACAAATCGGTTGCGTTGATGGTCCATGATGCAGCAGTTCTGATTTGGAGACTGAAACAAGCAATTTTCAGCTTTTCCATAACTCAATTGACTGTATCGAGTTAAGAATCTGGCTAGAGCTGAAGCCAAGCCTTGAGGAATCAAACAAGAGCTCATGTCGAGCTCATGAATACGTTATGGATATTATAGGGCATTAATATTAATATATTGCTTTGCATAAGGTGTTGTGTACACATTATGAACTAATTTTTGGGGAAAATATTTTTTTTAAAAAAAATTTCTTAAAGCATTTAAAAATTATATGAAAGTAATGACCATTTGCACACATATGGATGATCGAGGACTTGACGAGCTTGAGCTCGACTCACACCTACCCCTATGAATCATCTAAACAAAACTTACTCTCATGAGCTATTATTTCATTCATGACAGAATATATTTTGATCCGGGCAGACAGTAAAAATACCAATGGCACATGCTTTTTTGGTCGTTTTAAAAGAAGTTGAGAGATACAGCACAACCAAGTAATGCCAGCTTTAAGCCACTGTCCTACAACATTACACTACCAGAAGAAAACTTTGCAGTTGCACTGCTCCATTAAACCCAAATATTATTAATACATTAACCAAGAAACGGTTTTTAAGGCTCCACATTTCTTGAGAAGCATAAAAGAGACAAAGAAGAGATGTTACCTTCACGAAATCAGCTTGAACTAACAAGGAATCCTTTGTGTAGCCTGCTTCCTCGAGAACATGGGTAAGAACTTTCTGTATGAAAATGGCACCAGCATCATGTGAATTAGCATCAATCAACCATTAAGCCAAGTAGGAGAACACAATCCACCAAAAATATTAAAAGGGAAAAAACACCATCATATATCGAATGACAGTTCTAGTACTTCTGCATGATGAGCAATCCTATATTTTTCATATTTCAACAGCTTCGTTTCCTTCTTCAGATAACTCGACTATACCAACCAACAAATAAGGGTTCTTAATAGATTGTTCTTCCAGGGAGTAGAAGCCTAGTTAAAAAAACTTTACATGTGCCCAAAACATCAAGATTACATTTTGATACAAAACTTTAAAAAGTTTCTTATAATTTATAAAGACAAAAAGCACTGTTCTGATTTGAAAGAAAGCTGCGCGCAAGATTTTGTGTATTAACAGCAAGGCTTTGTGCTTTATACTTTTAATGATATTTATCTTATAAGATCTGGGGGCTCAGAAATTTTGATTATCCACAAGTTAGGAAGATATCCTTGCAAAAAAAAAAAAACTAGATGATGACAATAGTAGAAAGCCGCTTAATCTATCTATACAATAAAAAGTAACCACAGCAGGATGATTAACCTCTCTCTGTTGTTCAGATATAAATTGACCAGTCAAATCCCGCAATATGTCCAGCATTTCATTGAAAGTAACCTTTCCATTTCCATCCGAGTCATAAACCTTAAAAATAACTGGTAAAGGAAATTATATGCTAAGTCAGCCACAGGGGGAAAAAAGGAAACACTAATGAAAAGGGAGTGATACAAAATCTTCTATTTTGTAAGTCTTACATTCGACTTTTTGCTGCAAGCTTGTTCGAGAACTGAAAGCAGATAGGAATGCTACAAACTCTTTGAAATTAAGTCCATCCAACATCCTCAATAATCTCTGAGAACACAAAGGGTTAATAATTGAAACAACGCATGACTTTTATGAATATGAAAAAACAGATTCACTTTAATAAAGTCAAGTACATACATATTCAATTTGGTCTTTTCACTTTGTTTCACCTAGTAGCTAGTTTTCTCACTTGTAGAAAAACCATGGAGGGCAGTCTTATAAGCGTGCAATTTGCAGATATTTCATATGGAAAAGTCTACAACCACAACAGCCAAGTCAACAGGGACATGATCAGAGAGAACTGGTTTGGAGCCATTACAGTTTTCGCTCCCACGAAGTACTAGCACATGCTAGTATCTTATCTAGTTGCAAAAACATGCAAGGCAAGAACTCGTAGACTAACTGGCAGTCTACTGTCATTTGGGCGTGTTGCTAAGGGGGCGCTGGGTGCAATTCAATGCACCTGAAAATGCCGTGTGCGCACTCACATCAAAGAGGTGCACGCCTTACCTGAGGCACGCAAAGCGCCCTTGCTTGTCATGATACTTATTTTTTTTTTCTCACATAAATTGAATAGAATTTGAAGAATCATATCACAACCACCCTACAATTACCAGCCTCGGACTAGTGGGAAGCTCCAAGGAGTTTTATTTTCCATCTCTAAGGCATTTTTAGATTGATTTATGCTCTTTCTCTTGCATGACTTTCAATTTTTTTGCAAATCGTTAGATCTAAAATTTTCATTGTACTAATAACTCAGATTATTAATTTCATACTTTGTTAAACTCTTTACACATTATTTTGGCTTTATTGGCTGAACATTTGATTTTAGGGAAAAATATTTACCGCAAACATGTGGAAACATATTATCCCTGATAATCTTAATTTAGTAGTTTAATTCTTAATTTGAGATTCATATTTGAGAGTTTCTTTAATTTTGAAATTAACTCATCATATTTGAATTTGATTGAGAACTGCAATGACATATATCCTATCACCTCTTGGTGCGTGGACACATTTGAAAGACGCACAACTCACATTGTGTCTTGTGCCTCAGGCTCCAAGACCCATCGGCGTTTTGATGCACCTTGGTGCACTTAATAACTATGTTTTTTTATGAATTATAGATCGGGCTCCTATGGCTATTAATTACTTTTGCATTCATAATGAAGGATCAAAATTGGCAATTTAGGTCCTAAATTAAAGTCCTATATGATCACGGTCGATGCCCTCATTATTCTATCCAATCATCAATAAGTGGTATCATGGCTCTCAGTTCCAGCAGTTTTAGCTTTAAACATTCATTACCTTTAAAAGAAAACGTGAATTTCCCCCCAATTATTGACTTAACACAACACATCTAGCATCAGAAAAATTATAATATCTTGTAAAAATCATGTTCCAATCAACACATGCTCATAACAATAGTATAACATCAAATGGTTTCATAAGTTCCTCACAACTTGAATCTACTTATAACCATACATTTTGTGCCTCTGCCCTATTATCCGTTTGTTTCTTTTCTCATATTAGTTTGAATAGAGAATTCTAGACAGGAAACTACAAGATAAAAAGAGGGTTCCCATATGGCAGTTCGTATAACCTGAGAGAGGGGATTAACAGCGAATTCAGGTACAGTCATGATCTCCTCGGCAGAGATGAAGCCTCCCCCATTCCGATCCAACTGGCAGAACCGCTGATACAATGACACTATCTCCTGCTGCGAAACTATTAAGCATGCAAAGTGATCAATAAATTTTGTCCAAAAACTGGTAGGGAAAACAAAATGATTCCTAAACAATGATAATCATGAATTTATTTGCAATTTTCTCCGCATTATCATGTAAACTACTGCAAAACTATGAGAAAGTATATGGAAAAGAAACCCATAAATCTACAATCATTGGACCAACAAGATCATTCCAATCCAATTACTGTTGACCCATGAGAAAGCGCGAGGATAAAAACCCAACAAATCTACCACATAAGCAAGATTATTTCTTTGCGGTGTTCTAGGAATTGTCATTCAAAATACAACAGACCCATTAGACACCATATGCATAAGAAAGATCTAAAACAGAAAAAGTGCGAAAATATTGTAAACCAAGAGTGAAGTATGGGTGATTACAGGCATGATTGCAGTGTTCTTGGACTTCTTCAATATCGTATTGGGTGAGCATGGAAGAGGTGTTGCCCATTGTACTCCAATTGATCAACCAGAAGGTATGATTTTATTTATTTTACCAGGAGAAGCTATGGTTTCAAGATTGGGCGATTTTGGATTTTGATTTTGGATTTTATAAATAAACCTCAAAATTTCCATAGAATTCCAAATATGTCCTACCTTTTATTTTATTTTAATTTTTTTTTTTTGAATTCCGTATCCTTAAAGACGAGCAATGTTTTTAAATTAATACTTGAATGAAAATTTTATTATATTTTGTTTTTGTAGAAAAAATAATTGTATTATGGAGAATGAGATTTGTAAAAGAGAATTTGATATTTGACAAAGTTAATATTAGTAAAATCTTTATAATAAAGTATGAACTAATGTAGATGTGTAAAGATATATTTAAGTAATTTTAGACTTTTTGTTTTCATCTTTTTTTTTTTTTGGCATTTTGTTTCTCAAATTTGTTTCGAGATTAAAACATATTTTATGTTTCAAATTTAGTCTTTTCAAATATTCGATTTGTCAATTTTTTTTCTCTCCCATTAATTTTTTTAAAAAACTTTATTACAAGAGAGGAGAAGATTTGAATATAAAATTTCTATTTTCTTGACCAGTAGAAAATACTTTTAAAAAATTATAATATATACAAAAAAAATTTATCCTCCAAATATATTTTTTAAAGAATATTTTTGAGAACTTTTGTGATATTTTTATAATAAAAAGTGTTATTCCAGGAAAAAAAACTTTTGTAGAACTTTTAAGATCTTTAATAAAAATTTTGTATAAACATTTTAATAAATTTTACAAGTATTTGGCTAAACGGATATTTAATTTCATATCTTAAATATATTATATTATAAAATTTAATTTTAGAATCGTTCAAATACAAAAATAAAAATAATATAGTTTAATAATATTTATATTTACGAAGCAAAATGTTTAATTTATCCAACAAATCAACATATTTCTATATCCAACCAGCTACTGTATCAGCACGGAGAACGCTACAGCTATGCTCGAAATCTGTCGCCTCTCTTTTCCATTGAGGAATCTCTCCTTCCCAATTTCCAACTCCGAATACCCATTTCCATATGCCGAAAGACCCTTCAAGTTTCTGAAGTTCATTCAAATAAGAAGTGAAAAGAAAGCCAAAAGGACTGGAAGATTGAGGTACCCATCTGAGAAAAAGAAGCTAATGCCACAGCAACAGAATCAAACGGATGTTAAAGGAAAAATTGAAGGAATTTGGAGGATTTCAAACCTTGCAATTTCAGTTCATGAAGACCCCGGAAAGGACCACTGGGAGGTTTCGGAGGCACTGCTTCAAGAGATTGCCAAAGTTCTTGAATTCCCGGTATTAATATTGGAACCTAACATCTAGTTATTGAAGTTGACGTTTTGGTGAATATTATTTAGTTGTGTCAAGAATGAGGTTGTATCCAGTTTTATGTTTTATTGGTTTAAAATTACTGCCATTGTTGAGTACCACTGGGTTTCAAATTTGATAATACATGTATATTTTACATGCATAAGTTTGCGCTGAGAAAGTACATTGAGTTGCCGCCCAGAAAAATTCCTGGGTAGTCCTTGCTTATATGTTCAAAGTTGGAGAACATGCGGCGTTAAACTTTGTGCTCAGAAAACTTTTGTAAAACTTTATACTTGTTTATTTAAATGCAGTAAAGATTAGATGGTTATTTGATTTCCTTATCTTTCAGGTTGCGTCAATGTTGCCAGCAGAGGCATTCACGGTGATTAGAAAATCATTTGATGCGAGGAAGGTGTGTAAAGCAGGATAGGGAGAATTTTTGGTTTTCATCTGTGCATTATCTCTGTCCTTTTGGTTTTGTTTCTGCTGTGCTTTGTATGGAAGCTTACTTTTAAATAGATATAAATTACGTGTTAGGATCGGTGACAAGATGGCAACTGTATACAGAGGATGAACAGACCATTTCAAAACTTTGGTTGATTTGAAAAGAATTTTTTCCAAGTTATTGCCTCTTCTGGGCACGCAGTCTTAGTACCTTTGGTTCTTGAATTGGTAAAACTTGAATTGAATACAAAGAACTTAGATTGACTACCATTCAGATAATTGTGCTAAAATTGTGGAACTAATTCTCTAAGAATTAATTTGTTTGTGTAAATAAGTTTTGGTCAAACGTGCAATTTTGTTTGCGTAATGCAAAGCAATAAGGTACATAGAACTGTAAGGAAAAGCAAGAGTGTGTAAAAGTTCGAAGGCTAAGCCTTGAATGCTTAAATCAGACAGCTGAAATTTGTAAGTTCTATGTAAATTTCAGTTATAAAAACCTTCACTATCTATAGTTTTGAATCGGTGGAATTCTTTGATGTTCAAAAATCTGCTTGGGATAATTTTATTCATCGCCCAACTTTCTCTGGTATGGCTTGAGCTTGTTGTTTTTGTAGGGGAATTATTTACCCTTTTTGCACTTAAACTATCGCACTAATTTTACCCAAAACTTTAAATATTATTTTTCGAATATGAGCAAATCTCTGTGCTGGATCTTGTCTTTTCTGATATTCATATAGTTTGGTGGGGAGAAAGCACTGTCTTTGCCGTGCAACTGCTCTTGATGCTTTCAGTCAATACCGAATAATTTCTTTGTTGGATAACTTATTGTCTAAGTTGTCAGACTTTCCCTTTTTTCATCAGTTCTAAATTTCAGGTGTGAACCAAACTGAGCTTGCTTTGAGCAGCTTCATCTCAGCTATTCTCGATACAAGTACTCCGTATTACAAATTTGAAACAAATCAAGAACAAGGGCATCACAGTTCTATCACAATCTAGATCATAAAAAAGACTTGCAAAAACTGGTTGCACTTTTAATAGCAAAAATAAACTATTTACTCCTTTTTATAACTTTCTTTGCCTGGTCATTTTGGGACCAACTGTATGTTGATGGGATGATGAACAATTGTTTTTAGGATAAATGGTCATTTTCATCATGTTCCTTCAGTTTACTAGAAACATTTGCTCATATGCTTGTTTTTTGAATAACCTCAGTTGCAGAAGGAGCCAAAGTTTGTGTACACAGTGCATATGGATGTTAATAAACTCCTTAGCTTGGAACCTCGTACCTTGGAGTTCATTTCTGAACTGGAACCAAAAATTGGCCATCTGGAGTTTTTGCATGATGACTGTGTTTTTGATGATTTAATGAGCACAATAGTCAACAACAGAAAGGTGAATGAAGCTGCATCTTCTACAGGAGTTGTTCACAGAGACCACGTAATGGAAGCTAAAACACAAACTATAATTGAAAAACCCAAAGTAGTAATTGTTGGTAGTGGTCCCTCAGGCTTGTTTGCTGCTCTTGTACTTGGTGAACTTGGTGCGGATGTTACACTTGTTGAAAGAGGGCAAGCTGTAGAACAAAGAGGTCGTGACATTGGGGCTTTGGTGGTCCGTAGAAAGTTACAACTGGAAAGCAATTTTTGCTTCGGGGAGGTCATATCTTGATCTTGTTCAAGGTTTTTCCAGTATCTATGTTTTATTATTATTGTGCAACAAGCTTCAGAGTAAGTAAATGAAACTTACCTTATTGAATTTTATGTTAAATGCTAGAAACAAACAAAACGATGGTGAAATAAATAATAATAAGACTTCATAATGATTTGGTGTTTAAATAAAATATGTTTCTAAATTAGATACAACCATTTTTCAAGTGAATCTGTTTCTCAATTCTCAGTTATCATTTGTCTGTGAAAGTCACTGCGGGATGTTCGAAAATTAGGATAAACTTGTGGGATGGTGGTTATATGCGCCTCTCATTTACTGGGTCATACATGATTTGTGGGAACAAGACAGTTCCTTCTCCTATTGTCAGTTTTCTTAACTAACGTGAGCTTATGTTTCGTCATGCTCCTCGTCCTGTATATTTACTATTTAATTCTAACAATGGTGAAGTGGAAAATAAGATTTATTCTATTTCTTCTTTTATCTATGTTGTATTCTAATTTTAAATACGGATGCATAAAAAGCTTCATTTACTATTATACGTTTTCTTTTTTGCTATCTTTAGTTCTTATTCATTACCATAATTTCTATATTCCCTCCTTTTGTTGCTGATGTTCGTTTATTAAAAAACTTATGGGTGACAGGGTGGTGCAGGTACTTGGAGTGACGGAAAGTTAGTAACAAGAATTGGAAGAAATAACAGTAGTGTTATCACGGTCAGTGTCTCTCACGGCATCATCTAATACCTTTTCCTGTACATATTTTGACACTTTCTGCTGTTAATCGATGGCCTTTTTTTAAAATCTCTTTTACATATTTAGGTTCTGAAGACATTGGTTCATTTTGGAGCTCCATATAGCATATTGGTTGATGGGAAACCTCATCTGGGAACTGACAGATTGATTCCCCTTCTTCGAGGCTTTCGTTTATATCTGCAGAAATTGGGTGTGAGTCCATTATAGGATGTGGTAACTGTAACTAGATCATGTTGTTTTTTTTGTTGCTACAAGTGTATGTTAATCGTCTTGTTCATCTTTTTTGTTCTCTTAAATCGATATGCTTAGGTGACTATTAGATTTGGGACAAGAGTAGATGATCTGCTGGTGAAAGATGGATGTGTCGTAGGTGTTAAAATGTCTGATTCAAGAGAAGGTGCGTCCTGTTGCGAGGAGTTAGGATGTGATGCGGTTGTTCTTGCAGTCGGGCATTCTGCACGTGACACTTATCAAATGCTTCTTTCACACAATGTTGACGTGGTTCCGAAAGAATTTTCTGTGAGCTTAAAAGCATTTTGGTTTTGTTTTGGTCTTTGAGCAACTATACTGTGATATTTTTTTATTGGTCTGTTAAAATTAGTTGAACTTCTGAACTAAATCGCTGTAGTTATATATCGATATGGAACTTGGAGATGACAAATAAAAAAACACTCCGTTGTTTTTTATGCTTTCTATGCGGAGCAGATATTTTTTGATGGAGTAAATAAAAAGCTGTGCTTCATCGTTATAAAAGTAATTGGTTTATTATCTGATACTTTCAACTGCTGTAGTTTTGCCATTAGAGTGCTCTGTTGGACTTGCACTGCAAAATAGTGACTCAATCTAGTGTCACAGCTGACCTACCATTGCTACAGATATTTAAATATATTGTAATTTTTCTTACTTTCTTTTAACTTAACAGGTTGGCCTGCGGATAGAACACCCTCAAGAATTGATAGATGATATTCAGGTATTCTTTTAACTTAACAGGTTGGCCTTGTTCAATTACTGTTGGTCATTTACTCAAATGTCCATCCTTTTAGAGGACATTTTAAATCAATTAACTGCTGCTTCCCAGTTTTCGTCCTTGGATATGCACTTCCAACTGCTTGAATAAATTTGGATGCTATTTCAATAATATTTTGTTCACTCAGTTACAAAAACAGGAGAAAGAAAGGGAAGAAGGCTAATCATGAATCTCCCATTGCAATTTTGAATAAATAAGACTCTAACTTTTGCTTGCTCAATAACATAATTGGTGCAAAGTCCCATTTGCTTATGGTAATCTTGTGATTGAAGATAGTCTGGTGCATGCCTCGGTGTGCACTAGAATCATAGCCCTAGTTTCATGCTCTACTCTAAAGGCGCAAACAATTGGATCAAATTTAATATTAAAAAAGTAATGATTACGTTGGGAATTTTGGGGAAAAAAATTGGAAATAAATTGTCTGTTTGGTTTTATTTGGAACAATATTTCTATAAATTTTGAAACATGTCAGAAATTGTGAAATAAAATTATTGTAAAATAGTGTTTTTTCTGTTAGATTATGATATGATACTAGAGTATTTTTGCAAAATGATAAACATTTATTTAGAAGTAATGATTATGTTGGGAGAAATGAAAAAGATGAAAAACATGAATAATACTGTTTGTTTTTATTTTGGGGGAAGGGAAACATTTCTAGAAAACAAAGACAAGCCCTGAATGTTTAATGTTTACAGAATCTTGTAAACACTCTTCTATTAAGGTTTCAAAAATTCCATTAGAATTTACCTTGCACTTCAGTTTCTGGTGCTCAGTTATCCAAATCTTAATTTTCTAGGTTTTTCCCCTGCTAACACTACTCTGGTTCTGACCAAGTATTTATGCTATACTTGTTTTGGGTGCTTGTGCAATTTTTCCATTGTTCTTGAATGGTACAGCAACTGAATCTGAATTTTATTTTTACAATATTCAGTATTCTGGATTGGCTGGTGAGGTTCAGAGAGGACGAGGGAAAGTACCTGTGGCAGATTACCAGGTTGCAGAGTATGTCACTCCAAAAGAAAGGAATACAACCTCAAACTTTGATGCAACAGGTCGCAGTTGTTACTCCTTTTGCATGTGTCCAGGTGGCCAGGTAGAATCCTCTACATCTTATTTATTTAGCTACCTATAGTTCCATCCGTTCATTATCATTTCTGTTAATCAGAAAATTATCATTCTAAAAAAAGAGTTTAGCATTCGAAGAAGTAGAGGCTACATATGACAATTCACTTCTTTTTCTTTTAGATTTTGTGCTGCCGACCACGTGAAACAACATCCCTAAAAAATGTAACTAAATTATTACCTACCACTAAATAAATTAACTCGATATATAAGTAAGAAAAAAAATGTAGATTCAATATTATTCTTATATTTGTTTGAAAAAGTTATTGCGCAGACATATGGACAAACATATATTAATATGTGCATTTTGGTGCAGTCTGAAATATGAACTACCAGACCTATGTGTTCAATTAAACAAACCCAAGATCAACAATCAGACATTAAATCCACCAGATGCAATGCAGTTCAGGTTGGGCCAATTGGTTGTAGTAATCCTTCGGTTTATTTAACTCTCCTAGCTTTACCCACAATCAAACAAGCACTTTCCCAGGTTACTTACCTAAGCAAGTAGTCTATAAAAGTTGCTCACCGATTATAAAGAAGCTTTTATACTCGATGAATGTAGCCTTCTTCAAAGTTCAGCCTCATCATACCAAAACTGATATTGAAGGGGAGATCATAAATACAAGAATGCTAACTTTCGGAAAATGAGAACCAAATCCTCAACCATCCATTTAGTCCATCACAAATTCTGTCGTCTTTTGAACTCTGAACTACAAATCAAGCCTATATTGTCGCTGGCCTATAACTTGACATGAGACACCCCTTCGAAATTTATAAAGTTCTTTCTTCATATGAAGTCAATTTTCGAATGAAATCATATTTATTTTTTTCCTAGCTCAATCTTTTCAGTTTCTATGATCATGAAAATCCAATAAGGAATTATTGATGGGAGCCCTATTTTTAAGTGCTCTTGTAGTCTTGTTGTAATTCAAGAACATGAGGCATGAAATGCTCCACAATTTGCTTCGGTATTTTCTCCAAATAATATTAAATGTGTAAGCATCAAACACTCCTTGCTTTTTCTCTCCATCAGCTTGCTTAATCTTTGTGTGTATCAGTATTGCCCAATATTTTATTTCATCTATTTTTATAGCTTCACAGTTTCATCGGGCATCCAAAAGTTATCCACTGATCCCAAGCATTTGCTGCATGGATTATCAATGTGGACTATGTCGTGTTCATTCAATGATCACTCCAATGGAAATATCTATTGCTGAATTTTTGTATTCATCTATTTTGAAGCCTTGATTTCTTGCCACTTCAATGGATTTATATTGCACATGTCATGCAGGTGGTTCTCACCTCTACAGATCCATCGGAAATTTGCATCAATGGAATGTCATTTTCTCGGCGTTCCTCTAGGTGGGCAAATGCAGCACTTGTAGTGACCGTGTCCTCAAAGGATTTGGAAGCTTTAAATTTCCATGGTCCTCTAGCAGGTGTTCAATTTCAGGTAACTTTGGTATTGCATATGTTAGCTTATATTCACCTGTACTTTAAGTTTCTTGAACAATTTTATCTTCAGTCCCGTTCTCTATTTGTAAATTTATCTGGTGCTAAGTTTGCAAGTCTTCCGAAGATGTCATCGCACTAGATTCTGGTTAGATTACCATAGTTTTGCCTTTTGATTTTATTAGCAGCTCAATTACTGTTCTTTGTTTTCGCAACCATATCTCATTTTGTTTGTGAGCTTGTTTAAACGATTCTACATGCACTATTTTAGAGAATGTTTGAGCGAAAAGCAGCTGTGATGGGTGGTGGCAGTTTTGTGGTTCCTGTGCAAAAGGTGACCAATTTTCTGGACCATCGATTATCAGGTGGAACAATTTGTTTTCTCCTTGCCTTCTTTTTTTCGTTTCCTGCGGCTTTAACTTTCTTCTCAAGGACTATACTGAACTTCGTTTACTTTGCAGGCACATCGTTGCCACCATCTAGCTATCGTTTGGGTGTGAAGCCGGCATGTCTTCATGAATTATTTCCGATTGAAATTACTGAAGCTTTGCAGAATGCAATTCTAATGTTCGACAAAGAGGTTTTGATTGATCACCTTTATTGCATATTTTTTTATCTTCATTTTGAACCACTTTTCAATTTTCATCAAACTCTAAGATACAACTGTTGATATTTTAAAACTATTTTGGAGCTTGCAGTTGCCAGGATTTGTCTCAGACAATGCACTCCTTCATGGAGTTGAGGTATTGCTAATTTAGTCATAGTTTTCTGTTCACGTCGCATCATAAAATAGGTTTTGATCTGAGTTTCTTGTTGCCGCAGACTAGAACTAGCTCTCCCATCCAGATAACTCGAAAAAGTGATACTTTGGAGAGCACATCATTAAAAGGGATGTATCCTATCGGAGAAGGAGCTGGATTTGCTGGTGGAATAGTGAGTGCTGCAGTTGATGGGATGCATGCCGGTTTTGCCATAGCGAAAAATCTTGGTCTCTACACTGATGATATAGAGTCCATTATGGGAAAGGCCCCGAAACCAGGATTTGTCAAATACTGAAGTCATTCTTCACTACCGTTTCCTGAATTGTCATTTCGCTTGTTGCTCATTAGCTGATATATTACTCGTTGCATCTACCCTAATCAACCTTGATGGTTGAATAGCTTTGAGTCACAGTAGATTTTTAAAAAACGCGTTAAAGGGTACCGTAAACATAATAAGCCAACCATAATTTTTTTCTAACAATTTATGTTTCCATTCGAGGAATATATTTATCGTCCAACCCTGTCTTTTTTCTAGTTTATTCGATTGTGTGCTGCTAATATTTTGATATTCAGGATGACAGACGGAAATGGAGTGCATCGATGTTGGTTAGGTATGCGGCTTTGTTTCTCCGAGAGGATGGAAATAGGTAGGTAAATAACAACCTTGGGTGAATCCATAGCGCGGTCTGCTAGGCTGTCCTGATTGAAAACTCAGCTGAATAAAAGGATGAAGGATCTGATGTATTAATGGTTATTTCAGTTTGTAGTTGTAACATATAAGAAGGATGAAGGATCTGATGAACGAATGGTTGTTTTTATAAATTTATTTTTTAGATGTTAAAAATGTTAACAAGTTACATTTATTTTTATGTACGTTAAAGAGATGATTTTATTTTGAGAAAAAAACACGAACGAGTCGAGAAGACAAGAATCGTGAGCAGTTTAAATTATAAGTTAAAGACAAAGACAAGTATCATCGTAAATGATTTTGTCGCAAAAGATTCAAACCCCACACGAAATTATCATATATCCTAATACATATATTTGTCCTCAAAAAGCACTAAACCCACCAAGCTAACAAGTAGGTCATCATCAACAAAAAAAATTTCAATCAAGAATTTAACTAATAAACCCTGCAAATTAAAGTATTATAATTTATTGGCCATGAACTATTAACTTAAAAAAAATGGCACTGAATGGAATTTTTAAAAAATTTGATCAATTGCCTTTTCATCTTTACAGCTTTGTTCTTCTTGGCAGGAAAAAAAAACCCAATAAAACTAAGTGAAGAACATGCCAAGGCATGATGGAATGATCTTGTTGCGTGTTATTTGGCACATAAGTTTGCCCACCACATAAATATCCATCTTCTCCATTAAATATTCACACTTTACTCTTCAACCTTTTATTAAGCAATTAAAATATATCATACATGCTTTAGACTTTTAGCCACTCAACTTTATGGTTAAATTAATTAATTAAATTTTTTCACGTTATATATATATATATATAATATCCTCGAAAAACATTAATTTGCCTACTATGAACTATGATGTTTGGTCGATATTGGATACAACTCAAATAAAAAAGTTTAACCAAATCATCAAGAAATGTTCGAGTTGATAGAGTAGGTGAACATTTAATCTGTAATTATGAGTTCAATTTTCTCTACCAACATCTTCTCGGTTGAGTATGTTCAAGGGAGTATCCAGAAATTTTTCATCAGGTGGGCAAATTTTGTCTCGAAGAAACGTCTTGACTTGACGAGTTATATCCCTAAAACTTGTCTTATCTTTGGTGTAAGGTGGTAATGGTGTGAAAAGGAGTACATGTAAAAAATTAAAAAAAAAATTGTGTAATTAAGAAGATAACTTATATTCCAACTAATTCTACTATCAATTGTTGTTTTACTTTTGGTTTCATAATCATGTGCAAATTAAAACATATTTTTAAATCAAAATAAAAATAGTATAATTTTATTTTTTTGCCAAAAAAAACTTGAAAACATATAATAAATTCACAAAATAAAATCTCAAAATTTTTTAAAAATATTTTTTTTGTTCAAATCATCAGCTGATATGATCAGTCGTGAAAATAATCCAATCATTCCAATAATAGAAATAAATCATGGCAGTGATTAAATGATGTGTCTGAAAATCTTAAAAATATGGTAAAATATGAAAGGTTCGATAATTATTTTGCAGGTAAAATAATCAACTGAAATATAAACATAGACAATGTTTATGTTTTGTGCTAATATTTCTATTTATCATCTTTTTCTAATATATATGCTACCAAATATGATTATTTATCTATTAATGGTTTGTGAAATAAATAAATAAAACAACCCCCTCTCCAAAATTAATTAAAATAAAATAAAAATAGATATGAAATGTCATTTTCCAGTTTATTCTCGAAGCT
Source organism: Primulina huaijiensis (assembly GCF_012295235.1). Classification (NCBI taxonomy): domain Eukaryota; kingdom Viridiplantae; phylum Streptophyta; class Magnoliopsida; order Lamiales; family Gesneriaceae; genus Primulina; species Primulina huaijiensis. The sequence continues at coordinate 28,353,605 of NC_133307.1, forward strand.
TGAATATTAATCATGCAGTTTTTGACATATTCAAGTCAACTTATAATTTACAACTTTGCTACTATTATTCTTTGATATTCAAATAAACTATTGACGACTATAATTTACTTTGTCTGTTTTCGATACTTTTCAAATAGTAATTAATTTGCTTTACAATGTCTTTGGAAAGCGATCAAGAGAAATTAAATCATGATATTTGGATTAATATAAATTTTAAAATATTTAAATTGTTCAATTACTATCGATTATTTCTTTTGATAAAATGAAAAAATATATTTATTAGATACAATAACTGTCGTTATTGGGAGAACGATCGAATCTTGATGTTTGAGCTGTCATACATTTTAAAAGATTTAGGTTGTATCACTTACTATCATTTTTAGTAAAGCGACAAACGTTTGATCCTACAATTGAAATCTAAGCCGATGTCACGAGTTCGATTCTCATTGATTGTAAGGAATATAATTATTGAGATGTAGATTGTTAGAGTGCAATAATTATTCTTGATGAGAGATCGATTGAACCGCTGTACTTTGACTGCTATACAATTTAAAATATTTGAATTGTATAATTATCATCAACTAAAATCTTGCGTAAAACAAGAAGCGCTCATTCTACAAAACATCATATATTTAGTCAGTTGTTACACAAATTTCATAATTTTTTTTAATAAAACTCATAATTTTAACATTAGACAAAAAAAATTAACTTAGTTGTCTCAATTAAATATATAATAAACAATAATGTGGCGCGAACTCAACCGCCGTCTCCACGATCGCTCTCTCAAAACGTGCCGCAGCACAAACTCTCGTTTTGAATTTTTCTCCTTGCAATTTATTTTATTTATTTTCGTATTATAATATAATTTGTTTAATCCATTTTTAATATATTGTGAAAAAACTTGGGTTGATTTATGGTTTACGAAATTTTCGAACTTTCTTGATCACTGATCTTCGTCGCCGGAAAACTCAGGTACGTTCATCATATATATTATTATAATGTTTTTGGTTTAATTTTCATGAAAATTTGCGATTTTATAAGAATATAATTGATTTTCTCGGCGTGCAGCACTGGTTTGAATTCGGATCGTTGCGTATGATGTACTTTGGATTGTTGACTTATAAATTTTTTCGAGTAGAAATGTGAGAAAATTCTGTTGGAATATTAAATTCCGCTTACAGGCTTGCAGGATTTCGGAGAATCTGAATAAATCTTACGTAATTCACCGACTTCGATTATGATAATGATTGCTATTTATTTTTATTATTAAGTTTGTGAATGTTATTTTACGAAGATTATACTTGAAATCTACAGATGCTTGAAAAGCTCAGTAAAAAATAAAGAGAGATGAAGGCAGATAATCAGTACATGGAATCGTTAACGCAAAAAATTTTCTGCCTTTATTCGCCGACATTTATGTATATAACAGAACATATTTTTTCACCTAATGATGCTTGATTCATGTTTATTAGTGGCTAATAGTGATTAAATTGTTAATCTTTTTTTGTTGGTATGTGTAATAATGGTACAGTAAGTTCATGGGGAAGGACAACGAGCTCTAATTGCACGTGGCCTTCTTGTCTGGGTTTCTGGGTATCTGTAGTTAATCTGAACCGTTTTTCCACTCGGCTTGTTTTTAATATTTCCTGAACATTCATTTTGATTTAACTATGGCTTCTCAGGAATTCATTTTTGCTTTAATGTAATTATGAAAAAGTAAGACGTATTCACGCAACTAATCTGGCAATGCTGTTGACAGAGTGGTTAAAGATATCATTTTCACTAAATTCCTTTCAGGAAAAGTTGGTTGTGGGAAGGACGAACGCACAGAGGGGCAGAGAACTCTATTATTAAATGTGAGTTTCTTTACTGAATGTGTGCGTGTTGCGTGTGTATGTGCCTGTGAGTTGTTGTAAACGCAGTTCCAATTCAACCAACCATGGCATTCCCGTGAGGGGGGAGGGGACAAAAGGCTGGGGACCATGAACAAAGGGAAATAAAATATAAATGGCAAGAGTGAAAGAAAGAGAGGGCTTTCTTATCCTACCTACACCCTCCCATTTTCTATACTACTTTTCTGCCCCCATTCTTCTCCCACTCTTCCACAATTCACGGAGGGGATGGCTAAAGTTACTGTATTTTCTTCTTATATTGTGATTTTTACTTCCACCCCTTTTTTCATTTCATTTGGTATCCTCTTAATACTGTTGCTTTGGTCTGCGATCTGTCTGGATTTGGGCCATGTTGGATGGTTCTAAAAGCTTTGTTGATTGAAATTTTCTAGTTCAGCTTCATTGAGATCTGGGTGTCTGTAAAGATATATTCTTTTGTGCATCTTTTCCTTTTTATCATTCATGATTCCTTTCTTTTCTAATTTTCCCATCTGTGGTGGCAGATTTTCAGTTTGGGGAAGGAGATCCTGTATTGCGATTGGTGCAAGTAAGAATTGATTAACTGGGTTAAGTTAAAGCCTATTGAAAATATGTTTATAGTGGTGAATAGTGTATGAAACGGGACATCAATGTGGTGCATTTATGGATGTATGTGAATCAGAAGCACTGCAGACACAATCTACAACAGAGACATCGAGACAACCACCAGTTCCTGCTGATCACAAGAATAAAACCACCCATCTCTCTCGAACCAGAGAAGTTAGTTCTAGGTATAGGTCACCTACACTCTCTGCAGCCAATGGACCAAAACGCTGCCCTTCACCTAATACCAGTAGAACATCACCAACCTCAACTGTATTGGCACCAAAAAGAGCTATTTCAGCTGAAAGAAAACGCCCCTCTAGACCATCATCACCACCCAGTCCAACTCCATCAACACCAATGCAGGATACATCTGCAGAAATGCTATTGGCGTCAAAAAAAGTAGTGGGCAGTAGATTGCCAGAGTCTTTATGGCCATCTACAATGCGGAGTCTCAGTGTTTCTTTTCAATCTGATACAGTCTCTGTTCCTACTAGCAAGAAAGAAAAGCCAGTATCTCATACTCTCACCGATCGTACTCTGAGACCATCATCTAATATAACTCGTAGACAAGCTGAAACAACACCTGCTTCAAGAAAGCCCGCACCGGAGAGGAAGAGCAGTCCAATGAAAGGAAAGAATTATGATAAATCCGAGAACTCTAAACCCGTTGATACCCTACATACTCGCATAGTCGATCAGCATCGATGGCCTAGCAGAATCGGTGGAAAAGTGTCTTCCGGTACTTTGAATAGAAGCATTGATCTGCCGGATAGAATTAACAGAAATTCATCTTTACCCCATTCAGGTACGGGTGTGACTTCCCTTCGGAGGTTATCTTTGGATGGGGCAAGCAAACCTTTACAAAAATCTTCCAGTGATTTGTTAATGCTATTATGCAGTGATGATAGTGGAAATAGATGTTCAATTGATGCCAGTTCCCTGAGTAAACAAAAGTTCGGCTCTTCAAGCTCATCAGATAGAACACTATTGTTGAATTCAGCAACTAAAGCTCAGTCAGTGACAAATCCTAGGTCACGCCCTCCATCCCCCTCGCCCTCTTTTAGAGGGGTTAGTCCATCTAGAACTAAGGGTACCAATCCTTCTAGGGCACCAAGTCCTTCTCAGGCTAGACCATCCAGCCCATCCAGACAACCTCAGAGTTCTGCTTCTGTTCTTAGTTTCATGGTCGATGTTAAGAAAGGAAAGAAAGCTGCAAATCACATTGAAGATGTTCATCAGTTGCGCTTGTTATATAATAGACACTTGCAATGGCGATATGCAAACGCCCGAACTGATGCTGCATTGCATTCTCAAAAAGTAAAAGCAGAGGTTTGAGACTATCAACTGAAACTTTAGCGTGCCTCATATAATATCTTATTTTGATATTTTCTAATATCCATTTTTAAGTTAAAATTTTTATTCTTCTCTTTATGTGCAATTACTGAAGTGTTGATTGTGACATTATATGCACAAGATTTCTTATCTCCTGTGTTGTGACATTTTATGTACAAGATTTCTTTTCTCCTCATAAGCATATTTTATTGCTAATTCCTTTTCTCTTAGATATTAGCTATAAATCTGAAATTTATGAGCTAAATTAAATTGTGATGGCGGATGTGTTGTTTTTTCCTTCTTCTTTAAATCAAACACATTTTTATCCATTTATACGCACATGAGTTGATTTGATGATTCAGGATATGCTGTATAGTGTGTGGAGGACAACTGTAGATATGCTAGACTCGGTAGTAGCGAAAAGGATTGATCTCCAGCAGCTGAACCTCCAGTTGAAGATTTACTCAGTTTTGAACAATAATGTAATCAATCTCTACTTCTTAAGATGCTTGACTGCTTACAAGTTAACCTATTCTGCTTTAGCCTTTACCGGACATTTTCTTAATCAATGTAGTTTGCTTTCAAATGCCTCTTGCTCTTTATGGATTAGTTTCTAGAAGCACAATATATATACCTCAAGCTTTATCTGCAAAATCATATTGAGTTACAAATACGACAAATTTCCTAGAGCAAGATAATTTATTTTTGACAGTGATGGAAGGACGAGAAAAATTAATTTGGGACATGTGACTTTAACCCTCTGTACTGTAGTGAAATTGCTATTTGGTGACATCTTTGGGCTTTCTTCAAGCATAATATCAGTTCTAATGACTGTTGTATGTTTATTAATTTCAAAGCATCTCTGCATCATTCAACTAGGGATTTCCTGTGGGTTTTTCGTTTGGGTCACATGATGTTATTACATAGAACTATGGTCTGACAGAGACGAGTTTCATTGATAAGAAATATCTCATGGAGTGGATGGAGGAGAGAAATTTCCGATAACGATGGATTGTAAAGTTTGTAAAATGAGATTGTCAGTTATTTCAGTGGCTGCAACAGATGATCATGCAGATAATTACAAGCTTATCCTTAACAGCTAGGCCGATGATAAATGCACACATGATCATATTATATATTGTCAGCATTTTAATACACGCCTCTGTTCACATTAACCAGCAAATTTTTCCAATTGGTTGTATTTTTTTATTGTGGTATTCCTACAATATGCATACAGCTGCATTTTGTTTGGCCTCATGACCAGTATTTGTAGTACACTGTCCGCTTCTAAGTTCACTAACTGAAATTTAACTCTCAGCTGACTGGTCTTAATGAGTGGGCTTCAGTTGAAAGAGATCATACTAATTCATTGACCGCAGCCATCCAAGATCTGCACTCTAGCACCATCCGCATTCCAGTAACTGGAGGAGCAAAGGTATCCAGCTTAGTCCTTGATGCTAAATTTAATGATGGCCAACTTTAATTAATCAGATATTTTCTAGGGAGATATTGAGACCATGAAAGCAGCTGTATGCTCTGCTGTGGACGTAATGCAGGCGATGGGATCTTCATTATGTTCCATACTTCCAAAGGTCCGAGAAATCTGCTTTTGTATCCATCACATTCCACCGTTTGCTAACACGAGGGGGAGAATGTTATTGCATGCTATTCCTTTAGCTTACTCCGCAAAACCAATCGGTTGGTCTACCATAAGTTGAATTTATGACAACAAATAGTAAAGTTCAAGCTTGTATCTTCTATCAGAGGGCACATTTTCTAGATGGGCAACTGAGGGACCTTATCAGAAATGATATATCAATTAATTTGAGTTACGCTAAGCTAATATAATGAAGCTACCAACTTTAGAAGGATAGCGAGCTGGATAGGGATAGAAAATTTTTTGCCTTGCAAATTATTACACACTTCTCTCTTTTGGCTCGAACGCTCTTTCTGTGACAAAATGTTTCAACACATGGCTACCTAAATATTAAAAGAGTTGAAACTTTAGAAGAAAGTGTTTCAACATTGTAACCTTAAGTTATTTATGCACAATAATATTGACGCTAGAATTACCTCAATGTCTTTAATTTTGGGGCATATAGTCCTTATGGTATCTATCACCTTGTTATTAAATACCATACTAGGGTTATGAACGAAATAACACATAAGTTGGTTGTTTAAATGTTACAGTCACCCCTGAACATAAATGTGGTTAGGTTTTTGGTAAAGAGACAGCGTCAGCAGTTTTTCGTAGAATTGTTTTTCTAGCTGGTTAAATGGAGGTTGAGAATATGAGAATTCAATCACCTGGTTGGCGTACCCTATTAATTACTTTTATGTTACTATTTGGTTTCACGGGTGTTTTTTTACATCATAATTTTTCTATTAGTCGAAAGTATTCTTGTTTTCATTGGCTTCTGGGATATGTATTATTTTAATCTCTTGCGTTGTCGATAAATAGAAGTGAAAGTGTTGTTGAGTCCTTGCCTCCCAGTTTACACACACTTGTATTCTCTTAACATTAATTTGATTTTTAGTTGATTATATCTATTATAACTTTCATTGCACTTATGTGTGGCATATTCAAGATCAACAACCTTTAAGACTTCAATTGCATGTATAGGTGGAGGGGATGAATCACTTGGTTTCTGAACTTGCTGATATAGCAGCACAAGAAAGAGCTTTGCTTGATGAATATGAATCGCTTATGGGCTCTTCCGCTGCATTTCAGGTGAGGACAAATAAACTTTTGTGAGGTATCAAATTTTGTTTTGTTCTTTTGCCATTCCTCTTATTGGCTTCATTGCGAGTGTGTGTGACAAGACTGAAGAGTATTAATGGAGACTTGTGCGAAGTTTGGAGTGCCATGTGATAATTGTTCTGAAGTTGATTTTTCTTCCTTGTTAGCAACTCAGAGCTTCTCTCTGATGTAAGATAAAATGTTAGAAAGCTTATGTTTTCTCATTTTTTCAACTGTCGAGGTTGAATTTCATCCTTTGAGCTCACTTCCGGCTGAGCAGCCGTGTGCCAGTTTCCCACTATTGATTTTATGGCAATAAGAATATTAAGGATAATGATAAGAAATCTCAGATGTTCAGCAAACAGACATCATGAAAGGCTTTGTCCCTTCTTCCTATAAAGTTTATATTTGTGATGCACTCCAGTAATTTTTGCACTAATTGATGAGCTTGACTGTGCCTGGGCAGGTAGAAGAGCACAGCCTTAGGACTCATATACTGCAGATGAAACATAAGCTATGAGAAATGGTGCATCGGTGTTTTTTTGGTATCAAGAATCGGGATCGGATCATGTGGGGAAAAGCTCCCCGTCAAATGGAAAATATCAAATTTTATGTGAGTTCTACATAATTTTAATGTAGGATTATCAAGAAATACTAATCTACCCAGCTCGTCAAAATTCTTGAAACGTCCTTGATTTAGATCATTCAAGATTTTGAAGAAACACTGGTTATACTCGTTAAAATTCTTGGTACATTTCACATTCGAGAAAACTTTAAGTTCTCGGACTCCTCCAGATTAAGATCATTCAAGAATTTTTCCGAACAAGATTCTAACAATTTCAGCTGTGTCCTGGATGATTAGCACGGATGAGATAGCAAGTTAGTTTACTTGGCTGCCTTCTAATGATATTGCAGCTTAGGCTTTGCCACTAGGCCTGATTCGACTACAATGACCGCTAATTTGTGTGTATAGCTGATATGTTCGTTTTATTCATTTTTTTTATTGTTAGTTTTTATTAGGTTTGGTTTGAGTTTGTGATCTTTTCTTGTTTCTTTCATCCACAGGCTCAAGCTTCAATTATTTCCTCTTCATGTATTTATTTTGTAAAACTAATCTCAATGGAAATGTAAAAGAAAGAGTTGACTCATAGTCAACATCCTTGTCTTGGTTAGACACGGACAATTTTCTTGTTTTCCAGGTTATGGTCATTCATTAAGTATGAATTTTGTCTCAGGTCATTCTCCAATGACATATGAGTAAAAAATAGTGGGCATCTCGATGTCCAGGTTAACGAGACTCTACGGGCAGAGTATTATCTTCACGTAGATCCAATTGTCAAAACAGGTGAGATTCAAGCTTCACCTTGTTTTAAAAAAATGAGTTAATGGCAGCCTCAAGATAGCGAGAACTCAACCTTAATTGCATCTGCGTTCATAAAATGGAAAGCAGTCTTTTCAAATTAGATAGATTCAGTGATAGGGACCTTTCCAAGAGAGGTGGCTCTCATCGATCTTTGGGGGGTGACATTTTTTTCAGAGAAGTATTTTATGTATATTTTCGATTTAGAAGATTTTAACATCTACGTGTGTGTTATGTATACTATATTATAAAATATGATATCATAGAGTGATGAAGTTTCGTATCAAACGAAATAACCATATTCCATACAACCTCTTACAGAATATAATTATAAAATGTTATTTGAAAAAGAGATATATAAAATATTATTTGAAAATTAAAAAACTGTAATGTTGATCTTATATATTTGTTATTTTGGTATTTTATTTGTTTAATTTCAGTCTTAATCCTTTATCTTTTTTTTTTCTTTTTAATTTTAGTCATTTTTTTAACGTCACGCTGACTTGACCTCAACAAGATATTGATTTGATATCGACAAGACGTTCATGTGTACAGTGCACATATTAGCACTTCCAATTAAAAATGATAAAATTTCCAAAATTTGAATAAATAATTGCATAGAGACATATACATAACGAAAATTACAATTTCCTATTTAAAAAATAAAATATATTCTCTTGCTGAAATACGTAAATAATTACCCTAACCAATTAATATAGTTACCCTGACTTACGGTAAATCTTACCAAATATCAATTATCCTGTTTAAAATATTCAATTATTTTACATAAAAACAATTATACTAAGTATATGACTTATAACTCATATGAATATCTTAAATTTGAGACGGAGTTTGAATTTCGAGACCCAATTATAACAATTCTTCTCCAACACCAACCCATAATGCATACAAAATATACTAACACATATATTTTTAAAAATTTTTAAGATGTAATAACTAATTTCGGTACGCCATAATTTTCACAAAATACTCTTTCCACACCACCCAAATCGAATGGAAAAAACAATTATAACATAATTACTTATTTTAATAAAAAATTATAATATAGAAAATTACAATTCATATAAAAATTCAATAAAATTGCCCACCCACACCACACCTGCAAAAACTATCAGAACAACCTATGTAATTTACAATCTAATTTGTCATTTCCAAGAAATAAAAAATGTTTATACGATATATATATATATATATAATATAATATAAACATTCCATTTATTTTCTAAAGAATTATGATAACGGCCATTGATTTATGCTTTATTTAGACCAAAATATAAAGTTTGGGATGAGTTCTCCAATTCGATGTATCAAAATCTAACTCGTGGCCAGACGCCCAGACGTATGAACGAATGCAGCCAGGTGTCGTGGATACCTTCTACCAATTCGACATCTCAGCAATCATCAATACGTCCTCGTTTCATTCCGACTCCGTCTACCGCCACAACTCCTCATTTTCCAATAATCTCCTCCTTTCATCCCACTGTACTTCACTACACTCAGGGGCACTTTTGGAACGGTAACAATTCCACTGTCCTCCAGAATTCTCCACCTCCTTCAAGTTTATCTCTACTGCTTTCTTATATCTAAATATATACACGTGTATATATATATATATATATATATGCATATCAGATTATTTGAGTGTTCACTCATAGTTAAAAAGTTTCTTGGATTCGCTCTTCATTAAGTGAAGCACTTTAAGTCTGTGTTCTTGTAGTTTAGTAATGGCTGCTAAGGATAATAAAGCCATTGGCATAGACCTCGGCACAACTTACAGTTGTGTGGGAGTATGGGTAAACGACCGCGTGGAAATCATCCCAAACGATCAAGGCAACAGGACGACACCTTCCTACGTCGCTTTCACAGACACCGAGCGGCTGATCGGCGACGCGGCCAAGAATCAGGTGGCCATGAACCCGCACAACACTGTTTTCGACGCTAAGCGTCTCATCGGACGTCGAGTCAGCGACCCGTCGGTGCAGAACGATATGAAGCTCTGGCCTTTTAAGGTGATTGCAGGGCCTGGGGAGAAGCCCGTGATTCTTGTTGCGTATAAGGGGGAGGAGAAGAAATTTTCTGCCGAGGAGATTTCGTCTATGGTGCTGATAAAGATGAAGGAGACCGCCGAATCCTTCCTGGGGTATCAGATAAAGAACGCGGTCGTCACTGTTCCCGCGTATTTCAATGATTCTCAAAGGCAGGCGACGAAGGATGCTGGGTCGATAGCAGGTCTGAATGTGCTGAGGATCATCAATGAGCCTACGGCTGCTGCTATAGCGTACGGCTTGGACAAGAAGGCGTCGAGGGTGGGCGAGCAGAATATACTTGTTTTTGATCTGGGAGGCGGGACTTTTGATGTTTCTTTGCTGACTATTGAGGAAGGGATCTTTGAGGTGAAAGCTACTGCGGGGGACACTCATTTGGGAGGGGAGGATTTTGATAACAGGCTAGTGAATCATTTTGTTGCGGAGTTTAGGAGGAAGAATAAGAAGGATATTAGTGGGAATGCAAGGGCGTTGAGAAGATTGAGGACTGCGTGCGAGAGGGCGAAGAGGACTTTATCTTCGACTACACAGACAACAATCGAGGTCGATTCTTTGTTCGAAGGAATCGATTTTTATGCGACGATTACGAGGGCGAGGTTCGAGGAATTGTGTATGGATCTGTTCTTGAAGTGTATGGAGCCTGTGGAGAAGTGTTTGAGGGATGCCAAGATTGATAAGTCTCAAGTTCATGAGGTTGTGTTGGTGGGTGGATCGACTAGGATTCCGAAAGTTCAGCAACTGTTGCAGGATTTCTTCAATGGGAAGGAGCTTTGCAAGAGTATTAATCCCGACGAGGCGGTGGCATATGGGGCGGCCGTGCAGGCTGCGATATTGACCGGAGAAGGCGATGAGAAGGTTCAAGAACTGTTGCTGCTTGATGTGGCGCCGTTGAGCCTCGGACTTGAAACTGCTGGTGGGGTGATGACTGTTTTGATCCCAAGAAACACCACAATTCCCACCAAGAAAGAGCAGATTTTCTCGACTTATTCGGATAATCAACCCGGTGTTCTGATCCAAGTGTATGAAGGTGAAAGGGCAAGGACTAGAGACAACAATCTTCTTGGAAAATTCGAGCTAACCGGCATCCCTCCGGCGCCTAGAGGTGTTCCACAGATCAATGTGACATTCGACATCGATGCCAATGGTATACTAAATGTGACAGCAGAGGATAAAACAGCGGGCGTGAAGAACAAGATCACGATCACGAATGACAAGGGTAGGCTCAGTAAGGAGGAGATAGAGAAAATGGTGCAGGATGCAGAGCGGTACAAGGGGGAGGACGAGGACGTGAAGAAGAAAGTTGAGGCCAAGAACTCGCTCGAGAATTATGCCTATAACATGAGAAACACGGTGAGGGACGAGAAGTTCGCATCGAAATTGAGCTCCGGCGACAAGGATACGATCGAGAAGGCAGTGGAGGAAACGATAGAGTGGTTGGATAGGAATCAGTTGGCCGAGGTCGAAGAGCTCGAGCACAAGTTGAAGGAATTGGAGAATGTTTGCAATCCCATCATTTCTAGGATGTATCAAGGCGGTGGGGATGTTCCCATGGATGAGGACATGCCGGGAGGTGGCAGCGGCGCCGCCGCCGGACCGAAGATAGAAGAGGTAGATTGAACCCTCTTTTGATCTTGAAGATGGTTCTAAGTTCCGAGTGATGGTTTCTTGGTATAGTTTTGTTGAGTTAGTGTTGGTTGAGATCGTGTTTCTTTTGTATCTCGCGGTCCGGTTGATGTAGTAAGTGCTAGTGCGACACTAATTAAATAAAAGAATAATAATAGACAATATTTGTCAAAATATATTTCCATATAAGAGCGAGAATGTGGAGCAAGATTAAAATCTTTAATGGTGGTAAAAACAGTGCCAAAGTCTATTCACTAACAATAATAAAATAATAATAATTTTCTCGAAAAATAATAAAATAAGAATATTAACAAAAGGAAATAAAATAATAATATATGATCCATATATTGCGATCACAATGGTCGGTATGTGTATAATTTTACAATTCAATCCTAGATCAAGAATACTTGAGAAATTGTAGTAAAAAGTTAGAGTGAGTTTTTTGTGAGATGGTCTTACGAATCTTTATCCGTGAGACGGGTCAATTCTACCGATATTCACAATAAAAAATAATAATTTTTCATGGATAACTCAAATAAGAGATCTGTCTTATAAAATACGATCTATGAGATCGTCTCACACAAGTTTTGTCAAAAAGTTATGTGAATATATTTAAATTGAACTCTTTTTAAAATTTTTAAAATTTAAAAAAAGTTTACTACCAAAAAATTTAAAAATCAACTATCTATTTCTATTTATTAAGCAGGCAGAAGCATGTAGAAAATTGTCATGAAATGTTATTTATAACATTATATAATGATGCTATTTTCAATTATTCGTTGTAATCAGAAATCAATTTCTTCTAATAAAAAAACTAATTCAATTCATTATTTGATTCACATTTAAGTTATCATTCAAACATTTTCTAAAATATTATCTAAATGAACCACGTGTGTACATTATTCACTAATATATATTTTTTGTTAGAACGTTTGCGACAACCATTAATAGGTAAATAGGTTTTGAAGAATAAGAATTATAACTAAATTAAAGACGAAATAAATAACATGTGTATTTCAAAAAACAAGTAGAATTTTCTTGTTAAAAGGGATTTAAAAAACTGTGCAATAAATAAATAAATATTTATATATTATTAAAAATATATCCAATAAATAAACTTCGATCTAAATTAAATGTTATTAGTTGCCTTATAGCTAAACTTACAGCTATTGCGGAGAGACTCTCATTGGTGCAGGATCATCACCTTTAACTTCATCAATTTTGCTCGGATTCTTTTCTGGCTGTGCAAACAATCACATGACCAGATGAAGACTTTAGCTATGTTGATACTTTTGCAATTAATATCCGACTACTTATGAATAATCATACTTCCATAATTTTGAGTCATGTGAAGCGATCAGCGAATAAAGTGACACATTCATTAGCTTCTTTTGCTATTTTTCCCCATTCTCGTTTGTGTGGATGCCAGGGATTTTTCTTCTTTACTTAGTAAATCTTATAATCTTGGACCTTGATATTATTTGAATAAAATTACAAATTTTATAGTAAAAAAATAAAAATAAAATATATTTACGTTCAAAGAAGGTTTTTGGTGTTAGGAGTATATATATGTACATACATCTGGCTATCGAGCGTCTTCTTCCTCTCCTTCTAACCATTAGAAAGAGGAAACCCTAATTCTCTTTCTCTCTATAAGGTAATCCTTATCCATCTCTCTTTCTATCTTTCCTGCGTAGATCAGAATTATCGCAAGAAAGCTTGTGGTTGATTGGACGGCGGATATTTTTTTCTGTTGGATTTGAAGTTATGCAGTCTGATCAGTCGGTGTTGAGCTTGAGACCAGGTGGTGGCACTCGCAGCGGTAGCAGAGTATTCGGCCCGCGCTTCGATTCATCAACGGCGGCCAATTCTGATCTCCCGCTTTTGCGTCCTCACGGTGGTACCCTTGCAACTTCACTCCCTCTCTTCAAGGTTGGATTTTATTTCAGATCCAGGTTTTTTATTTTTACCTGAATCTCTCTTCGAGATTCGCTAGTATTCTATTTACTTTTTTCAAATTTATCGATCATTGATGTGTTATGCTGCTTGTTTTTTGGGTTTATGTTCATCTGCCAAGCCAGTGGTATCGATGTGTGTTCTGTGAATTTTTGAGTTGTGCACTCCGTGAAGAAATCATTTGATGCGCGTGATTTAATTTCTGTGGGATTAAGTCGCACAGAATTTTTGCTATAGGAAAAACTAAGACATACTTTTGGGTAGTTAAGTGACGGGATTAAAGTTTTGTTTATAGAAAGTAAAGATCTTTACATGGATTATCCTGTTTTACAATCATGTGTGGTGACTAGGATGGGATTGAGGTCGATTTCTCATTCTTGGCACTTGATACTGCAGATAAAATGCAGGTAACTCAGTTTTATGCGAATCCGAGACAAAATCTACTTCTTTGAAACCTCGTGATACAGAATACTTGTGCAATAACTTTTGGTCGAATATATGTTATTATTCTGCTCAAATAGATTCCCAGTATCTTGGTGCTTTTTGATCTGTAATTAATTCTATAGGTAACTGTTTACCGATTATATGCAAGTGTTGAAACTCTGTTTAAATTTTTAATAGACAGGAGAGTCTCAATTTGATGGCCGTGAACGTGTCCAATATACTAAAGACCAGCTACTGCAGTTAAGGGAGGTAAGGTTTATTTATGATCTCCTCTCATGTCATGCTATCGTTTATGTGTATAACGGTATGCATTTTCTGGATTTCCTTTGCATGATTCTAGTATTCGACATCAGAGTATCACTTCAGAATCAATTCGATCAGTTATGTAACGAATTTTCTTGTATGTATATATTAATTAATAATTAATTTTACGGGTTTATTGGGCCATTTGAATATTGTTACGGATAAAAACTGTATAATTTGTCGAGTTTACATTAAAAGCTTGAACAATCATTAAATATGAGCATACATTTTTCTGTAGCAATTACTTCAAGTGTAACTCGACCTCTTCATTTGTTGATTTCTTTAATGATACCGTTTAAACCGTTATTTACTTGCTGTTTATATCTGGCTCTAGCAGTGACGTCGATCTTAATATCTTTCACGTTTTTTATTGCTTTTATGTAGGTGATAAACATTCCAGAAGATATTTTGAAAGTCAAACAAGAAGTTGATTCTGAATTTTTTGGTGCAGATCCAAGTTGGATTAGAGGAGAAAATAATGTAATTGAGTTTGTTTAGTTTCTCCTTTTTCATGTCTTGTGAATATAAATTAATGGAAATTGTCCTACATGCAGCTCCCAAATCAGGTTCAGAGTCGATATTCTGAGCCAGACAAACATGACTGGCGTGATCGTTCATTGCCCGCGGATGAGAGATCCTGGGAGGCAGCGAAAGAAAAAGACTTTGGCGGCCATTTTGACCCTAGGCAACAAGGCGTGAATCGGTATAAGCAAGATCAGCCTAACTCGCTGTTTCCAAAAGCACAAATTTCTTCCAACCAAGGGGTAATGTATTTTCATTAAAATTGCACCATCATTTATTCTCTCGCTGTTTTTGTTCCCTTTTTAAACTTGTTTGCCAAATAAGCTTTAGCATTTGTGCATTCACAAACAAGATAAGAGTGTGAACTAGCTAATCAATAATTATTTGGGTTTCTATGTTTATTTATCTTCTATGTTGTGCCAATCTGTGCGATTTGTCGTGTGTCTATTTTGTTCCTCTTCTGCTAGTTTGTGCTGGAGATGGATTGAAGTTTATTACATATATCTTGTTATGTCACTTAAGAGTTAAGACTGATAATAAGGTTTATGACATCGTTTCTCCTATGTTTTTTCTATTTTAGTTCGTCTGAACAATGCTTAATATTCACCTTAATATTTTATGTATATGACATTTGTGTCACTTTCGTTGTAAATGTTCTTGTTTATAACTGGGAATTAATTTTAGACTGCCCTCGGATGAATGAAGTTTGACTGAAAGCAATTGCTTGCGCCATTTTTTGGGTTCTTTAACCTTTTTCCAGTACTATTGACTAAATTGCTATCCAAAGGCTTAGTTATCTTTTTTCTTTTGTTTTTCACACTTCATTCTTGTTCTTGTCCATTTGTCGGTGTGGCAATCTTTAAAGTATTATACTTGTTCAAAGGTTCAACTTATTACGATATTATGTTCTAAGGGCTGTCCCTTTAAGCAAACACTATAAATTTCTCTGTTGATGATGTTTCTCTATTACTTGCTGGTCATACATAAAGTTTTGAACATGTGACTACGTCTGCTGGAAATGTTATTTGAGCCATTTCTATAATATTTGCCTATTAAACTGCGATCTTAGTTATATTGGAGAGTGTGTAAGCAGTCATATACCACCCTGCAGTCTATTGCTTCAAATTATTTTGTTTATTTCATGTATGGCTTATCAAACAGGTTGCACCTGCTCTTATCAAGGCTGAGGTACCATGGTCTGCTAGAAGGGGCAACCTTTCTGAAAAGGAACGTGTTTTAAAAACAGTGAAGGGGTAATTAATCTCCATTTTCACCTGCTGCACGTATTGCATGTAGAATACCTAGATTTTTTTAACTCGCTACATTCAATAATTCTCCGGATTGAAGTAATCCAGGTTCTGAATCATAAACCGGTATGATTACTTTGATGTGATCTTTGTACTTGTTGCTGTTGACATCAAGTTCCTTTAAAAATTTTGTGCAACATATAATATAATGAAATAGCAAAAAGTTCCTCTTTTATTTATTACTAGCTGATAATATATTTGTATATTTTCTGATAGATTTCTACTATAAATTCTAGTCTTTGAAGGCATTAACCTTGTTGTATTAAGAATTGCTGCTGATCCTCGTATATTTTGCAGCATCCTGAATAAGCTGACTCCTGAGAAATTTGATCTTCTGAAGGATCAATTGATCGACTCTGGGATTACTTCAGCTGATATTTTGAAGGTCCTAAATGTTTTGATATTAGTATTAGACTATGTTTTTTATGTACTTTTAATTTGCTGGTATAGTTTCTTTTAAGCATTATGTCTATTTTTGCGCCTTTTAATGCAAGCTTCTGATGTATTTCTTTTCTCGCTTTTAGGGAGTTATCTCCTTGATATTTGACAAAGCTGTGCTGGAACCAACATTTTGCCCTATGTATGCGTTGCTGTGTTCAAATCTAAACGAAAAGCTCCCTCCATTTCCATCGGATGTTCCTGGTGGGAAAGAAATTACTTTTAAGCGGGTTCTCTTGAATAACTGCCAGGATGCATTTGAAGGTTCTGACAAGTTGAGGGAAGAGCTTGCGCAGATAACTGCTCCTGAGCAAGAATCGGAACGAAGAGATAAAGAAAGGTTACTCAAACTGCGTACACTTGGAAACATCCGTCTAATTGGAGAACTTTTGAAGCAGAAGATGGTTCCTGAGAAAATAGTTCACCACATTGTTCAGGTTCAAACTCACACACATTATCTATCTGTTTGTCTGCTTGTATGTCTAGCAGTCTAATGAGTTTATCCATCCATCTTTTATTATTTAGAAGCTGGTATGATAGCAAGAAATTTTCTTGAGCAGGAACTGCTGGGACACGATACCAAGAGTTGTCCCGCGGAGGAGAATGTTGAGGCCATATGTCAGTTCTTCAACACCATTGGTAAACAGCTCAGTGACAACCAAAAATCAAAGCCCATCAATGATGTATATTTCAATCGCTTGAAGGAATTGTCAACAAATTCTCAGCTTGCCTCACGACTGAGATTCATGGTTCGCAATGTTTTAGATCTACGTGCCAATAATTGGGTTCCACGACGAGAAGAGGTGAGTAACAGTTTTTTACTGGCAGTTTTCATACCTTTCTTCTTAAGTTCTTAAGTGGTTTATTCTTTTGATTTACCAGGTGAAAGCCAAAAAAATTACCGAGATCCATTCAGAGGCTGAGAAAAATCTGGGGCTACGTCGAGGTGCTACTGCTAGTATTAGAAATAGTCGAGCTGTTGCTTCTGGGGATCAAGGATGTCTTTCTCCCACTGGACTCCCAACGAATCGCCCTGGTTCTGGTGGTATGATGCCTGGGATGCCGGGAATAGAAAATGGAAACTGGGAAGTTCCTAGGACTCGATCTACGCCAAGAGGTGATGGCTCATCCATTCAGACTGCTGGGCGTGTTCAGCCGCCAATCGGGAAATCCCCTTCAGTGAACCAGCGGCTTTTACCTCAAGGTACCGGAGGTTTCACCGGTAGCAAAAGTAGTGCCCTCGTGCAGGGCAGTGGTGCATCTCCTACTCGCCCATCTAGCTATGGAGGATATGGTATGAACCCTGGATCTCATGTGATTGCTCCACACAGACTGGCTCCAATTGCTCCATCTGTGGCTTCAGTTACTGACAAACCAATGGCTCCATTTGCCAAATCAAAAGATGCGCTCAAGAAAGAAACATTTGGTCTTTTGGAGGAATACTTTAGTATCGGACATTTGGACGAGGCACTTCAATGTGTACAAGAATTGAAATCTCCTTCTTATCATCCTGAAGTCGTCGAAACGGCCATCTCCCTTGGATTGGATAAAAACCCACCTTGCATGGAGCCAGTCTCCAAACTTTTGGAGTACCTGTACGCCAAAAATGTACTTACTGCAAAGGATATCAGTGTTGGATGCCTCCTCTACGCTGCTATACTGGATGATCTAGCCATCGATGTACCAAAAGCACCAGCCAATTTTGGTGAGATTATCGGGAAACTTGTTTTAGCAGGAGGATTAGACTTCAATGACGTGAAG
Organism: Primulina huaijiensis; assembly: GCF_012295235.1. Taxonomy (NCBI): domain Eukaryota; kingdom Viridiplantae; phylum Streptophyta; class Magnoliopsida; order Lamiales; family Gesneriaceae; genus Primulina; species Primulina huaijiensis. The sequence continues at coordinate 28,371,934 of NC_133307.1, forward strand.
GAGATTCTGACAAAGGTGAGTGATGATTTTTTCCAAAAAGCCATATTCGCTGCAACAATAAAGACTGTTAAATGTGGCCCTGCTGGCAACGACCTTTTGGATTCACAGTTCTCGGATGTTGCGGCTTGCGAGAGCTTATTTTAGAGCTCACTCAGTTGCTTGAAACTTTTTACCCCTCCTTGAGGCAATTTGTTTTTTCTCACCTCCGGTATGTGCTGATGTCTCATTAAAAGTTGAGCAATAAGTTGGAGGTGGAGCTATGAGGAACTGTATATTTAATTTTTCTTTTTGTTCAAGAGGCATAATAGTGAAAGAATTAGACCGTGTAAAAAGATTTTTGGTTGTTGAAAGTGGCAAATCATAGGCCATGGATGCTCTAGACTGATTGGTCCTTTAGCACCCAGTTGTTTTGTATTTGATTAGTTTTTTAAAATTTGTTATAAGTTTTGGCGACTTGTTAAATTTGTGGATCATGATATGCTACTAAGAACAATTTTATAAAGAATCTGATGGTATAATTTCATTGATTCTTCGGAAATTTCGAAGTGAAGTTCTGGGAGCCAATTGTTTTATATTTTTCAAAAATAAATTGCCATGTTTGTGGTAGGGGTTGGGAGATCTCTACTTGTGTATATAAATAAATCGCAAGGGGCAGGGTCTTGACTTTCTCGATAGTGCAGCCGAGTATGAATCTGCAAAGGTAAAGTAGGGTCTAGCACAAAATTTGATTAGAAATATTGTATATATATTAAATATTTCAAGTTTCCTGTACGAACTAGGTTCATGAGCCACTGCATCTTCGAATAACTATCTTTTCGAATGTTAGTTTCATCCTAGCATCAAAATCTTTATATTTAAAAAAAAAAAAAAGAAAAAGGAGAAGAAAGTAATCACAGCAGAAAACGCTTATCTACAAGGTCATTTCTCTTCGAAAACTGATCAAGTGAAATTGATGACACAAATCACACTAACTGAACAAACAGTATTCGACAGAAGCTGAGGTATAAATGGAATTATATTAAAAAAATTACATGCGTACGTTATGGGAATACACTGCACAAGTTTTCCGTCACATTGCGCCAGTAGCTCGGCAGTGACACAATGGATATCCTATCAAATTCTGAACACATCTGTTTGGAATCGCTCATCATACAAATTCCAATGACCATATCTTTCAGCATGAACAGTGGACCTTGGGATATAGAAGTTGGGCTTCTTCATATGTTCAAGTTCTTCAGATTAAATGTCAGATTTACAACATCCCGAATAGTCACATTTGCACATCCAGATAGATCAATGTATTCCAGATTTGCGGACCCTTCAGCAATCAAAGCAAGGCCTCTGGCTTTCAACTTTGAGAAGCAAAATTCAAGATGCAAAAGATGAGGCATAAATTTTGAGATGGCAGCAGCTTCTGAATCTCAGTCTTGCGAGCAGGCATTCAGATACCCTTTCGGGACTATTCCCATATGCTGGGAAGGGTCCAGCCAATTCATTGAATTACGTCTTAGAATTTTTATTTTGGAACAACGTGATCCTATCGTAGCCAAAGACTTGTGAGAATTCATGGCAATAGCTGACATCTAGTTCCTTGATCTTGGGGAATCCAGATGCTATTTCAGCCATAATTTCATATGTGACATGAGGACAGCTCCTGATAGAAAGAACTTCAAGATTCCGGCACCTGGAAAAAATTTAAGGACAAACAAGAATTTGATAAATGTGATCGGTATCTTTTTGGTAATTTTACATTTTTACGGGAAGAGCCACAATTGAAAGTTTTCAACCAACAAGATTGGTAATACTTCCCTGCGTATCATGCTAGGAAATGCTCTAAAATTTAGTTAAACCATGAACACAGAAGAAAAATGCTAGAAATTGAGAAAATCACCCAGCATCGACACTCACTCATGACAAGAAAGCGTTCTTCTGGCTTACTTTGAATCATAAAACTAAGAGAAAGTTAGCATAAAAGCAACAATTCATTAACCATTACTGTGAAAAGACTCGAGTAATCCAAAAAGACCAAGCGTCTTCATTTGCTCATAACAAACATTAGTTATGCTTAAAATTCAACTTAATAAAGCCTCGTCATCGCATAATTACCATGATGCTCAAAGGTAAAAGAGGATCTAAAAGGAAGAACGCAGTTAGAACTCATAAAGTTGCATTCTAATTTGCTCAACGGCGCTGCTACAGCCTACAAGCTATCACAAAAAATAAAGATTTGATGCATACTTTATCAGCCTTCTAATTACCATAAATATTCAAAATTGCAATACTTTTAAATCCAAACAAAAATTTCCCAATGTCGTCAACTCCTTTTCTTCTCTTGGACAATGTGAGCTATTGCATCACAATTGAGATCCAGCTTTATAATATCATTCTAGGTTTTCCATCTATCAGTGTAGCTCGTCCATTCACCATTTTAATGGGTTGGATGGCTCAGGGTACGTTTTTATTGCAATTTTGAATTTTTGCAAGTTATGCAATCCACAGCAGCCGATATGAATGAAATTTTGTAGATTACATCCACAATAAAAAGTACAAAAACTGTCGGCAGTATGCATTATTGTGGTAGGGACAAACGCATGCATCAAAGAATTCAACAAAATGCAGCGGGAGTATACATTCTATAATATTTGTGACGTGTTTGTTCTCATGTATTAAGAGAGTGTGTGTTCTATTTGGAAACACAGTGAGTGAGTTGTACACCACAAAATATTATAGTAGAAATTCTTTTCATCTTACCCGTGGTTTTTAGCCTAATAATTGTTAGGGGTTTTCCAGTTGCGGAATCGAAGCGAGCATCGAAAATTTTTGGCCTAATAATTGTTAGGGGCAAGTCAGTGGCGGAATCGAAGTGAGCATCGAAATTTTTTGTGTAAACAATTTAGAAATTATATTAATTTAACTTTAATAAGATGGTAAATATAGAATGATTATTTTTTATTATATAAACTAAACTGGAAAAAAAAAGTTATTGCTAAAAAACAAATATATTACGAGAAATAAAATAAATTATAAATTATTTATTATTTTAAATAATTTAAAAATACTTATTAATCTATTCTCGTTTTAAAAAAAAGTAAAAATAATAAATGTATTTTAGGTGAGGCAAAATAAGTTTCATTGTACATACCAAATATTTTATAGGCATCTCTCACTTAATATACAGTAAAATAATAGATATACTTGGATTTAATTTATCATTTTAAAGTAATTTTATTTATTTAAATAATTTTGTTTTAGGTTGATCTTGTAGCAGAGATTTAGATGTTAGGATAAATTTGAAAAATGGATTCGAATATAGAACGAGCGTATTTGAATTCCATATCAGTTACCATTACATCTATATAAATTAACAAACATGTAGAATTCAAATTAATCGAACATAGTTTTATTGTTCAACAATCGTGCTCATCAATCAATTGGCATAGTCGAGCAAACCAAACACTTGGCTGTCCATACAATTTCAAAAATCAATCAAATCAACATAAGAAGTCATTTGGACTACATTTATGTTCATGCAATCGATCAAATCAACGCTGCAAAGTCTTATTGACAACGATGTTCTTACGTAATCAGACAAGAAAAAAACACATGACAATTCAAATAAAGAATCCTAGCAGTAGCATGGAACAGGTTATTTGCCTAATAGTTACATATGTACACATCACAGAATGGCTCTCTCGACAATTTTAAAGGTAAAGAGTTTGATGTTCTCTAGTGAAGAAAGAACGAAGATCGAACATAACATCGAATAGAAATAAATTTGGCAAGGTTAGATTGTAGGAGAAGAAACATACAAGAATACAGGATCATCTGGAATATCGCTTATCCCTTTGTTTGAAGATTTTATAAATAACTGATAATAGGAGGTTAAAGATGTATTGCCTTCCATTCCTTCCTTGTTCATAATCATATTTGTACCAACCCTACGAATCTTAGTGACATTTCATCTAAAATAATTATGCTACATCCATAGCTATCAAAAGCCCGCAGGAAATGCGTCTAGGCTCAGGACGCAATGAGACTGCCATTGCAAACAAGCTAAGGCACCTCTCTTTCATGAAGCTTGTGCCTTAACCATGAAGCCCTAAGCATCGGTGTGCTGTAATTTACTCATATCGCCTCTCAAGCTCACCTTTGATGTAGGAGTGGTGAATCCAAGATGAAATCCATGTTATCACTCCTTTTATCTTGGCGCACCACTTCAATAAGGAGCAGGCTCATAGCATGCCTTGCACAATGCCTAGACTCCATGACACCTACGCACCTTATGGCACTCTGTGCTTCTAATAACTATGGTAACATCTAGTTGTTATTATCACATGGTAATATGCTTTCTAAACAGTATGACAACCCAGACATCATATTCCATGTCTTAGTAACTAAACACAAGCCAAAACAATCATCCCATAGCAAAGATCTCACTGGAAACCAAAGGCAATTTTTGTTTAACTTTCTGGAAAACGTATTCCCTTGTCTGAAGAATAAGCTAATGTATCCACGTTATTTTACAATTATTTCCGACATTTACATTTCGTTTTCGTATTCTCCCATAAAATCATTATTTTTTAATTACCACATAACATTAATAAAGCAAATACCCCAACAGTTATCCAGTAACACATAATATCACATTTCCAATGAAATACCAATAACATCACCAAACAAGGAGATCACATTCCCCAACTCGACTTCTAGGATCGCATTTCCAAGGAAATGTTTACCAGAAGTATCACCAAATACACCCAAACTTTTGCAGTCTCAAGATTGAGCTCATCAACTCGAGTTTCAGTTAGCCGAAGGGTTCACCCACTGAACAAATATAAGCAAAAGATAAAACTTTTCAGGATTTAATAGAGGCTGGGAGAAAAACACTAAAACAATGAGTAAAAACAAATTCACCATTTCAACATCTCGAATTGAACATGGAAAATCATCACAAATGTCGATAGAAGATGCGCTCTAAAATCCACAAAATTATTCCAATAAACTCAGAAAGCATAATCGTTTGCAAGTCACAAACTCCGACGATAAATAACACAGAAATACATAAATATCACGACAACATCATCACACCACCCGAAAAACAAGAGGGCTGGTGCACTAAGCAAGCTGCTGATATTGGTCTCCACGGAAACTTTCGGAATTGACGCAAAGAATCAAGTAGAGCGCATAAATAATCCCGGGAATGTACCCTAAAATGGTCAGAACCAAGCAAATCAAGAACTCCACCTGTTCAAACAATCAATAAAAGCACAAATTGGATCAATTGACTTCTTTTCGGGGAACGAATTTGATGGTACAACGACAACTTACAGTGCAGCATCCATATCGGAGGCAAACGCCGAGCGGCGGGAGGAGGATCGCGAAGAGGATTTCGCAAAGGGTTGCACAAGACGACATTTCTGGAGCTCCGAAGTTTCTTGTTTCTGGATTCGAGAGTCAGATCTTACAGTTTAAGGCGGTGATGTTAGGTTGTGGTCTACTAGTTATGCTTAAAATATTTTGATTTATCTATTTATTTTTTAAATAATAATTTGGGGTATTTTAAATTTTTTTAATTATAGAATTTTTGTTGAGTATAATAATTACTCGTGTAACAATCGAAACGTCATGGTTGAACAATTATACGACCGAAAATATTAAAGTTACACCGTTATAATCAACTATGACTTTTGTTAAAGCGACAAACATCCAGTCTTACAATTGATATCTCGATTGTCATTTATTACCATTATTACGAGACATATTTTTGGGACAATCAAAATGTGAACTGCTTGTATGTTTTAAAATATTAGAGTTACACTTCTACCGTCAGTTATACTTTTTGGTAAAACAACATGCATTCAGTTCTAAAAATTTTGAATAAGAATATGTACTATCATCGTGTTGTTAAATTTGAGACTCTTATACTAGCAAACTTTAATGTTATAGTTCTTTTTTTGTTACACAAAGAAAAAAAATTACCATAATAAATTTATCAACACAAAAAACTATTTCAGAACTATCTAAATTCATATAGTAATATCATCTATCATTTAAAATCTACTATACAAACCAAAATTATAGGAAAATAATAAATATAAATATAAATTTTTTACCAAATAATTTTTTTTTCGTACGCATATATCATCTGCCGTGGAGTACTAATATAATGTTATAGAACTGTTTTTTTTTTTTTTAAAGTAAGTAAGTTGTTTTGTGGGATTAGAAATTGAAATAAAATAATGCCGTGTATGCATTAACTTTTTTATATAGGATAACGTGGATATATTTATTTATATTTGTTGAAAAATTTTGAAAGTATTATCGAGAAAGCAATCAATCCTAGCATAACTGATATTAAATTATTATTAAATTAGGTTGGCCCAATAAATTGAAGGCAACACGTGGATGATTTGGCCAACCCTCGTGTTTTATGGCAAAAACTTGTGTGAGGCGATCTTACGAGTCGTATTTTGTGAGACGGATCTTTTATTTGACTCATCCATGAAAAAGTATTACTTTTTATGCTGAGAGTATTACTTTTTATTTTTGAATATTGGTAGGATTGATTCGTCTCACAGATAAAAATTTATAAGATAATCTTACAAGAGACCTATTCGTATTTTATTTGTAATGGAGCATTTAACAAGGAATGTATATGCCAGAATGAAATTTTGATTAGGCTAATAATTGGTTGAAAAAAACAACTATAGAAGCTAATGGGCTTGAAATTATTTATAATAAAAAATATATTATCAAATTTTCACTTAAAAAAAAAGTATGTTTTCGGTATTTTTTCAACCTCATATTTTGTTTATGCTTCTTTCTACATTTGCTCATCTAGTTTCATATCAATTCTGATTATTCAAAAATAATTATGACATTTGGTAAAGAAATAGAAATTTTCTGAATACTCTTAGCTTTCAATATTTATGTTTGATCCAAAATTAGCATTTACAAGCAATCAAATAAATAAAAGAGAAAATTGAATTTTTTGTTATGTAAGTTGACATATTTTAGATTTTAGTTTTGTAATTTTTCGATTGTTTTTTTATGTGGTTCAAAACCACTAAATCTATCAAATAATTTTTTTTATTTGGAGTCAATATGCTCCTACATGACTGATATAGTGAGAGTAAAACTTATATTATATACATAGTAAAAGTGTCAAATAAATAATATTCGATGTGGGTAGTGGTTTTTGTTCAAAAATAAAATGAACACAAAAATCTAAGTTATTGGATGAAAAACAAACATTGAAAAATTACATGACTAAAACCTAAAGTTTACAAACTTATATGATTAACACTACAATTTTCCTAAATAAAAAAGATGTGTCTCATCCAATAAGGGTATTTTTGTTATTTTATTGAAAAACCAGTATGAAATCCATGTATTTATCAAATGCTCTCCTTAAAATAAATTTATTTTTACACTTTTTTTTTCAAACACAATTCACTTCTTATTTTTTTTTTTCATAATATATCAATTTAATCACTTTTAAAAAAATATTATCTTTTGCAAAAAAATTAGAAATTATAAATAATTTGAGTAATTTATATCATGCTATGTTTGGATTAAATGATTTATCGTATTTGGATTTTAAAATATGACAAAAACTTGTATGAGACGATCTCACGGGTCGTATTTTGTAAGACGGATATCTTATTTAGGTCATTCATGAAAAAATATTACTTTTTATGCTAAGAGTATTACTTTTTATTGTGAATATCAGTAGAGTTACCCGTCTCACAGATAAAGATTCGTGAGACCGTCTCACAAGAGACCTACTCGATCCTTATAATATATAAACAAAACAAAAAATACTCATTAGGTTTGATAACAAATATAGGACTTGTATTCTTATTACTCGACCGGTTTCAAAACACAAATGTCCGGATTTTATTTTTCCATAAGTATTAGCTTCTTAATTTTCTAATTAATAATATAGAAACCCAACAAAAAAATATTGAGTTATTATAGTGTCGTAGTTTTAAATATTGCCACCGGTATCTCCGCCGCCACCACCGGCATCTCCACCGCCACTGCTGCCAGATTCACCCCCGCCACTTCCACCGCTGCTACCGTCAGGTGGTGGTGGGTTTGGCTTTGTTCTTTGCTGCCTGGTGCATTTCGTTGTACAGAAGCACTTGCCATGCATGCAGCATGCATACCCCGGCTATGTAACCTTCACGCCCACAGATCCCTCGACAAGTGCGGATTTTGTCATTCGTATATCACTTTCCGTAGAAATGCGAGCTCCTTATGAGGCAGGATTTGGCTTCAGTCTGCATTATTAGTTCTTCTTCTGCATTGGCATCGAAACACGACAAAGGACTTGACAATTATATAAGAGGCTCGATTTTTTTAGTTGAGAGATCGTGAACTCGTCTCAAAACGAGATCTTGATGCCAAATGAACTAAGATTCTCTATAAAATTAGTGAAGACTTACGAGTCAAAAAATAGGAGAAGTAAAAAAGAAAGTCCATATAGCTTCTAGTCCATCTTTGATGTTCTAGTTGGTTTGGCGAAGATGAATTGTTGGGCATGCTTTTATAGATGTAGAATGAGACTGGGATATGGTCAAAATATCGAGGGTCGTCTTTAATATGGTCACACAGGCTTAAAATAAATTGCAATAATTAGGATTTAAACATATTTGCTTGTAATAAATGTATTATCTTTAATTGAACTCTTTTTGCCTATTATTTGGCCATGATCTGATTGATAAATTGAATTATTTCAAGTATAGTTTGTTAAATGTAGAGAATATTGGGCCTTAATTTATGCCATTGTTTTATAAGAACAGGCCCATAGGAGCGTGAGGCTTTTCATTTTAACAGTGATTATGCACATAATTTATATTGTACATAAAAAGGTCACTAATTATAAAATTAATTATTACAATATATTTTTTAAATTTATATTTGAAAATAAACATTCACAAACAACGAGGAAAATTGTTTCTAAAACTCAACACTTTGTAATTGATGATTTTTGTTGGATAGTTATCACTTTCGATTAATCTTTTATATCCTCTTAAATAATATTCATTAAACTTCAATTGAATCTTGAGTTATACCTATACATCATCGATCCTTCCATCTCAAAACACCACTATAGCGATATTCGAGGCCATGATGAAATGGATTTCATAAAAGAAAATCTCCAATGAAGACTAATCATGGAATCGTTACATGTCTCTTGTCTCAGTGACATCCAGTATTTCAATATGAGACAGACATTCAGAGTCTCAAAGATGAAATTGACTTATGAAACATGTAACGGTTTTACGAATTAGTGTATTTGTATAAATAGTTGAAGAATTCCCATTTAGGTGGTTAAGTGAATCGATCGATATGTTACCTTTCTTTGTATGATTTTCTGCATGCACCACACTACACTCATCAGTAGAGTTAGCCAAATGATATTGTCGCAATGATGCCCTTTCTTTGATGGTGTCCTCGCCTCGCCTCTGCAGAAGATATATAATTATTTTTTTAAATGCTATAGAAAGTTTGAATAAATATAATCAGCAGTACCATTCATGAATCACACAATTTTATGTAATTAAAAGTAATAAGTTTTCACACACATTTTCATTAAATATCGATTTTGTGAATATTACTAAATTATAGATTTTAATTATGTTTTAATTTAATACTCATTCATGAAAATTGCATTGTTTTTGGTAAAGAAGCAATTAAGTAGTTTTATATAAAATATGAACCACATTTTTTTAAAATTCATGTTCGACCAGAGGTAATTTTTAACTACCCTCCCATTGCCAGATTAGCCATTAGGGATATTTTTAATGAGTATGTGTTTTGTGAGACGGTCTCACGAATCTTTATCTGTGAGACGAGTCAATCTTACCGATATTCACAATAAAAAGTAATAATATTAGCATAAAAAGTAATACTTTTTCATGGATGACCCAAATAAGATATTCGACCTACGAAATTGATCCGTGAGACCGTCTCACAAGAGTTTTTGTGATTTTTAATATATATTACAAAAATAATAAATTTTTATTTATAAAATTTGATTTTAGTGTAAAGTGGCTATGTTTTTCATATCATCCACAAGTTATTTTTTAATTACAAAAAAAAGCACCATAAAATATCAAATATTTAAAAATAGTAAATACTTATCCTACTAACAAACAAAACAATCTTTAAAGTTCTTAATTATATAATACTATTATAAATAAAAAAAATCCCTAAGAAAAATTTACAAAAAAAATATTAGTTTCTAATAAATGTGAGAATGAAAATGTGACAGGATTCATAAATTTCGGTAACCGTATGGACCAAAAAAATTAATTTTGTCAGATGAAGCTATTCTTTATTCAGAGAAGGATGGTCCTCACTCTATCTTACATAAACTGTATAAAACTATGACTATATATCGCTACAAGATATTAGATTTTTTAGAGTACATTTCACATCAAAATATTGAAGATTCTTCTGCCCATATTGATCTAATTAATTAATTGTATTATTAACAAATAATTATTTAACATTAATTAAATCAGGATAATTATCATTGAATTATTGATAACATTATAAGGTAGATACACATGTAACATATGATGAAAATCATACTTTAATCTTATATTAAGAAATTCGGTATACATTTTCGTGTTAATAATCTTGTTATATTTCAGAGGAGTGTTATTCACATGTCAAAAAATGTTAAATCTGTTTATACGTCGATATTTTAAAATATAAATGTATTAAATATTTATATTTTAATTTTATTTTAAGAATATGTGTTTATATTTTAAAAAATTGAGATATTATGTCAGCAGGAGTGGGCTCAAATCTATCTTATGTTTGGAGATCTTTGTTGTGGAGTAGAGAAATCATTCAAAGGGGGTTGTGTTGGCGAGTAGAGAATGGTCAGAGTATTCGGGCTTTTGCAGACCCTTGGATCCCGACGTTTCCATCCTTTCAGAGCAGTTTACATCTTTTTACAGACAATCACCTTCGAGTGTCACACTTTATCTCTGGAACGAGTCCATGGTTAGGAAGTTTTTCCCTATACATGAGATTGATGCTATCCTCAATATTCCATTGCACCGACATAGCTGTGATGATATACGATTTTGGTCTGGGAGCAAGAATGGTAAATATTCGGTTAAAGATAGATACCATATGGAGACCAGAAGCTGGGACACCCCACCATTCAATTCTCGGCAGCCTCGTGGCTCTTGGTGGAGGAAGATTTGTAAACTCCGATTACCATCGGAAGTTCATATATTTATGTGGAAAGCATCCAGAGACTTTATTCCGACTGAGATTAATTTGCTTTCTCATCATATTCAAACTCATGGGGCATTCTTGCTATGCAATTTCCATTATGCATCTACTAGTCACTGTCTTTTTTTCTATTTGGCTATTAAGGATGTTTGGAAAAATACTCCATTTTGGTACTGTTTGAAAACACATCTTGATGCTTCCTTTCTTGATTGTGCTTTATATATGTCAAATAACTTAACCAGGAGGAATTCGAATTGTTTGTGATCTTTTGTTGGGTGATTTGGCATGAAACATGTATTCGAAAATACGAAGCTCAGAGTAAGAGCGAGAAATTTAGAGTGGATTGGGTTTATACATTTTTAGATTCGGTTCGTTACTCTAGATTAAAGTGTGTTATCTCAGCTTGTACTTCATAAATCTTAGCAGATCACTTATGTAAACTGCCTACCCCCTAACTTATTTCGATTAGATGTTGATGCGGCGTTTGATATCAAGCGTAATGAATTCAATGTTGGAGCGATCATTAGAGATTCATATGGAGTAACTAGAGATGCCCATGCTCTTATCATCCGTAATCCGGATAGTGTCCTTGCAGATGAAATATTGGCTATTAGTTGTGGTATAGATCTGTGTCTATAGGTGGGAGTATCTTCTGTTTGTATATATTCAAACTCCAAAGAGGCGATTCATGTAGTTTTCAACCCAGATATGGAAGCTGGTTCTTTGGGTTTATTGGCTCTTGAAGCTAATTCTATGTTTCTAGTGAATCATTTTGTATGCATCAAGTATACGAACAATACTGTAGCACCTTTCTTGCTCATAGAGCATTCAATAACTCTTCCAGTTTACATTGACTAGATGGAAATATTACATCTTGGATTTCTTGTATTATAACTTAAGATTTGTCGATTTGATGATATGAATGTTTAATTTTTTTTAAAAAAAAGAAGGTATTCTTCTATGGCTGGATATGTTAATTTATGTCTCGATTTAGACCAATTTTTTGCTCCACTTTTATAAATTTATATATAAAAAAGTTATACACTATATTTTTATATAAAATATGATATTCTTTTATAAATATGTATAATATGTCCATTAATACATTTTTTTATAGTTATAAAAATAGACCACCTGGTAAAAATAGAATCCCAGAATTAAGGCGACGACGATAACGAGTGGGTGGGAAAGAAGAATAGAAGATAGCCTAATTTTGGAAGGTAAAAGAAAAGCACTCAAAAAAGCCACATTTCCATTTCTCACACAAAAATTCTTAAATGGGTTAGTCAACGCTTTAACATTAATTGGAGGATTCATATAATATTTGCTTCCTATATTATACGCATTTGAAAGGAAAATTTTTTTTAAAAAAAAATCTCTAGTTATAGATTAATTTACCATTTTTATTTCGTGCACTATCAAAATAAATATTTTAAAACTCAATTAATTTTGACTGGTGATGTCATAGACCGAGTTGAATTCCTAATTTTTTTTGCAACGACCAATATTAGACTATTAGTCATGGAAACTTATTGTACTGATGAATATTCAATATTTAGATTTACTAAATACTTGTAGATTATCAATATCATTTGCTATTTAACTAGAATTGACTTGATGGATCAATTATCCACTAACTGGTTAAACCAGCAATCCAACAATTGAATACTTATACCAGGTCAACATCGATTAGTTCGATCATGCTTTGAGATATTATCTTCTAAGTTGATTAAATGGATACAAGATGTGTCGCGTTATTTTTCATGTGATACAATACATTGATTTATGAAAAAATATATGTGAACAATTTATAATCATTGAATAAATTGTCAATGTCTGAGTTTAGAAACAATGGTAGGGAATTTTGGTGGGATTGTGCCGTTAATGATTATTAAATTTTAAACTTTTATATTTCCAAGTCAGGTGGCTTGTTATTAATATTATTAACAGAAGGAGCAACCCGAGTGAAAACGTTTAAGCAAGTGATGATGGAGCAACACCTAAATGCAGAAAGCATTGAATTTTCTCACCATCTTTACATTAGTTTCATCATTTATGAAGCCCACTTTCTGACCACACCACTGTCTCAAAATTCACTTTCCCCTTCTTTACTAATTACTACGTACACAACCGTATACCTGTAAAAATGTTGAAAAGTTGTAGCCCACTACCGTGTATTTATCTCATTTAAAACGACCTTTCTGCAAAGCTTTATTAAGAGTTTTTCTAGTGTTTGTTGTATGTCTGAATATTTAGCCACTGATATTATTCTTGGCTTCATTTGAGTCCAAGATTTCCCCAAGGTTAGACATTTATACTCCTCACGTTTGTTGTATTATCTTTGGACTCCTAAAACTTCAATTGTTGCCACTGTTCCTATGTACTACTGTGTAGAAGTTTTCAAAATGGTAATGTCTGTCATATTGTGTTGCTGTACTGTTTTCTTGGTGTTCTGAAGGAAAAAGTTAAGAGCCCATTTTTTGATATTATCTTGCAACCTTAAGTTCTGTGTTCAATGGTTTGCGGTGGCGACGGCTGTGGATTTGTTGGTGTTTCAGTTGCAGGAGGAAGGGTTTATGAGCATTAATGGCGGTAAAGTTGGAGTCTTGAAGGGTAGGGGAGGTTTTGCTTTTATTTTGAATGAACTATTCTGTGCTTGTAGGGCAAAGTTCAAATGGGGTTTGGAATATTTGTTTATTTTTTGGTTTTGGTACTTTTCTCTAGGCCTTTGGTGGTTTGCCAACAACCCAATACAGATATGTTTTATATGTTTGAATTCTTGCAAAAAATGGGTAAAAATCCATCGGAAGACTATGGCTTCTCTGGCTCATTTTGTTCTTGGAGAGGTGTGTCTTGTGATGACAAAGGTGAAAAAATTGTTAAGTTTGAAGCCTCTGGTTTGGGCTTGTCTGGTGTAATTCCTGAAACCACTATTGGGAAATTGACAAACCTTGAATATTTGGATCTTAGTTACAATAAAATCAGTTCCTTGCCTTCTGATTTTTGGAGTTTGGGCTCGCTCAAGAGTCTTAACCTTTCATCTAACCAAATATCTGGATATCTTCCTAACAACATAGGCAATTTTGGGCAACTTCAAAGTTTGGACCTTTCATTCAACGCCTTTTCTGGTAGTATCCCTGAATCTATAAGCTCCATCACCACTTTGCAAGCTCTGAATCTTAGTAACAATATGTTTGAATCGAAAGTTCCTTCGGGAATTACTCATTGCCCGTGGTTGGTTTCCATTGATTTATCAGCAAACAAGCTCAGTGGTCATCTTCCTGAAGGTTTCATGGCGGCTTTCCCTTACTTGAAATTCTTGAACCTTGCTGCAAATGAAATTTCTGGTCGGGATTCGGATTTCGTAGGGATGAATTCCATTGTCCACCTTAACATTTCGAACAATCTGTTTAAAGGTTCTGCTGTTGGTATCTTTGGAGGGCCACTGGAGGTGATAGATTTGAGCAAAAACCAGTTTATAGGTCACATTGCCAAGGTAATAATAGGTTCCACTTTCAAATGGTCGAGTTTACGGCATTTGGATATGTCTGAAAACCAGTTTAGTGGGATATTTTGCACTGATTTGAATCAAGCACAGAATCTCATTCACCTTAATCTTGCCCACAATAGATTTACCAAACAAGGTTTCTTGAATGTTGAGTTGCTAACCAATTTAGAGTACCTGAATTTGTCTGAAACTAATTTGCTTGGTCCTATTCCTAGTAATCTCTCACAGCTTATCCATTTGAGAACACTGGATCTATCCAAAAACCATCTTAGCAGCCATATTCCTCCTCTTGCTACCGATAATCTTAAAGTTCTAGATATTTCGTACAACAATCTTACAGGGGGTATCCCATTGATGCTCATCCAAAAATTCCATGAGATGGAAAGGATGAACTTTTCTTACAACAACTTGAGTTTATGTGGATCACAAATTTCTTCTGAAGCCCTTCAAACATCTTTCATTGGATCGGTGAACAGCTGTCCGATTGCTGCAAACTCGGCCTTGTTCAAAAGAAAATCCCCGAGGCATCAGGGATTAAAGCTTGCTCTAGCTCTTTCTCTCTCAATGATATGTTTGCTTGTGGGATTGCTGTTTTTGGCCTTTCGATGTCGGAGGAAAACAAAAACGTGGGTTGTGAAACAGAAATCCTTTAGGGAAGAACAAGTTATCTCGGGACCATTTTCATTCCAGACTGATTCAACCACTTGGGTGGCTGATATCAAGCAAGCGGCGTCTGTGCCAGTAGTAGTTTTTGAGAAACCGTTGCTGAATTTTACATTTGCAGACCTCTTGTCTGCTACCTCTAATTTTGATCGGGGGACGTTGTTGGCCGAAGGGAGGTTCGGGCGCGTTTATGGTGGAGTATTACCTGGAGGAATTCATGTTGCCGTCAAAGTTTTGGTTCATGGATCCACATTGACAGATGAGGAAGCGGCACAAGAGTTTGAACATCTTGGTCGAATCAAACACCCGAATCTGGTCCCATTAGCTGGCTATTGTTTGGCTGGAGATCGGAGGATTGCCATTTACGAGTACATGGAAAATGGAAACCTGCAAAACTTGCTGTATGATTTGCCTCTTGGCGTTCAAGCCACAGAAGACTGGAGCATGGACACTTGGGACGACGAGAATAATGGGATACAAAACGTTGGCTCCGAGGGGTCTCTAGTAGCTTGGAAATTTAGGCATAACATTGCACTTGGCATGGCCCGGGCACTGGCATTTCTGCACCATGGCTGCTCACCTCCGATTATTCACCAAAACGTCAAAGCAAGCAGTGTTTATCTCGACTCCAACTTGGAGCCACGATTATCAGATTTTGGGCTGGCTAAGATTTTCGGTAGTGAACTCGAGGATGAGATTAATCGTGGATCACCAGGGTACATGCCACCAGAGTTTCTTGATCCAGAAAGAAGCTCTCCGAAGATGCAAACTCCAAAATCTGATGTTTATGGATTTGGAGTAGTTCTTCTTGAGCTCGTCGCGGGTAAAAAGCCCGTCGGAGATGATTATCCGGATGAAAAAGAAGTAAACTTGGTAAGCTGGGTGAGAGGGTTAGTCAGGAGGAACAAAGAATCACGAGCTGTTGATGTGAAGATCCGTGGAACAGCCCCAGATGCTCAAATCATCGAGGCGTTGAAGATCGGATACCTTTGCACAGCTGTAGTTCCTTCGAAGCGGCCGAGCATGCAGCAGATAGTTGGTTTGCTTAAAGATCTTGAACTGATCAAACAATGAGCACAATTAATAAGATAATCTTTTGATTGTTCTGAAATTTGTCATTTGTCTTGTTGGTTTCATTACCCTGTTCTAAAGATTGTATAGCAGCACTAGTTCCCAAGGTGACTTTTTGAGATAATCTACATAACTAATAAAATTCCAAAATCATTCAATATTCACAAATTTGAAATAAAATTATGTGAAAATAGAAATATTAAGTATGTTTAAAAAATACTAAATTAAATTGATACAAAAATAAGTGAAGGAAAAAAATTCGTGTTGTTGGGATTATATGAATAAAATGGAAAAGCATTTATTAAGTTATAATATAATAAGGGCGCATTTGTAACTTAAATTAATAGGTGGGGGCATTTCGGTCATATGATTAAATATGGAGTGTGATTAACAAAATTTAGAGAGTGATGAATAACACTTATTTTCAATATTATCTCTCATTAAAAATTATAAAAATCATTAAATAGCTATATGTGTATTCTTACAATATTTATTTGGCGCCTATAAATAAATACGTATTATGTGAAAATAATTTGTAAATTTAAATTTAATTCATTTTTTGAATAAAAAAAATATAATATAATGATCTAAACCAACGGAGGCACTAAACATATAAAATTTATATATCAAAACTATAAAATATTTAATCAATAAAGTGAAACAAATTAAAATGATAAGATAAATGTGTAGCATCCTTGTCCGGAATATAATCATTAAACGGGAATGCATGCATAATACAAATCCAATCAAATAAACTTACTTACAACTTCATCGAAAGCATAATGTAAATCTGCAAATAAAAACTGACTTCCTCTCGCAAGAACCAAGTCTTGCCTAATCATTGTCATGTTCGTCCGATTCGTCTAATCTGAGACTTACCTCATAAAAATAGAGTGTCCAAGATACAAGCAATGATGTGAACGATCTAATTGCCCAATACACAAATACGAGTGTGCAAACCAAATGTGAAAATGCATGCTCGATAAATCCAAGATCAAATACTAAAATTTTATGCTCAGTCTAAAGACGTCGGGGTATGTAGTCTTAACTCGGTCGTAAAAAGAAATGACTCTCACACTCAAATCGAGAGACCTAGATTGTCCTAGGTCAACGTAACATTATGTCTCGTCAAATCAGAAATGACTCTCGGTACAAAATCATTTAAAAAAATGGGTTGAGCATCCCTAATCAAACAAGACTTATACCAAATAATAATATATTCAAACGTGATATACAATACAAATGTGTCATGACTATATAACATGTGTCGGATAATAATGGCAAAATAAATATGCAACATATAAGAATATATACTCTTTGGATATATCAGTGTTTACGTATCTCTGAACAATTCTTAAATGCCTACGCTCTGATCTTAGATATTACGACCAAAAGAATGATATTACTAACTTTTCAGATTCAAATACTAATTTCTATGTAGTGTGCACATATTTTACACATGCTCCAATATTATTGCAACTTTTCCCCAAAACATTACTAAAAGACGTTCATATTATATTTTCGTCCATCAATATTCTTGTGGGGACGCTCACTTTGCCAGTCGATTCTCGAATTGCCGCCTACTCCAAAAGCGCTTCGCAACTTGTCTCGAGTATAGAGACAGTTTTTTAAAATATATATAATCTAAAATTGAGATAAAAGGGGGAATTGTGCACTTGAAATGAAATTCAGATGATCTATTTATAGACGGAGTTCGGAAGCTCCAAACTCTGATATTCAAGAGGTTTGAATCAGTCGAAAGGTTCAAACTGACCTTTGGTAGTTACGGACTAGCTGATGGTTAATTATTCTGATTTAATAAATGTTTTATTCCAAAATAGCACTAGGTCGTTATAACATATATGTGCATGTAATATAAAAAAAATGCCAAGTGTATGTGAAAAATTTTATATTACTTTTAAGAATCAATCTAAATAAATAATGTATTTAAAGGTGAACATATATAGATATACACTGAAAAATGAGTTGATATATATAGGATAGTGTCCTCTCTCAAATTTTTAATAGACAAAAATTTGTGTGAGACGATCTTACGGATCGTATTTTGTGAGACATATATCTTATTTGGGTCATCCATATGTTAAGAATATTACTTTTTATTGTGAATATCGGTAGGATTGACCCATTTCACAGATAAATATTCGTGAGACCATCTCACAAGAGACATACTTTTTTTAATAAACATACTGAATTGATAATTATAGGATAATCAAAAATATAAAAATATTATTTAGGTGTTTCCCAAATAGCCGGACTTCGACCCGCAGATGGAAACCACTTGTATTTGCAACGCGTCTAAGCGCGACGCTCGTAACTAACGCGTGACAGACAAACACTCTTTTTTAGGGTTTAAGGTTTATACTTCTTCTCCGTCTCCTTTCAGGCTGAAACAAACACCGTCATCGCCTCTCAAATAACGCGCAGAGATTCCATAATCCCTTTGTTAAAACAACCCAAACCAGAGAAAAATTTCTGACAATACGAAGGAGAAAGGAAAAAGGAAGGGTTTTTTTAATCGAGGTTTCACACCTATTATGGCCGATACGATGTTTTCAGAGGCGGCGGCGCTCGACCCGGAGCCGTCCTCTTCTGTGGCGGTGATTGATCGGAATATTGAGTTCCATTTGGGGAAGAAAACGTATAATGGTTTCAGCAATAATAGCAGTTTTGGGTTTAAGCTTGTGACTTTGAATCCAAATTCAGAGCAAGATAAGGTATCCGAGTTGGCGGCGAAACATGAAATGCCTAAGCTTTCGGATAATTTGGGATTGGATCCAGAGCTTAGTTTGGGGATTACATTCCGCAGAATTGTGAGTTGTTTGTTTCATGGGATTGCTTCAATATTATCCACTTTATGTGAATGAATTTTCGTTGTATATTTTTTTGTCTATGCTCCAAAGTTCTGAACGTTATGGTCATATTATATCACAGCTCTACTTCAGTGTCTTGTGTGTTTGAATCTACCTATCTATCATCTTTATTGATTTTTAAATGAGATACTGTGTCTTTATTTTCTTTTGCCACTTTTTTCCATCTTGCAATTAACGTTTGACCTTCTAAAATTGTTAGGATATGTGAGAGTTACGGACACCTGGAAAATTTTGATCAGTGGATTGATTGTTAAGCCCAAAAAATACGTATAACTTTCAACCTTTTTATTTATTCACTTAATGAGCCCATGTAAATTGATTTTTCCTCTGTTGACACCAGTCATAAACTCGATTTATTGATATGGGTTTGCCGATCTATTGGAAATCATATATGATCTATGGATAGTTTTAATAATTTGTCAGTTCACTAATATAGATGTGTTTAAAGTGTACCTTCTGGATTGCAAATTCTTTTGTGGTAACTAACTGCATGAACGTAGGCCTTATACTATTAATTTCAGGGCGCTGGCTTACGCAATCTTGGAAATACTTGTTTCCTTAATTCGGTGTTGCAATGTTTGACTTATACTGAGCCCTTAGCTGCTTATCTACAGAGTGGGAAGCATCAATACTCTTGTGAGCCTCTCTCTCTTTATGAATTTGTTGTTGTGATACATTCAGAAAAAACGAGTTTTAAACTCATCTAATTCAGCTTTCTATAATCTTCACCTTATATTATGTTAAATCATGCATTGACTGAATTCTGTCACTCTCTCGACTATTGTTATGGAACATATTTGAGGCACTCGATTCTGATTTTACTCTCATGGTCTATGAAGGTCGCACTGCTGGATTTTGTGCTCTATGTGCAATACAGAAACATGTAAGCCGTGCTTTACAATCAACTGGGAGAATATTAGAGCCTAAAGATCTTGTTTCCAACTTGCGCTGTATCCTATTGAAGACATGTTCTGTTTATTTTTATGTAATAAGAAGATGATGTGTGTCTTGTTGATTTGAACTCAAAGCCGACCATTTTATTCTTACCTTGATCGTTGGAGTTTTGTTTTTTGCTATTGGCTGGTTTGTTATTTCTCATGTTAAATAAAATACTGCATGTTTTTTTTCCCCTAATTTGCTTAATTTTTGTTACATGGTTGGCTGATCTTTTAGCATTTTCCGACCATATAGAAATGTTATTTGACTTATTTCTTTTGAGCTCGGTTAGTACATTTCCTTGTATTTATCTTATCATTTCTTTTTCTTGATACATGTGAGTGACCTTTGTCAAGTGATTCAGATGATGAAACGACCATATTTTAAATCTTATTACCAAATATTTTTTCCTCTCAAAATATTTGAAGAAATCCATCACAAATCTCACATTGTGATGATGTTGTCTATTTAGTTTGTAATCAATTGTTAATCTTCATTTCCTTGAGCTTTCTTTAGTTAATTTACAGGTTGGGCTTCTAGCTTCTTTGAACCTTTGATTTTGTTTTTAAGGTTTGAACCCTTAATTGAGATATTAGGTATATCCCGGAACTTTTGTAATGCCAGACAAGAGGATGCTCATGAGTATATGGTCAATTTACTGGAATCCATGCACAAATGCTGCTTACCATCTGGAGTGCCTAGTGAATCACATTCTGCTTATGAGAAAAGTTTAGTCCACAAGATATTTGGTGGTCGGCTTAGAAGTCAGGTAATTTGTGGCTTTTATAAATGTCAAGGTAGCAGACAACATGGTTATGGAGGTTTTTCCTCCTAATTTCACAGGCAATTTCAGGAAAATGGCTAAACACCCTTTTAAAAAAAATAATTGAGAAAATAATCCCTTGTTATTTTGGAAATGTTCAAGCTACTCGGCCTACTCCCTTAGGGCACTACCACCCTAATGGTGCATCTAAATGTGAATATTAATAATAAATATGGGGTTCACTGAAAAATCAACTCTTAGATGCATCATTGGGTATCACCCTAAGAGTAGGATCTCCTTTCCCTGTTATCTCACCGGTTAAGTGTAGTTATTTTGCTTCATACTTTTTACGGTACCTTACATGCTGTCATATGCTTATACCCAATTTAAGGGTCTTTTTTCGTCTTGATTTTGTGGTTCTAATGACACTTTTGCCATTCTTCTAGGTGAAATGCATACAATGTTCCTTTTGCTCCAATAAGTTTGACCCGTTCTTGGACTTGAGTTTAGAAATTGCAAAAGCAGATTCACTGCACAAGGCACTCGCTCATTTTACAGCTAAAGAGTTTTTGGATGGAGGTGCTAGCCAGTACCAATGTCAGGAATGCAAACAGAAAGTTAAAGCTCTTAAGCAGCTAACAATTCACAAGGCACCTTATGTGCTTACTATTCACTTAAAGCGGTTTGGTTCGCATATACAAGGGCAGAAAATCGATAAAAAAATTTATTTTGGCCCCACTTTAGACTTGAAACCATTTGTAACTGGTCCTTATGTAAGTCCCCTCTTGAATATCTTTGTATTTTTACAAGTCTTCTTTCTTTCTCTCCTTTCAAACCAGGCTCTGTAATTAAACTATCGTTGTTTGTGATTACTTTGAAGTCCAAATGATCCACAGTCCTTTGAACATCGACATGATACACAATATCTTATGAAACTGTATGGAGCACATTCACCTTTGATTGACATTATTGTGTTTTTACTTGCTTTGATCGTATAATGATACCCAAGGAGTTTACCCTGAAGTTAATTGTCTGCAATCAACATAGTACTTTCTATTTGATTTTGTCTCATATGCCGAATCTGGGAAAAGTATTGATTGAGTGGCATTTCTGGAATGCAATGAATGTGATCGTTGATGTTTTGGTATACTTGGTGTTAGCTGATATCGTAGGCTTACTTTGACTCAAATGCCTGAATATGTATTTGGAAGACAAATATAGGTTCTAATTATTTACAATTTTTATTTTTCAGCAACATTTATGAAAACTTGTATGTCTGTCATGCCTGACATCTTTTTCCTGCTGTGTTTATTCTTTCGGCTGTATGATTAACATTTTGATGTCTTTTAATACTTGTCCATTTTGAATTTTACAGGATGAGGATCTCAGTTACACTCTCTATGGTGTTCTTGTTCATGCTGGTTGGAGCACTCATTCTGGACATTACTACTGCTTTGTTCGCACTTCAAGTGGCATGTGGTATTCTCTAGATGACAATCAGGTATGAAGTAATCGTGTTTTACAAACAACCAACTAATTTCAATACATGATTTTCTTGGTAATTCATGTTCTAGTTTGCTATTTCAGTTGAAAATTGAAATGGTTTTATCTTTTATTTTTTGTATAATCATCCATGAGTTCATATGCCAGTCCTTGTATTTTGTCTGGAAATAACTATTTGACGAGCTTACTTGTTATGATTTTTAATAGGTTGTCCACGTTAATGAGGGGAAGGTTCTTAAACAAGAGGCCTACATGTTGTTTTATGTTCGAGATATGAAAAATTGTATTGCAAATAAACCAGTTGTTGTAGTCCAGAAAGAGAATAAGGTAGCCATGAATGCCTTTGAAAATGTAGTGAATTCTAATATTGACCAGCAGTTGAATGGAAAGATATCGAATGGTTCAATTGAGAAGTCAGATGGTTCTATTCCTGTTGCTTTGTCCGAGAGAGCGACACTTACCGGCACTTCATCGAAAGAGTCTCCTAAAAGAATATCTTTTCAGAATGTAAATTGCTCTATGGGTGTTGATCACATGTCCCAACTGAGGGATGCTCAATCAGAACCTTCATCATCAGTGCCTCCAGTAAAAGATTCAGTGGACTGTTCTGCTGCCAATTTCAATTCTTCTGGCAGTCAAGCAATGTTAGGTTCAACCTGCGAAGTTTCTCACTGTGATTACAGTTTGGGCGATGATCCCAAAATTAGTGGCAGCCAAAAGGGAGTTAGTGTTGTGCAAGATTTGGATGCATCTGCTATGGAGTTGCCAAACTGCAATCTGCCCAAGGATTCAGTTAACAAGAAAGAGTCTGGTGAATTTGTGGCCATGCCACCAAGGTGCTATAAGAATACTTCCAATGAAAATCATAGTAAATCAGCTGACCAGCCGCAGAACAGCAGTGATTGTGTATCATCTGCAGATGTTTGCGGCATTGCTGCCACGAATTTGATGATGGTAATTACTTGCAGCCTGCTATGACTTGGTTTTTTTTCCACCTGGCTTTATGAATTTTTCATTTTACGCTTTTCTCAGCTAGTGCTGTACGACGCTAACTTTTGCTTGGTTCTTTTTTTTAAGTGTGATAGCACACCTATGCCCACAAGAACAATAGAGGAAGCATCAAGTAAAAAGGGATACTCAAATTTTGCAAAGCGAAGCAGAATTGAAGAGTCTCAGGTAGCTCTCTCATCTCGGTGCACGGCATGGACAATTATGCATTTGTTGACAGCTGAAATTTTAATCCTCTCCCTTCTCCCTCTCCAATGTTATGCCATGTTTCTAATTGTTAGTTTCTAGGTGCAAGGTTCACCTGAAAACAGTGGTGACTCAACCTCATTAGAAACTCATGGAGTCTTACAAAAGGGGACAGTTTACCAATCCGAAATCTCGTTGCACTTACCTGCCACATCAGAGTCCTTGTCAAATGGTATATCAAATAACAAAGAACCTCAACTCAAAGTAAAAGGGAAGCTTTTTAAGTGTCAGATTTCCAGAATGTCGCTGAGTTCTAACATTATATTTAATGGTGTGGCCTTTGCCCTACAAAAGCAAAAGCAAAAGCAAAAGCAAAAGCAGAAGCCAAAGCGAAGAAAATCTTACTCTCTGCAACACAAGAATCTCAATGTCAAACAGTTGTTGGGGAAAAATGACTCACCATTGGATCTCGTGCAATTTAATTCTGACAAATCATTACCTCTACCCAATGATCATAATGCTAAGTCTGAAAGAGAGAAAGCTGAATGTTGCTCAAATGATGGAGATAAAAACTCTATTGTACAAAACAGTGGTTGTAATGATAATGTTGCAGGTGGTGTTAATGATGATGGATGCAAGGAGAAAGTAGGCCAGAACGGTGCCATGCATGCAACTGTGAATCCGTCACAATTAAGGCAGGCTACTGTTCAAGGGCCTGGTAATTCTGAGAAAGAAAGAAGGGAATCAAGACAGAATAGTATTACCATGACCATGCTTGAAGAAACAACTGGTAAATTCCATTGCAAATTCGCAATTGATATTCTATCCTAATCCATCCATAAACTAAAAAATCATAATTTATTCTTTTATCTTTGATTGTGTGAGTTTCAGTTGCCCGGTGGGATGGCATCGATGTTTTTCTTCCAGAAAATATGAAACCAAAATCGGAGCCTTCTCAAATTGGTTACATTGGGGATGAATGGTGAGTCTCTACTTGTTCTGATGCCCTTGGGTAAAATAAACTTATGGGTCAAGAATCATCTTATTTTGAAATTGAATTTCGAGCATATTTTTTTATGCAAACATGATATCAGTCTGGTACCTGACTTGTCAAAGCTGTTCCGCAGAAAATTTGTGACAAGATATAAAATTTTTAAATCTGTTTCGGATGATGAGACAATTAGGTTTACATTCGGTGTTCACACTCAAGTTCTCGCAAAAGGGTTATTTTAGGTTATGTTGAAATGTTATAGTTGTCTTTGAAGCATGATGTCTTCAGGGTTTTGTCCAATCAATGGACTCAAATCATGGCATTTTATTGGGTTTTCTACGTTTTTTTTGCTTTAGTTACTGGCTGTCGACAATACTTCGGTCCACTGGAAGTTTGCATTTGATCGATTACCATTGTTTAAGATTTAAAAGGTAGATGCATCTGTAGCATGTCAAATTTATGAACTTATTCTTCCAATACCAACAGGGATGAGGAATACGACCGCGGGAAGAGGAAGAAGATCCAGGGCCCCAAGATTAGCTATGACGAACCGAATCTGTTCCAAGAAATCGCAACAAGAAATGCAAAACGAAAGAGAGCGAAGCTGCACCGATCTAACTCCGGAAACCAACCATTTAGGATATGATGGATCAGTGGGGAACATAGAGCGATATTCTTCGATCAAGGGAACCTTATTCTTTCTTACATTAATGTTGCACAAATTTGTTGTTTGGGGGATTGTTACACTGCTTCCAGAACTTCATTTAACGATTATAATGGCAATATTTGTTGTATTATTTTCTTGCTTTAGGCCTCATTTTGAGCAGAGGTTGAGAATTGCACAATCCATGAGCTTTCTTGTTTGGTCCTTTATGAATTAAATGACCAGAAACTACCGTCTAGTCTAGTCTCTATGGTTCTTGTTTGTGATGATTGTGCTTTTGTGTTGTATTTCTCGTTTCCAAATATTTCTGTTCTGGAAGATAATTTTTACCGAGGATGTATTTAATTAAGAAAATTGGTAGGAAACATATTAAAAAAAACTCTCAGAAATATTATTTTGCATGCAAAATGCCCGAATCTAATAAGAACTAATAAAAGTTTAATACACATACCCTTGAAAATACTTTAAATAAGTTTTCTAGGTAATTTTTACCATTTAATTTGTCAATTTTCCTAGCAGCACAAGTACAATGTGGCATATATTCGGTTTCAATATTTTATTTCATGCTGTAAGACTAATATTATGTATTCATTTAAATAAATAAAATAAAATATCATATTTGAACACCAATTGAAACGAACCATTTATTTAAACTTTTGATCGAAATCCAAAAATTTTGGTCCAAATTTAAGTTTCGATGTCTTCTTCCAGCAAAATTTTGCAAACAAAAAACTGCAAATTACATAAATTTAGGTTTTATTTTAGTAAAATCATAACTCACCAAGTATTCCCATTTCCCATATTTTTAAAATTCCTAAAAAAATTTCTCCATCCCCATGTATATATATTTTTAAATTCATGAAAAAAAAATGTAACAGACACGTAATTTTTTTTTATTTTACTAATCAATAATAAACAATTTTTTTATTAGAAAATAACTACCTCAGTTGAGGCATCTGTTTATGATTATGTATATATGTATGTATGTATGTCCCAGTGGACACGCAGCTATTTGTGGCAGCTGAGTTGACTTTCCATAGAATTGACTTGGTCCCATGTCTTAACCAACTTCCCAAGTATATAATTAATTTTCTTTGACCAGAAGACGTGTCCCAAAAATATAAAAATTAATAATTTTTACTCACTTCATTCGAAAAATTGGCCTTCAGTCTCCAACCGTCGTTTTTTATGTTCAGTCCCTGGGTACTTTTTTATTACCACATTTCCACATGAAGTGTACCACAATTTTTATGACAGTACCACAATTTTGTGGATAGAGAGTGAACCCAAAGAATTGTTTTGATTGGAGATTTTTCACCAACTTCCCCCACTTCATTTCTTCCACGATATCTATTCTTATTTTTGAAAAAAATTATATATATATATCATAGATTTATAATTTAAAATTTTTTTATATATAATTTTTTTAAAATATTGGATATATTTTATACATAAAAGTACGTCTTTGTAAGACAGCCTCATAGATTTTTATATTTCAACATATTGATCTGATTTATAATTATCATAAAATAATATTTTTGATATAAAAATTGATACTTTTATAAGTTGGTTTGAGTTGGAGATCTGTTTCACATAATTGACATGTAAGACGATCTCATATTTTTGTATATAAATATTTATTTTGAGTTTTAGTAATATTAATTAGTTTATTTTATTTACTTCAAATTTGATATTATGATGTAAAATCTACCGAGTAGATTATTAAATATAATATAGATGATTTTTCAAAAAATTAAAAAAACTCACGATTAACAAGCATTTAAGTAATTTCGACTTGCAAAAATATTTCGAACAGAATTGTTTTACTTTCTAGTCAAAAATAATTTTAACTACAACGTAGACGATTATATTCTTAAAGGTTCGATCAAAATATCTTATATTTGTTGTCAGATATTAAAAAATACAAAAACAATTGTTGTAAAATAAATATTATAAAAATTTTTAAAAATAAAAAATAAATTACTTAAATAATTATTACTATAAATTATAAAAAAATCTTATCAAGATAATCTCTTTATTTTTTATTTTACTATGATTTTTAAATTTTTACATACAAACTGCTTAAATATTAAAAGGTACCGAAAACGATTATTCTTCTATAAAAAGCTTAAAGAATAATTGGTTCATAGGATCAACAAATGCAGAAAATGGTAAAACACTAGATCAGAAAACAGAGTGGATTCTGAAAATCCAACTGCCCCCCGCCTTGAATTTTCCGCACTTTTTCACCGAATTCCACAAGATTCTCAAGCCCATCTGGGAAATCTTTGATATGTACTTCGCAGTTTTTCGATTCCTTTTTCATCCTCTGTCAATCATTTCCATATGCATATTTTCTGCTAAAAAAGCTACAGATTTTCTGCGTTAAGTGAATATATTTATTTCTGATTTCTCTGCGAGCTTTCTGGGTACTTGGATTGATGCGTTAAAATTTGAAACTTGATCCCCTTTTCTCCTTATTTTCCTGGATATTGTTCTCCTTATGTTCTTTCGGCTACACTAAGCTCTTGATTTTGATTTCATATATAGTTTGTTTTGTGATTCATTTATCTCTATTGGTTCCGTCACTTTGAAGATCAAAATCCATTTCTTGGGGTGATTTCAGCGGAATAATGGGAGTTCAGAAAGATAGGGTGAGATTCAATGTTGGCGGCCGGAACTTTGAAACCACGGCCACAACCCTGGGGAACGCTGGCCAGAATTCCCTCTTCGGCTCTATGTTTGATGAAAATTGGGGTCTCCAATCCGACGCCATCACTGAACACTTCATCGATCGAAACCCGGATTGCTTTGCGGTCCTTCTTGATCTCCTTCGAACAGGGGAGCTTCACATACCCTCAAATGTTCCTGAGAAATTGGTATACAGTGAAGCCCTGTTCTATGGCCTCTTGGACCATGTCAGGACTGCCAAGTGGGGCCCATTCGACGGGAATCGGCTCCATTTGGCTCGTTCCATTGTCGGGCGGGCTCCAGGGGACGGCACGGCCATTCGGGCCGGACCAGATGGTGGCTTCTGTGTGGCTCATGGTAGTATGGTTCATGTGTATGATTGGATGCTGGAAGAGCACCCTCCTATTAATCTTGATTATCAAAGGGTGAATGATGCGATTTGGGTCGATCCCAAGAATGTTGTCATCAGCGCCTGCGAGAGGTTAGGCCGAGACGACGGAGGAATGGGATTGTTCAATGCATTGACGGGAGAATTAAGGTTTAAGTTTCACGTGAAGCACGAAAATCAGGTGAAGAGTTACACCGGTGGTGCATTGTGTACTGATTCATATTCCAAGTTGTTTTCTAGTTGTAAAGGTCGAAGCAACGAGTATGGGATCGGTGTTTGGGATCAAGTAACCGGAAAACAGATAGATTTTTTCTACGAACCGAACGGATGGTCACTCGGTGATGCTGACAAGTTGCAATGGTTACATCGTACAAACTGTTTGTTAGTTTCAACAATGTTCCCAAGAAAAGATTATTGTTACGTTAGCTTGTTGGATTTTCGGGTTAAAAACATGGTGTGGGGTTGGTGTGATATTGGGGATCCGATAAATGAAGAACGAAGGGTCAGGGATGCGATAGCGATGGAGGAAACAAATTCGATATGCGTGGTGAATGAGTATGAGGATTTGGGATTCATAGATTTGAGGGGTTCTGAAGGAACTGTCAGGTGGAGTTCGAGAAGTAGGCTTATGAAGGGCCAAATGCCGGACGAACCCTGCTATCCAAAGCTGGCATTGCACGATGGACAGCTATTTTCGTCGATGAATGACAGTATATCGGTGTTTTGTGGTCCCGAGTGGGTATTGACGTCGAGGTTGAAGAACAGTCGGGGTGGTTCGATATTCGACTTTTCGATAGGCGGGGATCGACTTTTTGCACTACATAGTGAAGAAAATGTTTTTGATATATGGGAAACTAAGCCTCCACCAATTATATGATTTTTGACAGATTAACCAAAGTTTGATTGGCATACCTTTGTTTTGAATGCTTCCACTATGTTTCTTGGATTGCAAGTGATGTATACTTTTAGGTGATTTTGTAATTATAGAAGAACATGAGTGTTGTCTGCAGTTCACAATGTGCGAAGGTATCATAATGGCATAGGAAATTGATTGCTCAACAAAATTGTTAAGGTGTGTTTCTTTGCTTCTAGCAGAAAACACTAAATGCACAAACCATGGAGAAACCTAACAGTTGTAACTAAAATATCGAAATAAAATAAGAGAATGTGAAAGAAAAAAATAGAAACTATTTATAAACATGTTAACTCAATAAATATATTTTTTTAAAGCATAAAGAATTATTTTTTAAAAAAAAGCATACATGAAATATAAAAATTGAGAAAATTATTTTGATAACAAAAAAAATCTGCCCCCTTACAAATTTCTCTGGGTTATTAGTCGAAAACCCGCAGTCCTGTTTAACTGGGTCAGGCTTAAACGAACAAATTTTTACCGAGCCGGATTGACTCGCGTTCCGGTCGAGAGTACTAATTTTGAGTTTGTGAATCAACATGTTGTTGACATTAGTAGCTTTGTCTTTCCCCATCTATGAGATTGATGGTCGCATTAGTCCCACGGCGTCCACCGTGATCTATTACTATTAGCACATACTACAGAAGGTTACAACTTACATCTATCATTTTCGTGGCTTTCTAGGGACCGCAAAATTTAGTGTTTGCCAAGTCTCCTCGAATCGGGACATCTAACTTTTTTCGCCCTTTACTTTTCCAATACTGATTCTTATCCTTTCTAGTGCACATATCCATTACGGTGTGGTTTAACTCGATTTGTTACGTAATTTACTTGCAAATGAGAGGACCTAAACAACTTGATGATATGATACTCTTATTTTGGAAGGAAGTATAGTTTACATCTTTTGCTAATTTAAAAAATGAGATGTTTTTCGCTTAGTCTAATAGGTCATGTCATGGGAGGGTGGAAAGTGGTTTTTTTTTTGTTTGTTTGTTTGTTTTTTTTTCCGGATAAACATCATGCTTTCTTTTGCACTTTCAACCACTTTATGCATTCTCTCCAACCAAAGAATATCGATAATTTGGGAATCATCTATTTTGATCTCTTTGCTTTTTCGGGTGACCGAGTACAAAATTAGTTTATGATCGAGTTTAAAAACACACTATCAAATGGGGTCAAAGTGCTGTGAGCTTTTAGCTGTAGATGCAAAACTTTGAGTCATTTCATGTCCAAAATTATAGTGTCAAAGTTACTCAACTACAACAAACAAGTTCTTGCACAAATTTCATGAAGTCCTCACATTTGCCAAAGAAGTGAGCACTAAGAAACACATCATGAAAATTGAAGGGTGTTTCTCCTTTGTCCTACGTAATTTATTTTGGATTGCAGTAGAGATTTGGGTTTTAATTTCGAGTTGTACGGGTAAAAACATGAGATGTAAACACACATGCTTTCATATGGCCATAGAGGATCCAATTGTCCTAGCAAAACAGGGTAGAGATCACCCAGTGGCAGCTAACATAGAGATTGCCCAGAGGAACTTGACTGGTGACTTTCACTGGAAAGAACTTCGTATTTTCTATCAATAAACGAAATTGTATATCTGATCATGCAGCTGATGATGATCAGATTTACGATTTTTCTATAAAACTTGAGTAAGAATACAAGACTTTACTTGTTGTATATGAGACTGTGACAACTCATTCGACAAAAAAATGAATCAAGATCCGAACAAAAATGCAGTGCCACCACACTAAAAAATCACGCATAATTGGGCATTACTTTTTTAAGGAATGTGATTGGTTGAGAGTCCTCTGGGGCGAGTTCGTCGAAGGCGATGTAGTTTTGGTCCTTGTCGTAAACATGACATATGGTCAGAATCGTCTTCATCAAACGCCAATTCCATGTAGCTTCATTCAGGTACTGTTAACCATTCAAAATAAAACTTCATAGAAAATGAGCAAACATAATAAATCGAAATTTGGATGGTAATGATAATACCTTCCCCCAGTTTTCTTGAAGCGATTTATGAGCTTTCCTCAAATTATAGCTAGGAATTCTCGATGAAATGTGATGAGGAATGTGTACGTTGATATCATGACAAAGAATTTCAATCCTATCACATAGAAAAATGGATTCATCTAGAGAAGAAAAGATAATATTGGGTAACGACGAATGTCTTCGCTGTCCTTTATGATCGTCTATGTATTACAGCAATCAACATATGATATTGGGCTACTATACATTTTAAAAAATCTGAGTTGCACCTTTATTAACAGCTTTAACTTTAAATGTAGTTGCAAACCTTTGGCCCCACATATTTCTCTCTCTTTTCTACTAGTTAATGATTTGATATTAACAACTTCTCCCTCGATATCTAATTCACTTAGATTTAGGGAGATAGAAAATGAAGCACTCTTACCAACTCGGGTAATCGCAGTGAACAGTTCCATTAAGCTGGGCCTGAGCAGCATTCCACTCATTTGAAGACTTGAAGGGTATATGAGGAGCAGTGTGATGGACCATTGTGAAAGTGCTCATCTGCGAAATGCAAACAGGTAGTTCGGGTTAGATATCCAAAATATGGAGTAAGAACTTGTTGAAATATCAAAAGATTAGATGATAAGATGACTTTTTGATTTGTCGGTAGTTTAGATATCATATTATCTTTCATGTTTAAATTCAAATTAGATTAGATTAGATAGTATTTTGATTAGGTAGAACTTCTATATATTCTGATGTAACTCTTCGTTATTGTTCATTCAACAAAATAGCCAATTCCCCATCTCTTTAAACATTTCAATACCATGATCCAAACCCATTTCTCAACAAACTTTTACAAATGAGAAAAACTCAATTTTAAACAAGAATTTGCATCTTGAGATCTGATAACGGGACAAAATATTTTAATATAGTTTTGTCAACCTTTTTAAAAGAGAGGTATTTTTACACCAATTCTCATGTCACCATAACCGTGAACAAAATGGAATAGTCAAAATGAAAAATAGCACTTGTTAGAAGTAGCTAGAGCTATGATGTTTTACATGAATATTCCAAAGTACCTATGAGGATAAGCAATATTGACGGCATCCTACTTAATTAATGGGCTGCCCACAAAAATTCCAAATTTTACCACAATATTGGAATGTTTAAAGAGGGTATTTCCAGACAATCGAATTCATTCTGCCCTACACATGAAAATTTTGGTTGCACCGCATATGTGCACGTGCCTAAAGGGTCACGTTCCAAGTTGGATCCAAGAGCAGAGAAATGCAGTTTTTTGGGATACACTCCCAGTAAGAAATGGTACAATTGTTTCAATACTATAGCCCAAAATTTTATATCACTATTCATGTTTCTTTTCTGGAAATACACCATTTTCACAAAAAAATGTCATGGGGAAAAATAGAAAAACCAAATTTTTGGGAGATCAATGAACAATTACCTAATGTGATTCTTGAAGCTCCTACCAAATTGGTGGAAGAAAATAATAAAAAAACTCGGCTCGCTGAATCTGAATCATCCAAGTTTGAAGACATGATTTCCAAGTTGGGTATGATTAACATATACGATCCAGCTTGAGGGGTGTGTTGAATATCAAAAGATTAGATGATAAGATAACTCTTTGACTTTTTTAGTTTAGATAACATTTTATCTTTCATGTTTAAATTCAAATTAATGTTTAAATTAAAATTAGACTAGAATAGATAGTATTTTGATTTGGTAGAACTTCTATATATTCTGATGTAACTCATCATCATTATTCATCAATAAAACAGCCAATTCCCCAGTCTTTCTTTGATTAATGATGCTTATATACAACCAATCTACAAAACTAGAGATACAGGAGAGGTAAGCTGAGATAGGTTGATTGGTAAATCAGGTCAAGATCGTGGTTCTCTTTTTTCTCGTTTTAGTAACAAAAGGATGTTCGTTAAAAATTCACCCAAACGTGGGTAAATAGGGCAAAGGTTTTTTTTCGAGTGGTTTCAATTTAACACCATCTCTTGCATTTTTTCAACTTTTAATCAATTTAACCCCATCTCATACTTTGCATTTTCCCACTTTTAAATGTGTGCAATTATATTATGACATCATCATAATGATATAATTAATTTTATTTTGACTAGAACTGGCAAAATAGATATTCCAATAGAACTAAGAGACCAAATCAATTTTAAAGTTGATGAGTTCTTGGGTTAATACAGCAATGTGATAAACTATCAAAACCACATCCTAGGCAGGGCACATCCAAGAATTAAGGAGGGGAGGAAGGATAGATCGGTAGAGGAGGTAAGGAAGGTCGAAGGATGATTAAACTGATTTTTGAAGGTGCAACACGCAGTTTTAAATATTGCATGTAAAATTTCAAAATTTTCCATTTGAGGTGGGCACTTGACCCTACTAAATCCTCCACTAAATCTTGAGAACATAACAAATGGGCCATTTGCAGAATATAAAAAAAGATGTTAGAAAAAAGCATTACCCAGAAGTGATAGCCTAACCACGGCATCAACCAGAACTTGACCCAGCCTATGACTCCGGTCTTGTATATTATCAGTGGCCATCCAATAGCCATAAAAGCAAATACACAGGCCAGGCTTATTTTCACACGGTTAACTTCATTAGGTCTGAACTTCTTCAGATCAAAGTGCCACATCAACCTGTAAGATTATTTTTTAACCAAACACATATAAAGCGAGATTTTCAATGAAACTCAACAATGATATGTACTGAATCTTACCAGTGAGCAATAGACATCCATGTTCTGAATGGGCCATATCCAAAGATAATCGCCTTTCGAAGTGCCGGTGAGGACTCAAATTCCTCTCTTTTAACAGGGTGCCAGGCCGTATCCTCTAGCAACCTGAAATATAAAGGTGAATTAAATTATCCCATTTCA
This sequence comes from Primulina huaijiensis, assembly GCF_012295235.1. NCBI lineage: Eukaryota > Viridiplantae > Streptophyta > Magnoliopsida > Lamiales > Gesneriaceae > Primulina > Primulina huaijiensis. The sequence goes on from NC_133307.1 coordinate 28,406,275, forward strand.
CATTCTCTTCCTACCTCTACTTCCTTGGTAATTTGATATTTTAGTTTTTTTCCTTTCTTACAATATTACTCCAGCTTATAAAACAAATTATAAGTTATAACTTTTTTGATTTTTCTGCATTTGGAATCATTCACTTGCATTAGTAATGTCCATATCTACGGCTGGCAGGGACACAAGTCTCAATCTTTATACATAAAGACAGGGTAGAGTGTGTTTTCTAAAAGTTGGTTTGCCTTGGCATTTGAACTCAATACCTTTGCACGCTCCAAGTTCCACACAACAAATTCAACAAACTAGAAACTTCATATTTTAAAATTTTGTGTTAGATTAATAAGAAAATCTTAGGAGCAATTATTGGAAACACACAGTAAGCCACCGGACTACTACAACATTAGATCGAAGGACTAAATAAACATAAAAAGATATTGAAACTCTACCAAAAGAAAAAAGTATCAAGAAACAGGAAACTAACATATTTGTTTTTGCATGATGCCTATCATGCTTAAATCGCCATGGTTCATAGGGGTATATCAGTGGCATGAAGGCCAGAGTTCCAACAACATCTTCCAATAATTTGTTCCGTGAGAATGATTTGTGTGCACAATCATGTCCTATAACAAAAAACTTCACAACGGCCGAAGGGTGAACATAAACAAAAGTTAAAACATTGTACGTCATCAAAGAATTTGGTGAATTGACATGAACTATAAGATATTTATAGGATCATAAAAAAATTTAAAGCATTTCCTAGTTGCAAATTTGCAACACAGATGGCCTTTGCCTTTACTGGGCCGAATTTGATGTTTGGAGGGGGGGTGGGGCGTTTGATAAATGGATTCCTTCAATGTTTGTATCTTTATTTCTTCCACACTTCGAAGGATCAATGAACTGAAAACAATGAAGCGTATAGGAATTATAAGAACATAACTAACCCCTGTAATAGCAGTACCAGTCCAGGCCCAAGACAGTGGAAGAAGATACCATGGTGCTTTGGCTATCATCCAAATCCCCAAAGAATAGGAAGTTACAGATACCAGTACAGACTTCCATGCTTTGATATCATCAATTTCGAACACCTTTTACACAAATAACAAAGGTAAAACATTGGGAATGTGATGTAAAACTGGTACATAAAGTAACTGAATTCTCTTTCTTCTGGTTGCACTTAACCATGTTTAGTTATAGAATCACAAGAGTTTTTCGTTAAAGGGATGCCTCACAAGAGTTTTCAGTTAAAGGGAGTGGCATCCCAGTAGCTATCATGAAATGAACCCAAGTTATTATTAGTTCTGAGGTACTTAAAAGGGTTCCAAATAGTAAGAATTACAGGATAAGAACTAGGTAAGCAGTTGAGGGTATAAAACCACCCTGTCAACCTTTTTCAACCAAGTAAATAATTAACTGATAACTGTACAAGAGAAAATTTCTTACATTAGAGCAAAAGTCAGAAAGAAAATGTGTGGATTAAAGAAGTGCAAATGTAAACGTACCTTTCTTGGTAATGTATCGATTATATCTTTTATCGTAACATTATCTGGTAGAGGTTCTCCAATCTGCCGAAAGCCATAATTTTGACATAACTGTTGTCTATGCTCTGTGCTATCAGTTGGAGATGGTGCCACTGAGACAGCCTTCGCTTTCACAATTTTACACCTTTTAAAGGGTATGAGACACAGTTTCTGTGCAGTTCCTCTTTGAGGTAGATTTTCCCACTTCAAAAGATATGTACCTTTTTTTATTAGACAATGAATAAAAATATGTTATTTATACACCTTAAAGTAACATGCCTGCAAAGACGAAACATGTTAATCCAGGATGTATGAGCAATGCCAATGGTGGTGGACACTGACTTGGACAAAATTCGCCAAAAAAATTCCTTGTGAAGCAGACTTTACTCAAAAACAGATTGAATTGTGTCCATTTTCCCGTTATCATCGAAGTGAAAATACATTCACACAAATGCGCACATGGCAATAACTTGTGATCTGATTTTCAGAACTTCTAATATCGAAACATCACTTTCTGTATTTTGTTGTTCCTCCTTGTGTTCCAACAAATTTAGAGTAAGACTTCACAAGAATGCCACTCAGGAAGGAGAGGTAAATATCTTCTACAACAAGAAAAGTCAATCATATGACAATACTTCTAGCAAGATTCATTGCAATCTCTGTACATTCATTCTTTTCCAATTTTCAATTCATCCTTATAGCAGGGTCCATTGTCTTTTGTCTTGTTTGTCAGCTTCATTCAATCTCTCACTTATTTTAGTTTCTTCTTAGGACTCCATGGATAATATTTGAAAATAGAAACTTTGCACAAAAAAACATTAATTCCTTCATCAGCGCTTCATATTGCGAATGAAGGAAGACAATGGCTTCAAGTTAGGAGCCAAAATTACTCCTTAAACCATGTTAGAACAAGAGGTGCAAAAGGAAATATGAATAGAAAACCAAAAAAACTTGCAGTTCAATTCAACCCTGAAACCACATTTTACATTAAACACACCAAAAAATAAAAAGATAAAAGATCACCCAAAAAAAAATAAAGAACATAAAAACATAACCTGGTGAAGTGCAATTTTGGGCATCAGCTCGTTTGCCCGCACACTGCTTCTTTTGGGGTCTCTGACAATTAAAAACAAAATGAAATTCTCCAAAAATAAAGCCTTAAAGAGAAAAAGAAACGACTTTATGAGTTTGTCAAAGATAAATTCAGTTTTGGCATACCAAGAAAAGAAAGCCGGAATGTGCAAGTCTACAAGCCATGGAAATACAAAGAACATGAAATTTAGAGCTTATATATATTTGATGGGCTTAGGTTGAGTGGTGGATAGAATTTTGTTTGGGATATCGTACCAATAAGAGTTGAGAGCCATGAGTATCGATGTGAATGATGCACATTCTTCATTTTTCATCTCTTCTTGCAGATTTTGCTCATCCTCTACTTTGTCGTTTTATTTGATTCAAAAATAAAATAAATAATAATAATATTATTATTATTATTATGTGTACAAACCTTTTTTATTATGCAAAAACTTATGTGAGATGGTCTCACGGGTCGTATTTTGTAAGACATATCTCTTATTTGGGTCAGCCATTAAAAAAGTATTGTTTTTATGTTAAGAATATTACTTTTTATTGTGAATATCGGTAGGGTTGACCTGTCTCACAGATAAAGATTCGTGAGACAGTCTCACAAGAGACATACTCATAAATTATTTGCTGATTGATTTGATTTTAAAATATGAATTAATTATGTTATTCGTATTATATTAACCAAAATACACGTAATAAATTTATTAACAATCTTTTTAAAATATTGGATATGTTATTCGTATTATATTAACCAAAATACACGTAATAAATTTATTAACAATCTTTTTAAAATATTGGATAAATAATTAAATATTTATAGAAATGCTTTATTGATATTAATTTAGTCTTGTTTTCGAAAGACTAAATATAATTTTCAAGTAGGATAAATAAATTTTATGGCATAAAAAATAAAATTTCAAATATTATATTAACTTATTAAATGAAAATAAATTAGAGTTATAATATGTAATTTAAAAACTGACCTTACCTCACCATGTATTTTTTTAAAGAAAAAGAAAGGATTTAAACTGCTTCTTATAAATGGATAAAGATGGTTGTGGAGTCGATCCATCCCTTCTCCATCAAACCATCTTCGGCTCCATCCCTTCATCGATCGAAACTCGGATTGCGTTGAGGTCCTTCTTAATCTCCTCCGAACAGGAGAGCTTCACATACCCTCAAATGTTCCCGAGAAATTGGTACACAGTGAAGCCTTGTTCCATGGCCTCTTGGACCATGTCATGACTGCCAAGTGGCTCGTTTCATTCTTGGGCGGGCTCCAGGGGACGGGACGGAACAGGTGATGGCTTCTGTGTGCCTCATGGTAAGTATGGTTCATGTGTACGATTGGATGCTGGAGGAGCACCCTCCTATTAGTCTTGATTATCAAAGGGTGAAAGATGCGTTTTGGGTCGATCCCAAGAATGTTGTGATCAGCGCCTGCGAGAGGTCAGGTCGAGACAGCGGAGTAATGGGGTTGTTCAATGCATCGACGGGAGAATTAAGGTTTAACTTTCAAGTGAAGCACAAAAATATCACGTTATTATTATTAGAAGGGAATTTATGATTGTCCTCGTTTGTTGCTGCAAAGAATTTTAGTGCTGCATCTAGCATAGAGATTGCCGAGAGGAACTTGACTAGCGAATTTCACTGGCAAGAACTTTGTATTTTCTATCAATATTCAGATACCTGATTTTTCTATAGAAATTGAGTAAGAATACATGAACTTTCTTGTTGTATATGAGACTGTAACAACTAATTCGACAACCAATTGATCAAGATTCGAACAAGAACGCAGTGCAGCCATCACGCATACTTGGGCATTACTTTTTTAAGGAACACGATTGGTTGAGAGTCCTCGGGAGCGAGTTCGTTGAAGGTGATGTAGTTTTGTTCCTTGTCGTAAACATGACATACAGTCATAAGCGTCTTCATCAAACGCCAGTTCCATGTAGCCTCATTCAGGTACTGTTCAAGCATTCGAAATAAAACTTGATAGAAAATGAGCAAATATAATAAATCGAAATTTGGATGGTAACAATAATACCTTCCCCCAGTTTTCTTGTAGCGATTTATGAGCTTCCCTCAAGTTATAGCTTGGAATTCTTGATGAAATGTGATGAGGAATGTGTACGTTGATATCATGACAAAGAATTTCAATCCAATAACAGAGAAAAATGGATTCATCAAGAGACTACTATACATTTTAAAATATTGAATTGCACCTTTAACTTAAAGTTTAGTCCCAAACCTTTGACCCCACATTTCTCTCTCTTTTCTACTAGTTAATGATTTGATATTAATAACTTCTCCCTCTATATCTCATTCATTTTAGATTTAGGGTGATAGGAAATGTAGCACTCTTACCAACTCGGGTAATCGCAGTGAACAGTTCCACTAAGCTGGGCCTGAGCAGCATTCCACTCATTCGAGGACTTGAAGGGTATATGAGGCGCAGTGTGATGGACCATTGTGAAAGTGCTCATCTGTGATATGCAAACAGGTAGTTCGGGTTAGATTTCAAAACTTTTGAGTAAGAACTTAGATACAAAAACCAACCTACAGAACGAGAGATACAGGAGAAGCAAGCTGTAAGATAGGATGATTGACAAATCAGGTCAGGATTTTCTCATTTTGGTAAAAAGGGGATGTTTATGAAAAATCCATCCAAACGCGGTAAATAAGGCAAAAGTTTTTTAAAAGTAGTTTCAATTTAACACCATGTCTTGCATTTTTTCAGAGGGGGGTGGATAGATCGATAGAGGAGGTAAGGAAGGTCGAAGGATGATTTTGGAGGTGAAACTCGCATTTTTTAAATATTGCATGTAAAATTTCAAAATTTTCCATTTGATGTGGGCACTCGACCCTACTAAAAGCCTTCCCTAATCTTGAGAACATAAGAAATGGACCATTTGCAGAATATCAAGAAAGATGTTAGAAAGAAGCATTACCCAGAAGTGATAGCCTAACCACGGCATCAACCAGAACTTGACCCAGCCTATGACTCCGGCCTTGTATATTATCAGCGGCCATCCAATAGCCATAAAAGCAAATACACAGGTCAGGCTTATTTTCACACGGTTAACTTCATTAGATCTGAACTTCTTCAGATCAAAATGCCACATCAACCTATAAGATCATTTTTGAAACCAAACACATATAAACAACATTTACAAGGAAACTCTAAAAATGATATGAGTACTGAATCTTACCAGTGAGCAATAGACATCCATGGTCTGAATGGGCCGTATCCAAAGATAATCGCCTTTCGAAGTGCTGGTGAGGACTCGAGATTCTCTCTTTTAAGAGGGTGCCAGGCCGTATCATGTAGCAACCTGAAATATAAAGGTGAATATAATTATCCCAGATCACATTCTCTTCCTACCCCTCCATATTGGCAATTCTATATTTTAGTATTTTCCCTTATTTTAAAGTATTACTCCAGCTTATATAACAAATTATAACTTCTTTGATTTTTCTGCATTTGGAATCATTCACTTGTATGAGTAATGTCCATATCTACGGCTGGCAGGGACACAAGTCTCAATCTTTATACATGAAGATAAGGCAGAGTATTTTCTAAAAGCTGGTTTGCCTAAGTATTTGAATTCAACACCTTTAATTTGATTGATCCAAGTTCCAATTTCACAACAAAGTTAGCAAACTAGAAACTTCGTATTTTTAAAATTTTGTATTAGATTAATAAGAAAAACTTATCAGCAATTATTATGTATTAGAAACACACAGTAAGCCACTGGACTCCTACAACATTTAGATCAAAGGACGGAATAAAAATAAAAGGATATCGAGACTCTACCAAAAGAAAAGTATCTAGAAACAGGAAACTAACATATTTGTTTTTGCATGATGCCTATCATGCTTAAATCGCCATGGTTCATAGGGGTATATCAGTGGCATTAAGGCCAGAGTTCCAACAACATCTTCCAACAATTTGTTCCGTGAGAATGATTTGTGTGCACAATCGTGTCCTATAACAAAAAACTTCACAACAGCCGAGGGTAAACATAAACAAAAGTTAAAACACTGTACATCAAAGAATTCAGTGAATTTACATTCTCTGTTGATTCTCAGAGCTAGAAGGTATTTATAGGATCACAAAAAAGTTAAAAGCATTTCCAAGTTGCAAAATTTGCAACACAGATGGCNTAGGAAGTTACAGATATCAGTACAGACTTCAACGCTTTAATATCATCTATTTCGAACACCTTTTACACAAATAACAAGTAAATAATTATATCATCCAGAAAGAGTTACAGGATAAGAACTAGGTAAGAAGTTGAGGGTATAAAACCACCCTGTCAACCTTTTTCAACCAAGTAAATAATTAACTGATAACTGTACAAGAGAAAATTTCTTACATTAGAGCAAAAGTCAGAAAGAAAATGCATGGATTATAGAAGTGCCTATGTGAATGTACCTTTCTTGGGATTGTATCCATTATATCCTTTATTGTCACATTATCTGGAAGGGGTTCTCCAATCTGCCGAAAGCCATAATTTTGACTTAACTGCTGTCTATGCTCTGTGCTATCAGTTGGAGATGGTGCCACTGAGACAGCCTTCGCTTTCACGATTTTACACCTTTTAAAGGGTATGAGACACAGTTTCTGTGCAGTTTCTCTTTGAGGTAGATTTTCCCACTTCAAAAGATATGTACCTGTTTTTTAATTAGAGAATGAATTCAAATATGTTGTATATACACCGTAAAGTAACATGCCCGCAAAGAGGAGCCTTGTCAATCCAGGACGTTTGAGCAATGCCAATGGTGGACACTTGGACAAAAATCGCCATAAAAATTCCTTATTAAGCAAACTTTAAATTATTTAGACTTTACTTAAAAAATAGATTGATTTGTGTCCATTTTCCCGTTATCATCGAAGTGAAAATACATTCACACAAATGCGCACATGGCAATAACTTGTGATCTGATTTTCAGGACTTCTGAATTATAATATCGAAACAGCACTTTCTGTAATTTATTGTTCCTCCTTGTATCCCAACAAATTTAGAGTAAGACTTCTCAAGAATGCCACTTAAAATGAAGAAAGACAATGGCTTCAAGTCAGCAGCCAAGATTACTCCTTAAACCATGTTAGAATAAAAGGTGACAGAAAAAATATGAATAAAAAACCAAAGAACTTGAGACCCAATTAAAACCTGAAACCACATTTTAAATTAAACACACACACAAAAAGGAGGAAAAAAAACCTGACGAAGTACAATGTTGGGTGGCAGCTCGATTGCCCGCACACTGCTCCTTTTGGGGTCCCTGAAAATTCAAAATAAAATGAAATTCTCCAAAAATAAAGCCTTAAAGAGAAAAACAAACGAGTTTATCAGTGTGTCAAAGATAAATTCAGTTTTCGTATACCAAGAAAAGGAAGTTGGAGTTTGCAAGTGTAAAAGCCATGGAAATGCAAAGAGCATGAAATTTAGAGATACTCTGCGAGTTTATATATATATATTATATATATTTGATGGGCTTAGGTTGAGTGGTGGATCGAAATTTGTTTGGGATGTCGTACCAATAAGGGCAACTTGTGTATCAGTATCCAAAGTTTTTTAACTTTGGATTTGGTACCTAATTTTCAAATTTTTCCTAAAATACCCCTCAATCTTCATTTTAATTACATTGATTTTTCTTTTTTAAATTAATGGCCCATCATGCTTCCGTAAAATAAATTAAATATTTTACCTCTTTGACCAGAATGCCACCGGGTTATATCCACCGTATTTTACGGACTGCTACTCTCAATCCAACCACACGACCGCAACCGATGGTTACAGACGCAGATTCCTTCAGCAACACTTAGCACAACTCTAATTCGTTTCCTACCTTAGAGTGTACAGTAAAAGATAAAATTTTGAAAATAATACATGAGAGGGGCTAAGAGCAAAGATCTCTTTATTCAAACACAAACATTTATTTATTACATAGAACCTCCTGTAGAGGAGGAGGAACTTGTTTAGCTACTTATAGTAGCCGAAACTTGAAAACACATAAACTAGAAAGAGAAAATATTACAATTAGTTTTGAAATAAATGAGGAAAATGTTCGATGATCTTCACTTTCTTCTTCCTTCTTTATTTATAGAAGGCTTCTTCGGATTTGAAACTCGGACTTCAAATCTTAATAAGCCTTTACAGCTTGCCTTGGGACCATGTAGTGGTTGAATGGTCCTTCCACTTTGTCTTTTTCTAGATTATTAATCTAGCAATCAACTTCTCATCTTCTTTTAATTCTCCGAGATACCAATAGAGATGAGTCTGGAATAGATCTGCTGTTATCTCATCACCATTTTCTTTGTACATCTTAATTATTGATCTGAGAGCAGCCGCTTCACTTCGCTTGTAGTTTATCCTTCTTTTCAAAACTTTAAGATATACTCGATACATCTTTGAGTTTTGATTTTTCTGGTGTGTGTTACAGGTTCCAAATTACCTGTATTTATATTGTAAATTTTTGGGTCCAGTTTCTTGTTTTGATTGGATTTCCTTTATCTTTAAAGATAAGGTATCCGATGTTCTTTGTCATTTTTCCACCGATTATTAGTGGTCCTGTCCTTCCACTCCCATGGTGGATTTTCTTTTTGGTGAGTGGGTTTAGTCACATCTCCCTTTTAATTTTGTCGAAGAATCTTCGGCTTTTTGTATCCTCGAGGAAAATGTGAATGTGGTCCTTCCCCACTTGTCCTTGCTTCGGTAAAATGTTTCCGATCAGATCTCGGTTTGAAACTTTTACCGAATTCTGGTTCTTTCTGATTCTGGCATTCAAGGCAGATGTTTTCTGATCATCTTCCTATGTGTGCCATATTACAGAACTTTCGACGAGTCTCTTTACTTGCCGGCATCTTGCTGTTCCATAGAAGATTTCTTTTCTTTTCGAATAGATCTTCTGCAAAGCTTGTAGTTTTTCCTGTCATAGTGTTTAACATGAATGATCCATTTAAAGAATTTTGGTAAAACTTAAATGGAAACTTGACTTTGTCCATCTCTGTGAGACAAACCCAGATACCCCATGCTCTCCTGGTAGACATGTCATCTTCATTAAATGAAGAGACTAAGGGGTTTTCATTTGTAGGAGGATCCTTTATAAATTTTTGAGAATTCACGTCTGGCCTCCTTAGCTTGATAAAATTAAAGGCTTCGTGTGAGCCTTTTCCTGCTGGTTCTGGTGCTGCACTGAAAAAGTATAGCTCCAAAACATCTCCTCTGGACAAATGATCATTATTTGCCCAAGTCTCATGAACAGCTTCCTGAATCCATTTTGGTAATGCTGATATCTCCGGGAAGCTGGGCGAAGTAGTATAAACTGAGGCAAGAGCCCCAAATTCATACCAGGCTTTGACCTCCTTTGGATATGAATTTTGTTTCATCCATACCCTAGGATATTTTCCTGCAACATCAACTCGAACCATGGCTGGGTTGATGCCAATTCTTGTGTTTAATTTCTCCCAATTCTGTTGGTAAACCTGAAATGGAGAAATTGCATTTTCATTAGTACCAACCTTAGTTTTGCCTTTGTCAGTACGAGGCCTAAGGTTGATCTCTCCCTCTTCAATCCCCGAGGTGAAGGGTTGACTTGAGGACTCGAGATAAGGATCTGGAGTCTCAATTTTTGTTTTAGCCGACTCATCTATAGATGATCCCGACTTAACACTTGTGCAAGGGGTATTTGAATCCCCCGCTACAGGTATAGAGTCCTGTACTCGAAAACTCTCCATTTGGGAAACCAATGGTTTCTCAATGCCTTGGAGGATAGGCCTTTGCATTACAGACCATAACTGAGTATATGCCTGTAAACATCCTGTAATTCGATCAGAGACAATTCTCTTATCGGCTTGTTGTAGCCTTCCCGCAACTTCTGCGTTTACGGCCAACTTGTTGAACTCGGTTTGAAGCATTTCAAGGTGTTCCCTCAAATGCCTCTGCATCTTGATAATAGCATCAATGTCAATGCTGTCCATCTCTTGTTAAAAAATCTGCAAGAATATTTTCATGAGATTTAATTATCATAATATCAAAAATATAATTTTGACATAATGCCTGCCATCTTAATAATCTGGCCTTCTCAGGTTTAGATTCAATTCTATTCCTTAAGAACGCTTTCACCTGTGTGTTATCAACTTTCAAAGTGAATTTCTTTGCAAGTAAAAATAATGGCCATTTTTCAAAAGCTCTTTTTACTGCATAAAATTCCTTTTCGTTGATATGCCATCTTATGGCTTCTGCATCTGAGAATAAACCGCTACAATATCTGCATGGTTGTTCTCCCTCTGGTGTGAGCTTAGTAAGAACTGCTGCCCACCAATGATCACTGGCATCGGTATACAATACCAGATTATCCTCATCTTGAGGAATAGCCATTTTTGGAAGATTCTTACAAATCTCCTTTAATTGGCATAGTCCTTTTGTGTGTTCATCTGTCCATATAAATCTAGCATCTTTTTTCAATAATGGACTAAAGACTTTCCTGTGTTTTGCTAGGTTTTTAATAAACATCCCAGCAAAATTAACAACTCCTAAAAAACTTTGAAGTTGCTTCTTGTCGTTGAGTCTTTCTGGAAAATTCTGCACTTTTTCCACTATGTGTTCTTGCAGAATAATTCCTGATTCATCGATTTCAATTCCGAGGAATTCAATCTTCCTTGTTGCAATGACTGCTTTCTTTTCAGATAAGACCAGTCCTTCTTTTTTACAGACATTGGAGAAAATCTCCAAATGCTTAACATGTTCATTCATATCTTTAGATGCTATTAAAACATCATCAATATAAACAAACATAAACTTAAAATAATCTTTAAAAAGATTATCCATTTTTCTTTGAAATATCTGGGGTGAATTAGCCAATCCCATTGGTAATACTTCCCAAATATAATGTCCCTGAGGTGTAGAGAAAGCTGTGAATTTCTTACTTTCTTCTTGCATCCTAATCTGGTAAAATCCAGACTTACAGTCGAACTTAGAGAATATCTTGGCGTTGCGTATGCAACTTATTAGATGTTCTCTACTAGGTATAAAATACCCATCAAACTCCAGAATCTTATTAATTTCTTGATAATTAATAACTAATCTGGGTTTTCCTCGTTTTATCTCACCATGATTCCTTACCAGAAAACCTGGACTACTATATGGTGACATTCCTGCTTTGATTAATCCAAGGTCCAAATGTTCCTTGATTATAATCTGCATATCCCTTTGGTCAATGATATTCATTGGGATAGGCTTGCAGCGGACAAATTCATACTCTTTGCCTTCCTTAATTTTAAGGCAAGCTTTGAGTTGATTTCTGTCCCACCATGCCAAGGGATCTTCATTATAATTTTCCTTGATCCTCTTCTTGACATCTTCCAGGGATACCTTAGATTCAAACTCTACTTCATTTTTATGTAGAGCTATCTTAAGGCATTCTATCTCTTCTGGTTGGAGTTCTTTATCTGCTCTTAACTGGAGCATTGTTTCTCCAAACCTTCTAGAATCTTTCATTTTTGGGTTCAGAAGTTGTCCTGAATCACCACGCTTGCTGCGAAACTGGATTGGCAATTTTCTGTAAAATGCCTCTCTTAGTCTCTGGACTATGATTTTGTGGTTACAAGGAGTTGTAAACACTAATTTTCTTGTCTCATTTTCTTGAGTATAGGATTTGAACATTTGTAGGAAATTGTTTCCTAGTAAAATGTCAGCTCCTGTATCATGAAAATAAATTGGTGGTGTCTTCACCTTATACCAAGGTGTTTGCCCAGCACCGCCAATCATTATTTCAGTCATCTTAATCCCTTTACATAAGATTAAGATTCTTCTGGAAAAATCTCTTCCAGCAATCTTTGGTAATTCTTCTTCCAAACTTGTTGGAAAAACTCCTCGTTTTGCTGTACAAATACCAGCACCTGAATCAATATAAGCAGCAAAATATTCTGCCTTATATTGTTCATATAACATTCCGACTGGAACGTATATGGAGAATGGACTTGTGGTCATTGGATTTTCCACATCTTATCTTCTGCCATAAACTCCATTCCATACTCTAGACGTTTCCAAGGTTTATGTTCCTCAAGAAACTCTAGTCCAAGAATCAGTTGATCTGATTCTTTTCCTGGACTTCCTGTGATATGAACTTCCAATTCTCCAACTTGGATCATTCCTTGGTAAGTTCCTATCATAGGTTGTTCTAAATAGTAGATGGTATTACAAGGAAATTGATTCCTTTGTTTCGTAATATCAAATACTATTTCGACTTCCTTCCACCCTTCTGGGCATCTAAGCTTTCCTATTGTTGAAAAACTTTTTAGCTCATGTTGGATTTCTTGAACAGGGGTTTTTCCCCATCTGTAGCTTGTAATCCTATCTCCTTGAAAAGATAGTCTTCTTGATTCCAATCTAAGACTTTGATTCCTTTGTAGAATCGGTTTGTCTTGTATTTGGATATCTGTTTCCTGTATTACCGGAAACTCAACTCGTTCTGGATAAATTGCCTGAGCAACTTTTCCAAATATTTCTGGTATCTCAATAAACTCATTTCTAATAAACAACTCTGAATGATGTGTATTAGATAAAGCATATGAGATTTGATAGGTAATAGAATATGGTCTATTACCTTCCTTCATTAGCCTTTTCTCCTTGAAATTTTGATGTAATGTCAAGGCTCGGCTAAAATCTCGATCTGCCAGGTTGTAAGCTATCCGTGGATAGATAACTCCTACAATCTTTCCTGCACAGAGATTTCCTGAGATAGTTCCCAGTACTGAATCTTGAAGGTTCCCCATTCTTTTATCGCATATAGCAATATCAATGGGTGAATCAATACCTTCTTTGAAAGTAGCTTTTATCATAATTTGGATTGCTCCAATATGAATCCAGGACATAGTCCTTGCTACTTCGATCTTGAGTTTTTGTAATTCCTCCTTTATTTCTTCAGAAGGAATTAATTGCATCTCCATTCTATTTCCCGTAAGTTCCATTGGGATTGCCATTTCCCTTCTGGAGACTTTATAGATTAGATGATGCTTTCTGTTTCTTAGGCCAAGATTTCCTAAGAACTTTTCTACCTGTCCTGCAGAGAATCCTTGGTATCTCTGTAGACTAGGATTTTCTTTCATGATTCTTTGAACCATGTTATTAGATATTGTTGTCTGGCTAAAGAACCCAGACAAATCCTCATGTGTTTCGTGTCGAAACACCTCGTTTTCAGTCAGATTCCGATTCAGTTCCATCGGATTCTCCCTGACTTAAAACTTCTTCTTCTTCATATATACTCTCATCTGAGGCAATGTCCTCAAATCGGTATACCTGAATAAGATCTTGGTAATAAACTGCTTCTTCAATATCCGGAGTTGGATCGAAGCGTTTAATACCTCTTTTTTCATTTTCTGGACAGTTAGTCGAGATATGTCCTCTTGCTCCACATGTCCAGCAATTACAGTCCTTAAAACTCTCATTAGCTCGTGTATGAGCCCTTCTGAAAGTTTTCTTTGTAGGTGTTCTTCCTGTGCTCCGAGATGTACTCGATGCCTGGGAGGATATCCTACTTCTTGATGGTCCGCTTCTTTGTCCAGATTTATAAGATCTGGCTTTTTGTCTAGACCATATTGTTCTTGGTTTCCAAGAACTCCTTCCCCCTCTAGCATAAGGATGAGTCCTAAAACTTTTCCTTTTATGCTTTTGTGGTTTACTTCCAATAATTGTTGGAAGATCATTTTCTTTACAACACAAAGGCGTACGTTTATTAATACCCCTTAATCGTTTGTAATTCTTTTGTAATGCTGCCAAATGGCACCATTCCGCCAATTTTCCTTTAAGGAAAGAAGCTCTTCGTGCCAATGTATCTGGATTTCCAGGTACATATTCCCTTATGAGCATTTCTCTCCAGGGACTGGGCATTTTTGCGAAGAAAAGCTGCATAGCTGTATCTTCTTCGACTCCTGAATTCCATCTATATTTGGTGAATAACATAATGTATTCATCCACTAAACAGATGTCATGTAATTCAAGACTATACAGAGCTTGAGTATATTTCTTCCTCTTCTCTGTGTCTTGACTATTAAAATAGTCTACCCCTATAAATTGTGCTTTAAATAGGGTAGCCATTCTTCCAGCTATCTCGCTTAGAGATTCTCCAGCTAGGACCGACTCTTTAGTTTCCACCGAAGTCATGTCCCAAGCAATTTTCACTGATCCCATAAGACTCATTTCTAGGAGTTTAATGAATCCTTCTCTGTTGAGATCAAGTGTTCCTGCTGCAATTCTCATAGCAGATGTCCAATCATCTATGAGTTCTTCTCTGTTTTTGAAATCTAATACATCAAGGTTAAGCATAACCCCGTAAGGATGTATAGGATCTAAAACAGTTTTCCCATAGGGGGTTTGGTGCAAGGGAATTTGATTTCTCCTTGTCCTTGTTCCCGCAGGGTGTGAACCTCCACCAGTATGGAAATCAGTCTGAGATTCTCTCATGTGTATATTTTGAGATCCCACACTTTCCCTTGGTAGTTCCTGTGAAGATGACCAGGTTATAGCAGGTGTTTCACCTCCTGCTGTGTTCATCTTTAGATCTACAACTTTGAGATTTGCGAAAGATTCCGCAAGTTCTTGTAGATCATCCAGACCAATCCTTTCTAAAGTTGTCATCAGATTAATTTCTTTTCTGAGACAGACTTAATTAGATTGATCATCTTCTCTTCTTCAGTCAAAGGTTTTGACACCACTCTGGCCTTTCCTTGTTGATGTAACAAAGGTTCAGTACCAAATGATGGTGGTAACCATCCTCCTGAAGATCTTTTACTAGAACTTGGTTGTTGTTCTAGTTTCTGAATTCTTGTTTGAATATCCTTTAATATTCCAAGAATTTCTTCCTGGTTTTCAAGGATTTTTTCAACTCGTTGTGGTACAAAATATAGCATATTGCCATAGTTTTGTACTGTTTTCTGAATTTCTCTAAGATCTAAAGAGAGCTTAGAAGAATCTGGTATAATTTCCATAAACTTATTAGATTGAATCATAAGTTTACCTGAGGGTTCTGATGCTTCCCTTTCTGTTTCTGATATCTAACAGTAGTTAGATTCCCTTGTTTATATTCCAAAATATTGGAATAATTCTTGTAAATTATTTTTCTCGAACAAAAGTTCGGATTCATAATTTTCGAAATTCTCCTCCTCAAACATTTCGTTTCTTTGTAACAATAAATTTTGTGTTTGAAATAAATTAATCTTAGGCTCTGATACCATTTCGAAAACGCGGGGATCAATTAAAATAAAATTAGAGAATAAGGGTACTCTTGGTATTTTTTCAAAAATATTCTCTCTCCAGGTACTAAAACACAAACTTAATCATTTTAGGTACTGATTGCAAATTTACCCTACCAATAAGAGCTGACAGAGCCATGAGTTTTGACTGACGTGGATCAAAAAGATGACCTCCTTTTCAACTTTTTCTTGCAGATTTTGCTCATCCTCGTACTTCGTAGTTTTATAAGAAAATNTATTCCAAAATATTGGAATAATTCTTGTAAATTATTTTTCTCGAACAAAAGTTCGGATTCATAATTTTCGAAATTCTCCTCCTCAAACATTTCGTTTCTTTGTAACAATAAATTTTGTGTTTGAAATAAATTAATCTTAGGCTCTGATACCATTTCGAAAACGCGGGGATCAATTAAAATAAAATTAGAGAATAAGGGTACTCTTGGTATTTTTTCAAAAATATTCTCTCTCCAGGTACTAAAACACAAACTTAATCATTTTAGGTACTGATTGCAAATTTACCCTACCAATAAGAGCTGACAGAGCCATGAGTTTTGACTGACGTGGATCAAAAAGATGACCTCCTTTTCAACTTTTTCTTGCAGATTTTGCTCATCCTCGTACTTCGTAGTTTTATAAGAAAATTTGTTGGATCTCGGTTTTCTATGTGTCCAAACGCAGCGGAAGTTTAAAATTTTATTTTATTTTGACAATCAAAATATGTTTATATTTGGTCACTCGTATGGTTTTATCATAAACATTCATAGGGCGTTGGAATTTCATACCTTAGGTGAATTAATCACATGGCTCCAACTATTCCGGGTTTAGCGGAGATAGCTCTTGATGAAATCCCTACTAACTTTCTTCAAAAGCTTGTTCCCTTCTAATCAGGTCCACGACTAGATGATTTATTCCTCTTCCAATTTGCACTAGAAAATATGGAAGAGATTTTGCGTAGGAGAAAATATTTGAGAGACGGCTCAAACTATTTACTTCAAGGTGGTCGAAATTCTTTTGAGAGGAGAGGAGAGGTTTTTAGAAAAATTATGAATGAATTCTTATCAACCCTAAGCCTAATACACATATATATAAGCTTAGGGCCTATTAATAAATTAATTACTTAATGGGCTTAATCAATTAATTATTCTAGTCCAACTAGTTTAATTAATTAATTAATCTTTTAAAGTTCAATTAAAAACCTTAATAATTTGTATGTTGGTCTTGTACTCTTACAAGCCCATAATACATACACTCATTACATTTAATTTAAATCATTTATAAATTCAACATTTGAATTTATTAAATTAAATCCATTATAAATTCAACATTTGAATTTATTATAAATTCAACTACTTGAATTTTATTACCTCCAAAATTTAATATTCAATAAACTCAACTTTTGAGTTTAATAAATTAAATTCTCAAGTTTTATAAATTCAACTCCTTGAATTTATTTTCTCAAAATTTAATTATCATAAATTCAACTCCTTGAATTTACTATAATATATAAATTCAACTACTTGAATTTATTCTCTCAACGGGAATAAATGATCCAGTACTTATGTGACCCTCAATGGTTCAGGGATACAGCTAGCCGTGGGTTCACAACTCTTTGTGATTCAGAATAACACTTATTCTTATTCGAGCTTACCCTAGTTAGCCCCATTCTTTTCATCAACACCTTGATCAAGAATGTCAGAACTCATTTCTGATTGCACCAATCGGATCATGGTAAGAGCGTCTAGTAGCATCGCTCCATGATCCCCTAGGTATCACTGATAGTGCCGACAAGAACCAGTCGATAATGATTAACGTACAGTACGGACCCTACATCTCATATATCCCGATCGAATCTGCAACCATTGGTTCATCGAGGGTTGCATATTAATTCGATAACTATGTGACAACTATAATAGTGGCATCGCGTGTACTATTGGAGAACTCTTTCTCTAACGTACATCCCATATTCTGGCCAGAGATTCCATGCACTATTATTACATCAGATCACATAGGATATCCACACCCGTAGGTGAGCGGTGAATCCCCGACTACAATGCACTGGCTCCTATATGTGTCGCAACTATACCCAACCTCGCCACCTGATGACTCTCCTGGAGCCGGTAAACGAGTCAAAGCACAGCCCTAGCATATAGAGCCTCAGTGTTGTCCCGGGTCGTAAGGACTAATGGTGTACAATCATAACCACGGACTTATCCTCTCGATGAATGATAACCACTTGGAAAGTCCGAGGGAGGATTGTTCAGTATAATCATCATATGACTACCCATCTGTATGTTTGGACATCTCTATGCCCTTACCAAGAAACGCAATACACAACATCACAGATGCTAGTCTCGAGCTCGAGCGACCTTTATCCCTGTTTTAGGCGGCTGAATCGACTAGGAACGAATTTAGAATTTGCAGTGTTTACAAATGAGTTTCAACATCGAATTACGATTCATTTGTATTAAAGCATAATCAAGGACTTTATCTATGCTGCTTGCATGTGTATACAGATAAAGTACAACAAAACCATTAAAAAGTAAATTATATTAAAATAAAGATTGTTTATTACAACTGAGTCAATAAATTCCCTAGCCAACAGTTGGCTTACAGGGCATCTACTCTAACAAAATTTACCTTCAGTCCTCGGCCGTCGATTTTTTTTGTGTTCAGTTCTTGGGTACTTTTTTAATACCACATTTTCACATGAAGTGTACCACATTTCCACATGAAGTGTACCACATTTTGTATGACATAGTACCACAATTTTGTGGGTAGGGAGTGAACCCAAAGAAATATTTTGATTGAGGATTTTTCACCAACTTCCCCTAGTGTTATTCGATTAAAAAATAAAGTTGAATTAAAAAAATAAATATTGTTTCTTTTTTTAATAATAATAATAAGAATAATTGCACATACATGGATATAAACATGTGACTTCTTTTGACATATTTAAAAGTCTTTCGAGGATTCAATTGTTCGAATATATAAATTACAATATTCTCGATTCTAGCAAAAAAAAAAAAAAGGATTGAAAACGGATACTCGTGGCAAACTTGGATACAATGCTACGTTAATAACTCATTAGTCAATTTGTACTTAAAAACAAAGTATAGTTTGATACACTATATAAGAGATTGATTGATAAATAATCTTCTTTATCTCATGTTTGGTAATTTTTTTGAAAGCCCATGATCCCGTGATAAATAATTTTATACAAAGATAAAATATCCTTTTGATAAGACGTGATAATTTTAATTTAATGATAAAAAACACCACAAATTACTTAATTGCCTTCAATATATAAAAATCATAAACCATATCAAATATTTTTATTTATTTTTATATATTATCAAAATAATGGTGTTTTGAACTAGAGATAATTATATAAATAATTTTTATAAATATTTAAAGTTTCCTCTGATAAAAATCACATGTCTTTCAATCTTAATATAAAATTAAAATCAAATAAATATTTTATTTACTTTTATATGTTATATAATATGATAATTATATAAATGAACTCGAGATTATTATATAAATGATTTTTATAAATCTCAATAAAATTATTAGCATCACTCGATTAATCTTAAAAATTGATATTTGACTTTATTCACAAAATCAAAAGCTCAATTATCATATTTATATAATATATAAAATTAGGTAAAAATAAATAAATCATGCAAACACTGTCGGCACATGAACATATAAGAAATATGAACTCAAACAACAACTTTGAAATTATAAAATTTATTATGATAATGTTAATTTTGTCATTACGATCTAATATATAAATTTAATCACTCTTATTAAAATCATACCAAACATTAAATATAATATCCTACATTTTATCTATCCTTAACTTATCTTTATATTATATATCACACCAAAAGTATAATTTACTTGACAAAATATACGAGTTGGTATTGATATTACTCAGTTTGTTCTTTATTTGATATTTAATGCGTGCTATTTCGTGTCTGTTAATTGATGGTCGATGCGTTTTTTTTTTGCATTTATTAGATGACCTCGTCATTCATGGCATCATTAAAAAAATTGCATCTACTCAGAACCATTAATTAATAATTAATCTATGACTAAACATCTAATTGGTGCATAACATTTAATTGGCATTAATTTTGTTAGTTTCAAACGCATGTTCTCGTTGTTTTTGTTTTGGCATTTGTGTGTCCAAGCATCTCGTTGAGTTTGTTTGGGATTTCTCGGTGGAATGTCCATAAGGTTAATTTTGTCATTACAATCTATTATATAAATTTAATCACTTTTATTAAAATCATACCAAACATTAAATATAATATCATGCATCTTATTTATCTTTACCTTATCCTTATATTATATATCACATGTTTATCCTATCATGTGTACCAAACTATGCCTTAGCATAAAAAGTAATAATTTTTCATGGATGACCAAAATAAGATATTCGTCTCATAAAATACGACCCGTGAGATCGTCTCACACAAGTTTTTGTCATAATGAAAATATCAATTGTCTTAACATTCATGGATAAAATTTAAAAAAAGACTGCCAATGAAATTTGACTTTAGAAAGATCTTATTTCGCATGGTTTGAGTCATACTCCTATAGGTTTATGTCTATTTTCGTAATATTTAATTGTAATTAGTTTTTTTACGATCTCATTTAATTATTTGTGATATAAATTTTAAAAAAATTATCGTTTCTTAAAAAAATTTATAGCTAATACTTTTGATCTCTAAAAATTAAAAATGTAAATAATTAGTCATTGCCGTTAATTTTATAGTTTAATTTAACAATACATAATAATTTAAAGAGGAAAAAATTAAAATCGAGATAGTTTTTTTCCAAAGTTTGTGGAGTGTAAGTTTCAATCGTAGTTTTCAAATTTCGAGAGAATTAAAAAACAAATGACCTTCGAGAGAAAATATTAATATTAAAAGAATAAAGTCAAATAAATAATAAAAAAATTAACCAGCCGAAATATTTATTTATTGCAATAAATTAGTTAATCTTCTTGGTGACTCACGCCGTTGTTTGGATTCTACACGTGCTTACGTGGCATCCTATCTCCCATTCTCCGAGTCGGCTGTTTAATCAATTCGATAAATTCATCTGAAGAAATCGCCGGAGCTTTCCCATAGCTTCAAGAAAACCGAACCCCACGATAAACAAAATAGAAATTTGCAATCTTTTATTTAAATTTTCTCAGCTATTGATCTAATTTCATAGTGTCAGGTGTGCGTATACAATTACATTTATGTGTGTGTGTGTGTGTTTGTGTAGGGAGAGGGGAAGAGTTAAGTGGTGTTAAGGAATGGCATTGTTTCGTAAATTGTTTTACCGGAAGCCGCCGGATGGACTTCTTGAGATCTGCGAGAAAGTATACGGTGCGCTGTGACTCTGTCTCCATTTTTCTATATTTAGCTATTTTTGTTTTTGGTTATTTCGTTTAAGCCGTGCATGTTTATGGAAATTAGTTTTGGAAAGGTTTTGTTGCTATTTTCTCGAAAGCGTGGTTTTTTCAATTTCGACATACTTTGAGTAAGGAGATGATGAGTTGTATTTATGGGTTAGTTTAGCTTTACTTTTGAATAATTGGGTACGGGTAGTGAAAAAATGGGCTTTGGAAGAGGCACGATTAATAATTAAAAAAAAACAAGAGTTTGTAAACATAGTTTCCCGACGTGGCCTGGTGCTATGGGAGTGAAGGTATTGTCCTCCTTTTTGTCTACAGCAGTTGATGCTAAGCAAAATGTAGTTACATATTGGTGTTCTACGGATTAAGGTAATTAAATTTGACTGTGGTGATTGTGGACTACTAATAGGCACCTATTGCTCAAGTGGTGTAGATGTTTGTCTTAGCTTTATGGATATATGCATGGGAGTTGACCATAGGTTGTGACATGTGAAATTGTCGCTCTAAATACGTGGATTTTATGATACAAGTGTGCTTGACTCTACATATGACGTGTAAATAATAAGTCAAATGCATGTGTCGCTCTCTAATTAAGCATCTAAACTAGTAAATTTTGAATTTATGATGTCAAATCGGTGAGTGAATTTACATTATGCAATGTAAAACTCTTGATGCGCGGTTGAGCAGCAGTAGAAAGCAATAGAAATCCTTGTTAGCTGCTGAAACTTGATGCATGGAATTGATGAAATGTGGTAAGTAAAAATTGATATCTTGTTCGGTGGAACGGTGTCATTATCATGCATAGCACGATGATTGAAATATGAATATTATTGTGGGAGACAATGAAGTACTTTTTAGTTAGTTTACAACATGTCTTATATCTTCAAAGATTGTTGCTTATAAACAAATTGCAATGAATTTTGTATTCAATTTGAAGAGCCTAAGGTGTGCCTGTGGCATTTATCATTTATACAGTATTTGATGATTGCTTTACCTCCAACGCTTGGGAAGAACAAAATTACAAGCAATATGTGGGAGGAATAATGACGCAACTTAGGGAGCACTATCCTGATGCCTCTATTCTAGTTTTCAACTTCCGAGAGGGGGAGACCCAAGGTCAGATGGCAAATGCTTTGTCAGAATATGATATGACTATAATGGAGTACCCTCGGCAGTACGAAGGATGCCCATTGCTCCCAATGGAGATGATCCACCACTTTCTCCGTTCGAGTGAAAGCTGGCTATCACTTGGGCTGCATAATCTGCTTCTCACACACTGTGAACTTGGTGGTTGGCCAGTTTTGGCTTTCATGTTGGCTGCATTATTGATCTATAAAAAGCAGTATAGCGGGGAGCATAAGACCTTGGACATGGTGTACAAGCAAGCTCCTCAGGAGCTTTTGCACTACTTGTCCCCGCTGAATCCTATTCCTTCTCAGTTACGCTACTTGCAATACGTGTCAAGGAGGAATATTGCTGCAGAATGGCCCCCTTTAGACAGGGCACTCACCATGGATTGTGTCATCATTAGAATGATTCCTAATTTTGATGGCGAGGGTGGCTGCAGACCAATATTTCGTTTATATGGACAAGATCCTTTTCTTGTTTCCGATCGTACACCCAAGGTTCTATTTTCAACTCCAAAAAAGAGTAGAGTTGTTCGACACTATAAGCAGGTGAACTCTTACATTTTGTCACAATCGTGTATGTTGTTGGTTGACCAAATATGTGCATGTGTGTGTTTGATCACCTCAGAAATTATTTGATTGACTTAGCAGGAAGACAGATCCATTTATCCAGGATTGTCCAACTATAAGTAGTTCTTGAACTTAAAATGGATGATAAAATCTATAAACTGTACTTTGGTAAAGGTTTACACTGATCAAATGGACAGAATTATAAACTAGAACAACAAAGCCATAGCATACATGGATATATATAATATAGTCCATTGTTAACAACATGCTCTGATTTATAACTCCTGCAGCAGGTGAGTCAAGTGTATTTTAATGAGACAAGAAATGTAATAACACAAGTATTGAGCTAATGAATTCAGTTATTCAAAATGACTGGGTGCTGGCAATTCAATATGCTCAAGAGACTTTCCAAAATGCTAGATTGTGGATACTTGAATGTATTTTAGTTCGAAAGATTGTAGGAGTAACATTGTGGATTATTTAGATAGTAAGAGCTCAATTGAGACCACATTTATTAGTTGTGTGAACAACATGGAATGATAAACTTGGCCATAGTTCATGTACAGTATGAGCTTTAAAGGTAAAAAATCCCATTTATTTGAGAACTAAATGGGACTTCTGAATAACAAATGGAAGAGGGGAAACAAAAATTCATTATAGCTGGTGAACTCTGATGTGTTGGTATTCATATTTGGCAAAAGTACAATAAGTGAGTGAAGGATGGCAGTTAAAAAGCTCGATTTTCATTAAAATACGATAACTATATTAAAGTACAAGGAGAAAGCCACTCCTCTCTCTGTCATTGTTTCTGGTTATGTGTTGCATCAGAGGTCAATCAAAATACAACTTGTGTTATGATGTGAGTCACTGCCTTAGCTCTATGAGGATTGGGGATTCTCTGTTGAATAAAAATCTCCCTTAAATCATTTGAATACTAAGATTTTCTTTTCTTTTTAACCACTTTGATTATGATTGTTCCAAGCCTATCACTCATGTAAGATTATTCTATAGTTCTCAGTTATTTGAATAACTTCTGGCGATTATAATCCAAAATTGAGAACCGAAAAGCAATGGAGACTGGAAGTATGAAAAAGATGCTGTTTTATTATGAAATAAAACACGGTGGTGCAATTTTCTTGAAATTCAAGTACTCGTTCATGCATATCCACGTGTAGTTTGAAGAAAGCGACAAAGTATTGGAGTTTTTTCGTGTTTGAATCAGTGGATTGAGATTTCCTTTTCCTGTAATGAACATGTAGGCTTTTATTGTTCTTCATTGAGGTTAAAATGCTGAAGTTATTGTTAACGAAGTTTTTTTATAGGCTTTTTAGAAGTAATAGTTTGTGTCGTGTATCTCTGCACTTGTATCAGGAACACACACCACATTTTAACTTCCAATAAAATTCCTTTCTTCATTTGGTTTACAATCTTGAATATAAGGGAAAGGGTAGGATTTCTTCTACCCCCTCCCTTTTCTCCTTCTCCCTATTTTGCATGTATATACATGCGCAAGTACTCTATTTGTTGGTATACTGTTAGTGTTATTAATACAGTGAGTGTCTTTGGGCATGTTTACTCACATTAGTGTTTATCTTTGTGTGCATGTCCGTGTTTACAAGTTCCTGGAATTTTGGTATTTCAGCCTCTGTCATTGGGTTATTTTCAGGCAGAATGTGAATTAATTAAGCTTGATATCAATTGCCACATCCAAGGTGATGTTGTGTTGGAGTGCATCAATTTGCATGATGACATGGAGAGAGAAGAGATGATGTTCCGAGTCATGTTCAATACAGCTTTTATTAGGTCAAATATTTTAATACTCAACCGGGATGAAATTGACATATTGTGGGATGCTAAGGATCGATTCCCTAGAGACTTTAGGGCAGAGGTATGTTTTTTTTTTGCTCATTTTCAATAGATGCTAAAAATACGTTCTAACTCCGAATAAGTCATAAATGTGATTATACCAATCATTTTTGGAAAAAGGTTATTTTCTCTGAGATGGATGCTGCTGCTTCCACAGTTCCTCTGGAATTTTCCTGTTTTGAAGAGAAAGATGGGCTTCCATTGGAGGCATTTGCTAAAGTCCAGGAGATGTTTAATAGTGTGGATTGGTTGGTACCAAAAGGAGATGCCGCTGTTGAAGTTCTCCAGAATTTATCTTTATCAAATGCTGTCATTGAAGCTTGTTCTCATTCAGAAAAGTCTCCAGAAAATCACCATCCTGCCATGCAAGAATATAGTGCTGAGAGCCCAACAAATTTAACTTCAGATAAGCAGAGTAACTTTTCTCCCCAAGTGTCCTCAAATATAGATGTGCTTAAGCAGGCTGATCCCCAAGCAAATAAAATTGAGGCAGTAATATTCACCAAGCCAACACCAGTTCCTCCAGGAGAACCAACTCCGCTCACATCAACTGTCAAAACTTTGCATCTCTTACACACTAAACAGCTTGGTTCTGATGCTCGTGTAATTGATATTGCTAGAGCAGGTCCTTGTCTAACTGAAACTGAGATAATGTCTTCTAACACCTTTTTTTCAACTTCTCCAATTTCACCTACAAATGATCTTGTTGTTGGTCCTGGACAATCTCGAGTCAGTCCGACAACGCCGCCACCTCCTCTTACTCCATCTTTGGAGGATAGGATAGAAGTCCAAAGTGGGGTTGGTCCTCCTCTTTGGTCCCCAGAGATGCCCAGTGTTTCAACTCCACTTTCAAAGGATGACACTACAGTTGCGGGTGATTTATCCCTTTCTTCTACTCGAAGTCCTATGAGTGATGATAGCGCCATGATTTTTAGATCTCTTACACTGACACCTCCTCATTCAGCTGAAGAAATGGCTAAAGTTTCTAGGGCTGTATCCCTTCCACCACCACCACTACCACCACCACCTCTACCTCGATCTTCTAATCATTCTTCCTCTACTGAAGATGCAGTGATATGTGACAGAGTCGTTTCTACTCTTCCAGTATCCCATTCATTTGTTCCAAATAATATTCAAAGAACCAAAACTGAACCTCCACCACCACCACCATCTCCTCATTTTTCTTGTACTTGGACAACATATGTTACTCTTAAAATTGCATCTCATGTATCTGTTCCATTGAAGGAAGATTCGGTTTCTATATCAGGTCGTCACAATTCCAATGATCCTCCAATGGATCATTCATCCTCCGGTTTTGAGCCATTATCTCTACCTCCCCTTTCAATTACCCCACTATTGATGAATAATTTGGCTACAAAACCTCCACCTAGTCCACCACCTCCACCTCCACCTCCTTTAGTCCTTCCAAATGAGATCTTATCTGATAGAGGTGGGCGCCTACCCCTACATCCACCTCGAACCCCTGTTCCAATTTCGACTCTAAAGGAACATTTAGGTTCTTTAGTTGCTCCTCCAACTCCAACTCTAACTCCTCCTCAACCTCCACCTCCACCTCCTTTAGCCATGCCTATGATGGATGGTTCAGCCACTAGATGTGTACCCGGTCCACCTCCACCTCCACCTCCACCACATCCTCCAATTTCCCCGATGAAGGAACATTTAGGTTCTGTAGTTGCTCCTCCAACTCCTCCACCTCCACCTCCACCTCCCTTAGCCTCGCCTATGATGGATGGCTCAGCCAAAAGATCTACACCTCCTCCACCTCCACCTCCTCCAATGTCTCCCGGTGAGAGTTCATCGATAAGAGGAGGTCGTCCTCCTCCACCTCCTCCATTTCATTCTAGGAAGGGACCATCTTCGATGTCTCCCCCACCCCCACCTCCTGTCCCAGCTCTTTCTGCAAAAGATGGTTGTCTTCCTACTTTAGACGCACCTTCCATTCCTTCGGTCCCTCCTCCACTCAATTCTTATAAAGAAGCTTCAAATGTAACGACTACGACTACTAGAGCTAGTAGTTTCCCTGGGTCTCCATCTCCTCCGCCACCTTCTATTACTCCTCCTGCAGTTAAAGGGAAATCTTTGCTGTCACGCACTCTCACTTCTAAGAATAACCAAACAAAGAAATTAAAGCCACTGCATTGGCTAAAATTATCTAGGGCGGTTTCAGGAAGCTTGTGGGCAGAAACACAAAAATCTGGTGAAGCTTCCAAGTATGTATCTTTCTCTAGTGATTGAGATTGAATGACTTTGTACTTCACCCCTCCTCTGGGTGTGTTTTGGATTCTCATGTCATCATATTGTTCTTACTTCGTAAATGTGTTTTTTCTAGGGCTCCTGAGATTGATATTTCAGAACTTGAGTCTCTCTTCTCTGCAGCAGTTCCAAATCCTGATCAAGGGCGCTCAGGCAGAAAACTTAGTTCACGAGGCTCAATGGCAAATAAATCTGAAAAAGTGCAACTGGTGATTTATGTTCTTCATGCCTTTGCTCGTATGACTAGTCCTCAAATTTTGTTTAAAATAGTTAGGTATAATTTTACTGTAATATAGGTTTGACCTTTCTGATTGGTTGAATGAACCGTCATTTGGATCAATTTATACGTGCAATACTCATGATTTTTTCTGTGTTTTGCATTTTCTCATCCTGTGGATGTTGTTTCTTAACTTAGATCGTGAATGTTCAGTTTTCTCTCTTAATTTTTTACGTTGAAATGTTCTTTAGAAAGTTCTTGTCTTGATTTGAGATTACTGTTGCCTTCGTAGTGTGCAGTGTGATGTTTTCTCGTCAACTGTCTAGTTTCCCTTTACACTAGAAACTGCTCTTGATTAATCTGTGAGTTATTGCATTCTATTTCTCCTGATTTCGCAATATGTCAAGGATTGTGGTAATGCATCATTAGTTATTCCTAATGTCTAACGAGACAAACTCTTGCGGAACATTATTCAATTGAGCCAAAAAAAGAAAAAGAAAAAGAAAAAGAACATAGTTTTATCACTGCATAGAGCATAGAACACTCAGCACTGGCAAAGGCCAGACAAAATTTTTCACACTAAAGTTTCATATGAAATCATGACAAAATAAATCAACACTCTATTAGTGCAGGAAGTAGTTTGTGAAAAAACTGTTGTGAGCCACTATATCCTAGATGAATTTCCCACAAGTTATATAGTGAACCGGCCCTCATTCTTGATGTCCAATAAGTAGCTTAAAAGATATAAAGTTGTCATACCAATCCTTTTTAGACGTGCGTTTGCATTCATATCTCGGTAAGAGATTATAATTAGTTTGTTTATCACTTGATTTTCTCTTTAGACCGAGGAACGTGGATTTTTGAAAATCAGACTACCAACGAAAAACATCCTGAATTCGTTGCTTGATAATAACTCAATACATTTTCCATTTTTAATTAATTAATTATTCTCCTGTTATGTACCAGACAAGCAATTTGTAATATGTCCACATTTTTATCACATCTACAATGAAATATTTGTCTTTCTTTGCTACCAAAATTTGATGATGGATCTTTTCGTGATTAATTTTCTATTGTTCTTTTGTTTGACGAGCCAACATTGCATGTTACAAATTGACCTTTTGCAGCATCCCTTACTACCCCATACCTATTATGATATTAACTTTGCTGTCTTCTTGATGCAATCGGAGGATTATTTTTCCTGCTGTTTCCTAACCCTCTGTTCAACCAGATAAAAATTATGGAGCGAATTCGTTTCCGAGGATAATGATTTGGAAACTTGAATAACTTCAAACTCCTTTGCAGATAGATCATAGGCGTGCGTACAATTGTGAAATCATGCTTTCAAAAGTGAAGATACCCTTGCACGACTTACTGGTGAGTTGTTCCTTGTTCAAAATCAGTCTCGGAGTTCAAACAAGTTTTTCTGTATTGATCAGCATCCTTCAGTTAGACTCAAATGATATAAATATTCAACATACTGATTTATTAACAGTTTATTTTTCCTATTTCTATAAGCATTCAAGCACCCATAACTAAATAGCCAGAAAGAACCGTTAAAAAGAAAAATTAGAGAAATAGGTATGGCTTATGTAAAGTCTTCCTGTGGTAGCGCTCACAGGAACAAGAGCTTTTGCGCGAAATAGAGAGATATATATAGTTTACAGTTGATTACTCTAGTATCATGTCGAGAAGGAAAAAAATTTATTAAATTTAATTCAATAGATTTATGGATCTCCAAAACATAGAGCCTTGGATCCGCTATAATATAATTTTATTCTCTAGTACTTTGAATAAGATAAATTGTTGCAATTGACGAAAGGTGAATAAGATAAATTCTTGCAATTGACGATGTTGTACTTTGAATATCTATCTTTTTGTCTCAACCAGTTATCATCCTATTATTGTTGTTATTCTGATTTCGCTGAATCTATTGAAGAAAGGTGAAGGAGCTAAATTCTTGCAATTGACGATGTTGCACTTTGAATATCCATCTTTTCGTCTCAACCAGTTATCATCCTATGATTTTGGTCATTCTCTCTATGAAAATGCTTTGGAACAATATGAACATTGAACCTTTGTTTTTATTGATCTCTTTATTTAGTTTTGATTTTTCTAGGAATTTTTTCCACCTAAATTTGTGTATTCTTTTATTCAAGAAACCTGCCTTAAGTGAATGTCCATACTTTTTCTCGAACGGCAGCTTGTGGGGATTATTGATGACCCATGTTTTCAAATTTGGTCAAAAAATTGTTTTCAAATTCGTGCTTATTTCTCAATTGTTTTGGCCTTTTTGGTATGTTTACGCCGATATTTTATCCCTTCAAATGCGATGACAATTGACAAGTGGAATTATTTATCTTGAAAACAACAGTTAAAACGTCAAAACCAACTAGTAAAGCACAATTCCATTAATAAATTATATGTAAAAGGCATATAATTTACATCTATCAGGTGCCTTTATGGATGGTATCCTTTTAGTTGATCTGTGTGCGTCTGTGTGTGTGTGTTTTATATCCTATTTGTCAGTATACCAGAAAGATTCTCAATGAGTCAAGACACTTCTTAAATGAGCAGAAATCAGAATGCTACTTTTTAAATCAGAAATGTTGAATGCACATCCCATTGGTATTTTTGTGTTTTTCATGTGCATCATGTGACATAGTTAATCTTTGTTTTATATTTTTTGGTTACTAATTTTGCAATTTCTTATGCATGCCTCCTTTTCGTGGTTTTGTGATAATCGTTTCTGCAATATCATAGAGCTCTGTACTTTCATTGGAAGACTCGGCATTAGATGTTGATCAGGTTGACAACCTCATTAAGTTTTGTCCAACCAAAGAGGAGATGCAAATACTTAAGGTTAGATACATTTTAATGTCTAGAATCTCTTGAGTATCCTTATCAGTACAACTTGTGCAGGCAGAAGTAATGCAAGTTTCGCAAAGTTATTTGACAATTTTGTCAGGAGATTAACCACAAATTTATGTTTCCAGGGTTATACAGGGGATAAAGGTAGTTTAGGAAAATGTGAACAGGTCTGTGTAATCTGTTGATTTTTTGAACTGATTTTGGTGATTTCGATACGTGGAAACTTACACTGCAAGAAATATGAATATTTTTTTGTCTTCTTCAAAACCTCAGTTTTTTCTGGCGTTGATGCAAGTGCCAAGGATAGAGTCTAAGCTGAGAGTTTTTTCATTTAAGATTCAATTCTCCTCCCAGGTCAGAATTCAGTATGTCAGTTACTGGTTTCCACTTTTTTTGGGGTTTAATTATTCATGATTATTTTGTTTCGTTTGGGTTTTCTCACAGGTTTCTGACCTCAGGAATAATTTGAATGTTGTAAATTCTGCATCAGATCAGGCAAATGGATTTTGCCTTATTATCTAAGTCATACTATTTTAGTATATGGCGTATTATATTGATATCATATACATCTTTGCAACCTTGTTCTCATCAGATTAGGGGTTCCTCCAAGTTAAAAAGAATAATGCAAACAATCCTTTCTCTTGGTAATGCCTTGAACCAAGGAACTGCTAGAGGTCAGTTAAATATATCCATGTCTTGTTTTTCTCAAGTCTTTTTTGTGATGTTAACTGTTTATCCTCATTGGTATGCTAAGAATAATAGAGCGCTTAGTCAACTGAAACCTTAAATGAATGGACTGCTATGTATTAAAATTTGGTTTGATATTGAACTGTTTACTGGGGATATAAGTCAGGACTTTGTAAATATTGATATTTTATCCTTTGATAAAGTGAGGGTTTGACTGTCATTTAGCTTTTTGGTCACAAAATGACTTAGTTCGGTGGATATAATAATTTCACCTGCCCCTGAGTTATGCATCCGAGGTCGAACTGGTAGAGATCTACAGTAATATTTGTTTCATTTAAATTTTCCATTGTGCCCATGATAGTAGGCTCAGGCACACATACTGTATACTAAGCTTGGTGAAAAAGTGTTGTTGGACCCCCAAGGATTTTTTTTTTCTGTGTAAAGCTAGTGTGAACTGAGATTATCAGTGAACACAATTTTTTTGTATTTAGTTCTGAGATATGGAATCCATGAAAGGATGTGTCCCAAGATATCTTCCTAACTCTTCTTGTTAATGAAAGTGTCTCAACCATTAAGTTTCCTTATCATTCTTGGTTGATTTTTCCCTCATGAGTTTGTCGTGGAATTTGATGTTGGCTTTGGAGCAGTCGAGAGGTCCCAGTTGTATGTGGCAGTTAGCATGATTGGAACTTGCTTGGTAGGAAATGCTGGCTTTGGATTGGTCGAGAGGCCCCACTTGTATATGGCAGTTAGTATGATTGGAACTTGCTTGGTAGAAGCACAATACCTTTGTGAACGAGATTGAGTGGAGAAATGTCCCTTCGATGCATAATTTCTGGAATGATGACTTAATGAAGGAAAGCAAAGAAAAAACAACCTTCATGATTACCTATTTTCCTGTCTTGCAAAATCAGGTCCAGATTTAACAATGTTCAATTATTTTATTGATTATCATTAAAAAAATAAGAAACACAGTATCGAACGTAAACATGGTAGGTATTTTTTAGTTATTCAAACAAGGATACAATTTCCTTTATTCCTCAAATTCAAGATCGTGAATGAGTTTATTTATAGTTTAAATTTTTATTTCCTGTGAGCACAAGTTTCGGGATTTAATTACTACATTTGTTACATCAGATGATTTGGTTTCGTTTGGAGATTAATATTTTGTCCTGTGTTTAATGCGGGGTTGAATTTTTGGAATTGTTATATTTGGAATCCGATCTTTTAATACAACGTTGTCAAGATGCTGGGAAACAGTTTTTAGCTAAGTTTGATCCAGGTGAACCAGGCATGGTATTATGAAATTGGGCACTGATAAAAGGGGATCAAATAATAGATAAGATGTTTTTTAGAATGGGTTGAGAGTATATATATATACACTGGGCCTTTCAAAGAACTGTTAACAAAGTTTCCTGCCTATTCCTCTTCTTCTCAAGCTTTCAGTAGATTTAATTATGTTTCACTACTTCATGGTATAAACCTGAAAATTTTGGATGAAAATGAGAATGTATGTGGTTCATCTACGAGTGACTAAAAATCACTTAGCTCTTGAATTCGGGAACTATACCAGGGCCGAAACTTGACAATTACTTTCCGACTATTGCGTATATATGTAGTTAAGTCACGGAATTTGAGAAGTGCACTACTTTTTGCTCCTTTATGAAATTTTTAGTGTAGCAATGTCATTTAATATTTGTCAGAATGAGACATTTGATTTATTTACACTCTTTTTATACAAATACTTTTCTGTAATTATCGAGTCTAATCATGCGATAATGACAGGTTCTGCTATTGGGTTCAGGTTGGACAGCCTGCTCAAACTTACTGAAACACGTGCCAGGAACAACAAGATGACATTGATGCATTATCTTTGCAAGGTATGCATAAAAATGTCTTTTTACCTAGCTTCTGACAAAAATAGTACAATTGAGGATCACATGAATAATCTCTGGTTGCATTAGTTTTGCAAAGTAGCATGATCTGCTGCTGGAAATTTCATAACAGAGGGGGAAATGATCTTCTGGTACAGAACTACAATTTGAAACCATTACTTTCACTGATTAGTGAAGTGCATATCAGATAACACAAGTGTTTGCTTTGTTTCGTTTTTTTGTTTCTTTTATTTTTATTTTCAAATATTTTAAATTGTGCACTCATCACAAAGCAGTTTTATGTACTTGTCTTCTAAACTCATAGTGGATGGAAATGTTATAGGGGTCCTACTGATACATGCATATAAAGTTTTTTCTGAAGTCGAGATGTGCCACATCTTATGTTAGTAAATGTTTAACATGTGAAGCGGATGCAGTAAAAAAAGATATCATGCATTAAAAATCCTCGCCCTGCCATGCCTTTTCTACTCCTTTTCTTTCTTATATTTCTGGCGTTTGGGAAACTTTAATGACTTTTGTGTGCTATTTGTTTTACCTGTTCTACTTTGTGAGAGTTATCATTTCTTATCAAATTGACCATCCAGACCAAGCAATTCGTGGTTGCATTATTTTCTCCCTGTACTTGGTGTATGTACCACATTTCTTTTTCTGTGGTTGTTGCTTATTATGATTAGCTGCAGTCAAAGACAACATTTGACTTCATGAATGTGATAATGAAACTTTTTTTTCGCTCCAGGTACTTGCTGATAAACTACCAGAGCTTCTTGATTTTTGGCAAGATCTGTCTAGCTTGGAACATGCATCAAAGGTACGTTAAAGAATTTTATACCAGTATTAAAATTTTTAAGTTATTATGATATGTGGCATTTGTCATCTTAAGTGGACAATTTTGTCCAGATACAACTGAAATTTTTGGCCGAGGAAATGCAAGCCATTAGCAAAGGTCTTGAAAAAGTTGTGCAGGAATTATCCATGTCTGAAAATGATGGACCCACGTCTGACAATTTTCGCAAGGTAATTTGTTGATGATATCCAAGCAACAATTCTTATTAATTTTCGTCAACCAGATTTATGTACTTATTTAAAAAAAATTCAATGTTTGGTCCTTATCAGATTTCTTAGGGTACTTATTTTCTTCATTTTATGTGAAACTCTATACAAGGCATATTTAAACACTTCAATGGTTTCAAGGTGTTGTTATTTCTTTTCCTTGTTTTTTCATATCCAAGTTTATGTCCTGCTAACGAGTCACACATGAGCATTTACTCGGCGGTTAAAAATTGGTAACCATATCCAGCAGGCTGGGGCCAGACAAGTAAGTACTTAAAAAGTTAAATCAACTGTGGTTTTTAGGAGAAAATAGGAGTTGAAGACAGAATAAAATTGTATTTATTTACACTCATGCTGCACCAGTAGAGAGTATTTCCTGGCAAATTCTGGATCATTTCATCAGTGTCTCCTTTTGCTGCCATTATAATAGTTGTACTCACTTAATTTGGCTTCCTTTCTGACTTATTATGCAGTTTGAGTGCCGTAAGAGTGATTTCTCACGACCATGTTATGTTGTTAGCTTGCCAATGTTGTTCCATGTGTATATTTAGTTTATTTTGAGAGAATCAGTCTTGGTTTGCACTTTGTTGATCAAGTTTGATAAAACCTGAAAATACGTGATAAAATGTAATAAGAAATATACATGGTAAATAAAAGTCAACCTGGAACAAAATGCCGGCATGCTTCCTCTATTTTAGCTGGTATCGTGGGCTTAGATGTGAATCCTCATCTACTTCTGAGAACCTAGACATTTATACTACACTAGGAAAGGACACGTGCGTTACACGTGGTTAACAAATGATCGAACCATAATTATGAAATTTAGATATTGTCTAAAATCATTTGATTAATATCATGTTTTAGAGTATTTGCTAACCTAAACAGATCAAAACACAATAGATAAAATAACATCATGACCATAAACATATATATTCACTTGTTTATATGACAAACTTTTCAATCAACGTGATTATGACATAATAACAACTTTGTCAAACCAGAAAAGATTTTTTTCATCCAAATACCATTCATAAAAGAAAAATAATAAAAATAAATTAATAAAGTAATGGATTTACTATGGTCCAAATCACAATGTACTTAAATGAAGCACACAAAATTATAAGTGATAATAAAAAAAAATCTCTTAATTAATTAAAATTAGCATCCTATTTTCAAAATAAAACCACTAAAATTGTTATCAAGTTTAATTCAATTGCTTTTGCTAAATTTTAACCCTTTATAGATTTTGTTTAACTTTTTATGTTTGGTTTTTAGAATTACATATTTAGATAATTAATTTTATATCAGAATACATATTTTCCGATGGATACTTTTAACTAAATTTCATTAAAAAAATTTCTACATGCAAAAATGCTTCATAAAACAAAAATTTACATCTTATAGCTTTCGAGCAATGATTGTAAACAAAATATAGAGATCACTTCCTTTAACATCCATTTTAAGGGGAAAAAATATTTCTAAAATTATTTTCAAAATAATCTCAAATTTAGCCAAAAATTCATTAACGATCGATAAAAAAATCATATGCTAAATCAGTAAATCAACTGCTATAACTATCAAGTTTTATTACAAAAAACTTGAATCACTTGCTATCATGAAAGATTTTCATTCACATGATTGTAATATAACAGAATAAGAGATGATAAAAAATGAAAATGACTTGAACATTATCAACTATAATAGAGCGAATTTCTAAATATTTAACATCATCTTTGGGACTAAATTAAAAACTAAGTTAATATAAATATATATTCTACTTTTCTTCTCAGATGATAAAAAAAATGCACTAACCAATAAAGAGACATCAGATAAAAATGGATCAAGAATGTCAAGCACAATAAAAGTACTTCAATTTATTTGTATCATCAATTGCAAGCTGAAACATCAAAGGTTAAACAAATTATGTATGTGAACAAATGAAATGAAAAACAAAAAGGAAACAAAATACTACATCATCATAATAGAATTGAAAACCTCTTTCGACAAGCAAATGCCACAAAGAAGTAAAAAAAGGTGAAAATAACAAAAAAACGAATGTCACAAAGAAGAAAAAGAAAAGCATGGAGAAAACAATTTAAAAAAAGTGAAGAAGAATGATAAAACAAGTGAAAAAAAATACAAAGGTAATACTAAAGGTCACAAGAATATAATAAACACATGAACTAAAAAATAAATATACAAGACATCAATTTCTATCAACATAAATACAATTGAATGATAACTACTAAAATGAATTAAATCCTATTAACCTTAACATGGATAATGACTAAAATAACCCTATCAACTATGTCAAAATGCAAAATAAGAGGTCATAATAGTAAGGTCACAAATAGAACTCATATATTTATAGGTATATAGATAAACATTCTTATTACTCTTCCACAACAACTAAACATGAAGGCAGCCAGTGAATGGTGCACAACTAAACATGAAGGCAGCCAGTGAATGGTGCAAAAGATGAGCCAACCAAAAGGTGGTATCGCCTGTCATAAAATACCATAGGGTATCAGAACTTAAATAGCACCCGTTATCTGACATTTGATATCCGTAAAACATCAATACCTTAATGTAACTTAACTTTGACTTTCATACTGTGGCTCAGTTTAACTGATTTGGAAAGTTGTAGCAAATGACTGTTGTTAAGCTATGCTAGCATAAAGTTGTATCAATACTTTCATTATCGGACAAATCTTAGGCCCTGACTGATTAGGGCCAGGAGGGTAATTTGTAATGTAATTTTTTTGAACTGTTGATGGTACGAACGCCCTGGAAAATCTGATGGCCAGCAGTTGCAACGGTGCCTGCATGAAATGGTTAGACTATAATTGAATTATGGACA
This sequence comes from Primulina huaijiensis, assembly GCF_012295235.1. Taxonomy (NCBI): domain Eukaryota; kingdom Viridiplantae; phylum Streptophyta; class Magnoliopsida; order Lamiales; family Gesneriaceae; genus Primulina; species Primulina huaijiensis. Next base: position 28,442,960 of record NC_133307.1, read on the forward strand.
TTTCACCTGGCTCTATGATTTGTTTTGTATATAAGCTTGAAGAACAGGCATTATTCCAAATGATGAAAACTATTAAATCTTAGCAATCACATACTTGTGCCTTCTTATCGACATTGGCGTTTACAAATAATTGCTGTTTTTCTGTTCAGGCTTTGAAGGAGTTTCTTAGTTTCTCTGAAGGTGAAGTGAGGTCCTTGGCTTCACTTTATTCTGGAGTGGTATGTGTTGCTTGTCTCTCACAATAAAGACCTAGGTTTTGTATGCTGTTATATCTTCAGCAAACATTCTTTGCTGTTGATCTAATATTTGTACAGGGTAGAAATGTGGATGCATTGATCCTTTATTTTGGCGAGGACCCATCTCGCTGCCCATTTGAGCAAGGTAATCTTATGTTCCACTCTGTTTACAATGGATGTATTTTCATGGTTCATGGGTCAACCATAACGTTGATAGCATGCGTAGTGGAATAAAAAACTGTAAACTTTGTAAGGTAGCGAAACTTCCTCATTTTGATAGCGCCATCAAAATATGGGACGTGGCCTACTGGACCATGCAAGTTAAAAAGATATGATATGCATGTAAGTGATCAAAAACCAAAGTTGTGTATTTGATTTCCATATGTTGTAAGTTAGTATTATTATTGGGAGGGCTGGTGGTTAGGAAGCAACAATTACTCAAGAAACGTGACGTTTGTGATGTAGTTATTACAAACTATGAATTTTGGTAAAACTGTAAGTACTCAACTCGTCGATCAATGGTTTTAACAAAAACTGATATTAGTAGATTGTTGATTTTATCTGGGGATATTGTTGCTACATATGGTTTTGAGCTAGCGCGTCTTAAGTTGGTTATTTGGCAGATTTAAGTTGAAGTGAAATCTGTCAATTGATTTGTGTCATGAGCGTGCGATAGAGCAATGGATATTTTGTTTTTGTTTTTTATTTGGGTTTTGGTTGGCTAGTGGTTCCCACCATCATATTATTTAAAGTTCGAGTTGCTGAACGTGTAGCCCCCGTTTAGAAAACTATAATGTAGGATCCATAATTTTTTTTGGATCTTTTTTACATGAATATAAAATTTCTCGTAATAGATTTCAAATTTCAATATAGTGATTTGGTGTACCCCTATCATACAGATTTCAGATTTCAGTATAGTGATTTGGTGTACCCCTATCATACACATCTCTTTTAACCACATCTAGAAGCAACTTTATAGAACATGTTCTAGCCTGTGAGTTTATGCTTGGATTGATGGATTTGTGATTATGGATTTCAAATTTGATTGGATTGACAAAATAGAAGGTTGTGTTTAGATTGGAGGATTTGGATTTGAGGGAGTATTTGAAGGAAGGATTTGAAATGATTCCATATCAAGAAGAATTTGAAATCCATAACTACTTAAAAATAATTGGTTGAGATTTGAAATTCATTGTAAATTAAATTTACCCAGACGAAGCAATGTATTTGAAATCCTTAGTTTCAAGACCATCTATCCAAATGTAACCAAAGTGAATTTTAAATCCACTCTATGTCAATTTATGTAATTTCAGTAATAATTATTAATGTATTTTTCATCCCTCCAATCTTTTCCCATCCATCAATTCAAGCGCAACGTTATGGTAGAATCTCAACGTTAAACGCCTTTGTTGTTCATGTTTGTCCTAATCTCCTTTACCTTAACACGGTGCAGTGATTTCAACGCTACTGAACTTTGTGAGAATGTTCAAAAAATCCAACGAGGAAAACTGCAAGCAGCTGGAGTTTGAGAGAAAGAAGGCAGAAAAGGAGGCTTCGGCTGAGAAATCAAAGATAAACGCAACCGAAAAAGATAGCGGGAACTTGATCTTGTCCCGAGTCAAGAGCGTCAAATGATTCGATGTAAAATAACCTTGGACTCTCGGATCGTGTTCGACTAAGACGGATATGCGATTGTTACAATCTGACAAGACAACGCATCTGGCCAAAATTGTCCCTTAGTCATAATGAACTTTACCTTTGCTTTGGACATTTGACGGCCATAACAGGTGAAGATGAGACATTGTAAAGATAATACACTCCTAAATTTATAGCTTTTCTTTTCATTTTTTTTTGTGTGCTTTTGTTTTGTTTTTAGTCTTTTATTTTTTGTTTTATTTTCTTCTAAGATTTCGTGGTCGAAACTTTGCTCTAATTCCTTTGATAATCTTCATTTTGCAGAGTCTGGGTGCCTACAATTTTGTTAATGATAAGTTCATGTACATATTGTTCTTGGCTGGAGAGAATGCAAGTTTAACACTTCCGAGACTATGTTAGATATGTATTTTCATATGTATAAATTATATATTTTTTCTTCTAGACTTTGTACAGTACTCAATTCAAGTGGTTGCAATTTATTTAGGTTAGCTGATCTCCAATTTTTTTTGCTGATCTCCAATTTTTTTTGTAAATAATATTATAGTTTTGAAAGGTTAAGGGTCCGATCGAGAAACACTCGTCACAGTTTGAAGAGTTACGCAGAAGAGTAAGTCTTTTGTGAGACGGTATCACGAATCTTTATCTGTGAGACGAGTCAATTATACCGATATTCTCAATAAAAAATAATACTCTTAGCATAAAAAGTAATACTTTTCATGGATGACCCAAATAAGAGATCCGTCTCACAAAATATGACACGTGAGATCGTACCATACAAGTTTTTGTCTATGTAGAATAATTAAAATTAAATGTTCTAGTTTTTATATAAAAATAAATAAATACGAGGTATTATATATATATATATATATATTATTATTTAAGTTGTTTATGTAGACTATAAAATCTTAATAGTTATGATTAATTAATTCATGATTATGGTTACGGTTTAGGAACCAAAATTGTTAATTGATTTTTTTTTGAAAGAAATTGTTAATTTGATTTTATATCTTGTAATGACCTATTTTACTAAATAATATCTAAGTTGAAATAATTGGTTGTAAAAACATATCGTAGTCGTAAGAAATAGTGATTAAGATTTTATTTTTCCCAGAGATAGGTGTTTTAGGATATTCATTGATGGATTCACTTTTTTAACTATTTTTTTGTATATCCTACTTGGAATAAATTTAGTGACCTCCCACTAAATTATATGTCTTGATTAAGGGAAATCTAATAGTATAAATTCCCCATCTAACATGATACAAGATGTATAATGATACTAAAAATCAACATGCTACAAATTATATTCATTAATTTAATAGCAGGTTTTTTGCGAGATAGGTCATTGATATTTATTTGTGAGACGTATCATTCATGTATATATTTACAATAAAAAGTAATATTTTTGACATAAAAATTAATAATTTTTCACGAACGACTCAAAAAGAAGATATGACTGTCTCATAAGAATTTTTGTGTTAATTTAAATGTGCAACATTTGATTTGACGTAAACCTAAATCTAATAGTATAAATTCCACAATCTATATGCTAGAAGATGTACAATAATACTAAAATTCAACACTTAATATTATTTTAAATAACTTTATTCGTATTTGAGTCAACTAAAGTTATTTAAATTAATGAATGTGTTGAATTTTAGTATTATTATACATCTTCTAGCATGTTAGATTTAGGGAATTTATACTAATAGATTTCACTTAATTAAGACATACGGTCACTATTTTAGCAAAACCCTCCTCAGATCAAAAATATATTACGAAAACTAATTAACCCTAATTTATATTTGTATATTAATTTTTTAATAAGCATTCAGTATTGACTTACCGACAAATATTTGTTTCATTTCATGTATATATTTTTTGCTCTTTAAAAACCAAATAATGAATCAGAATAAAAACAGATTTCTAATATATTTTTCCATAATCCATAGTAATCACACATTTTTTTTTCAGTCGATATAGAAATTAAAGCCGCATTTTCCGTAAAAAAATATACATTTTTAATAATAATGTAATTTTATTTCAAAGTTACGAACATTAACACCTTTTACAAATATATTTTGAAAAATTAATAAATCACTTTTTTAGTTAGTTTAATAACTTGATTAAAGTCAAATCAGTAGGTTTAATTTGTGTAAAGACTCGACCAGGCAAGCGGCAAGCTTCACCGGGAGGTCATCCATCACAAAATTACTCTAAATCAAACACGCTTAATTTTGAAGTTTTGAAGTTACAAGCTTTAGAAAAGAATATGTATTTTGTTGGTATAAATAATACTTATTAATCGTACCTGTATAGTCTCAGAATGCCTCTTATTGTGGTGAGAAATCTATTAATTCATGTTGTCATTCGTCTAGAAGTCTTCTCAGAGCTATTCTTTGTCCATGCTATCTCATTGCACTTGTGATTACTCATCATCTTCTTCGACTCAGGATTTCACATCCCAGCTTATTATTATTTTTTTAAAAAAAATTAAGTTGTTCGTGATAGTTACTAAAAATATTTATTTCATTAATTAGAAAAATATATTGTCTATTTTTGTGAACAATTTTCATTTTTGTTGTATAAATTATGAAATAAATAATTAGTAAATTAATTAAAAATAAGAGTGTTATTTGCAATGTTGGGGTTGCGATACCACACTAGTTTTTCTAAGGTGCTCTTTATAATATAGTATAAATTTATGAACTTTTACATAGAAATCAAATTCATTTATAAAAATTGCTCATACTTAGTTCACCCCAACATGAATTTAGTTTTAATTAAAAAATGGTTGTGTATTAAGTGTAAATTATATGTTATAAAATAATTTTTTTTGTAAATTATTTTTTTGGGTGTTCAGTATTCATCAAATTTAATTATCTTTCTTTCTAACAAGAATATCTAATATTATGAAGACTAGATTAATGTTAGAAACATATAAATCACAAATAATAATAAATAAATAAATGGTAGGTTTGAATAATATTTATTTCAATAATTACGGGGCTTAAAATTTTAAAATCAAACTAATTAGAAAATTTGTTAACATTTATTTAGGAGGCTACCCACCGTGTGTATCTATAAATTTAGGATTTTGTCGACTCATTACTTCCCATCAAAGAAAGATTTGAAACTTTGAAAAATTCGAAAATTAGGACGATATCGTGCAAATAACCAAATTTAAGATTCAATATTTAATCATATTTTTTAAGAATAATTACCTGAAAATTCTCTACGAACTCAAATTTATATTTTTGTCTTTTTATTATTTAAATAAATATATTATTTTATCCACAAAAATTAAACGTGTCTTCTCTATCTAGAATATAATTTTTAAAAAAATATTGTTTTTCAATTATTATGAAATAAGAGTAAATACTTATTTTGACATACAAATTACCAATTAAAGGGTTTCAAATACTTGATTTCGCTATTTAAATACTTTAAATATATAAGAAAATACAATATTTTAGAGTAATCACCACAAATTCAGTAAATATTGGTCTTTTCATTGAAAATGTGCTAAGATGACGTATTCATGTCATCTAATTTTTGAAAAAATTTAGTTTCTCACTTATCATGGAATTAGAAAAAGTACTTATTTTGATCGATAAAGTACCTATTTTGGGGTTCGATATTTGATTTGATTATTTGAATACTTCAAATGTGTAAAAAAATACTTGATTTTCAATTAATATTAAGTGACTTTTGATAGAGTCATTTGTATAGTTAAAATGTAATATCTAAATTGATACAAAAAATATTTAATTACAGTCTACAAAGATACGATTTTACTTCCTAAATACTTTTATCTAATTATTTAAAAATGTCAAAATATAATTTGAAGTTATTATTAAATGATTTTTGATATGTCATTTGTGAAGATAAAACATGTTAAAATATTCACAGAGTCGAATGATAGATGACATGAAAATTTTAAGGGTCTCTTCATTACGCAGGAGAATTAATTAAATTTGCTGTGGGATTAGCAGACAAGACTGGCTATCCAACATTCCTTACTTCTTAACGGCATTTTCCAAGACTGATCAATAAGTCCATCAATCATATGTCTCAATCAAACTTGGGGAAAATAAATTGTAAAAAGAAGGCAACAAATTCATGAATAAAAATTATCTCAATGGCACACCAAACAAAAGAGGTTAGCAGTATCCATCACAGCAAACAGTATAGTGCTAAAAAAAGTCTGAAAATCAAATATTTCTTTGCTAAAGCAATCACTGTCTCGAGATATACAATCCGGCATCGTATACTTTCTCATCAGTTCCGACCGAGTGGCAATGATCTGCAGCTATAAGTCTCCTTGAAATTTGACTTCTTAGATGAAGTGAAGATCGATTCATACACCGACTTGGTAGCATTTGTCGGTATAGCATCCGTTGCCTTGAACTTCTTAGACAGCCCATTGCCATCACCTTTTACTAACTCCATCCTATGTTTTTTCCCATTCTCAGTCGATTTTCCCGGCTTCTCCTCATTCACATTGCTCATCTTCTTTGATTTCTTGCCATTATCCTTTTTTGCTTTCTCCTCTTCTTTCAGCTTCTCCCACAAAGCTGTTACCTCATCTTCGCTCCCATTGATGACTAATCTATCATTTTCTGTGAACTCTTTATGACAAACCAAACAACCCGCCGACTTCACCTCCTTCAAACTCTTTGCGCTCAAAACATGCCCACAACTTTTTATGGCAAAAAACTTGTATTTCCCGTTGAATTCTAGGCCCGAAATCGGGCACTGGAATTTCACAGCTCCATCACCACCTCTGACTCCAGGTATCGGCACCAGCTCAACCGGAATCATATCCTTCAAACCCTTAATATATCCAAACTCCTTGGGCAAATTCTTCAAAAGCAGCCCCTCGACTAAAGCCTCCTTATTGAACAAATTCCCCAATTTATCAATAACTACAGGGTGCCTGAGCGGTTCGTTGGATAAACTACAGTTAACCCATTTAGAGAGACGTAACTCATTCGGATCCACCTTATCCGGCTTTTTCACGGCGTACATATTCAGATAGCAGTCTCGAGACTCAGCTCCGGTGGCTCCTCCATCTCCTCCGCCGCCACATAATCGGAAATTTGCCGTGAGAGTTGACAAAGAGGGGATTCGAGAATTCGGGAAGAGGGGAGTGGCGTCCAAAAGGGGTTTGCCATTTAGAGTGAAGAAAAGGGATTCATGGGGAACCGAAGCTTCAGGAAAAAGGGAAGATTTCAGGTGGTGGAGTGTAAAATTAGGGCTGGGGTTTCGGAAAATCATGGAACGGGTGGGGATTTGAGGGTCCACGAATCGGACAAAAATTTGATGAATTTGAGTTTCAGATATCATACTTACAAAGGAATTCCGACAACAATCTGATAGGATTGCAACTTGAATGGCTGCAATTTACGAGTTACACTAGATCGGATGAAGAAGAAGAGCTTAATTTGTGTACATATACATACATACTAATATTAGACGGAGAGAGATGAACCTAGAGTTGAAAATGGGCTGGATCAGCATTCAGATATGGATCTGGACCGATTTACATATTGGACATCAAGATTTCTTTTATGTGGGCCTAACATTTTTAGATCATAATATATTAATATTTTTTCAATAAAGGGTTAAATCTAGTTCATATAGATCAAGTAGTTAAATCACATATTTGGTTTTACAGCAATACTTTTACTTGATTATCCATCCCTTTTTTTTTGTGAGATTCTTCATTCCTAAGCAAATAGAAAAGGTAATTCAAAATAAATTTAGACAAGTGTGATACGATGTCCTTGTTGAGAGTTTTTCGATTCAAGATTGTCTGATATTGATCCTGATCGCTTGCTCTAAAACCCTAGTGCAAGACGGAAAATCTGATGGCAGATATGTCCTTGTCTTCAGAAGAGGATGATTGATTGCTCTTGGGGTAGCCTGATTCAGATACACATCCTCCATCTTCCAAACTATTGTTACTTAGGAGGCTTCTCGCATATCATACCATCAATTTAGGGGATATGAAAATTGAATTTCAGATATTTGGAGACTAGTTAAATGAGTGACCATCAGAGAAATGGTGGGGCACAAATACCTATCCAATACCTCATATAGATTTTTTTTTTGGAGACACTTTATTTGAAAGATTATTTACAGTTAAAATAGTTTCACCTCACATGTCATGTGGAAAACCAGAACTCAACAACAATTTATTCGTTATTTTTTTCAAAGAATTATTTTTTCTTTCTGCAATGTTTTTTTTGTTGAGGAGAATAAGTTATAAATCTTTCATGTCTATTTCCGTCTTGTGCACAAAACTCATCGAATGATGATTCATATTCACATTTACGATCACTTTTAAGAATTTAATTTTTTTGTTAAGTTGATTTTAAACTTCACTTTTTATAGCATCAATCTTTCTATGACTTCATCCTTACTTGTTAGAAGATACATATAACAGAATTTTGTGTTATTACCAACAAAAATAATAAAATATTTATTTTCATCAGGTATTTGCACTCCTTTAAATCACATACACCTGTGTGAATTAAAATCAAGGAGTTCATTATTTCTTTCAATCAGTGTTCTAAAAAGCCCGCTTAAGCTTGAAGCTCGACAAAAATGCCCCGCTTCGGAGAAAAGCGAAAAAAAGCAATCAAACTGTAGTTTGACCGAATTAAGCGTAATTAAGACGTTTAATTAAACGTACTTAAGCACAATTAATCGCATCGGTTTATTTTTAATTTTTTTATTTTTAAGATATGCCCTTTTATTTTAAAATAATAAATTAGGTTTATAATTTAGATGTTTATTTTTAAATTTTAATTATGATTAAGCGTGTCTGATAATGATTTGACAAATATTTAGTATTTTTTAATGTGGTCTAGTTACAAAAACAAACAAAGATTGTAGCAGGGTTTCCCATGTGTGGTTTTTCATTGTTCGCAGATTCCTCACAACTTGCAAACATCTCTTTGTTGGAGCACACATGGCGAGTGACACCGATATCAGTCCACCACTCTCTTTGGTTTGATCCAATCAATTATACTTTAGAAACAACTGCACATATATTCATATTAGAAACCTTTTGAGATATTTCATCCACCATATTTATCTCCCTATTTTTTTTCGGTTTCTTTGCACTCTAATGCCTTGTAACCCAAACCGTCACAGTTGTAGTATTTTTCAAAAAACTTTCTCTTGAAAATATCTTTCTCGGGTCCCAGTCCCAACTTGACACCTCTTCCAAACGTGCCATTGTTTTTCTTGACCTTCGATCTTTGACCATGCTTGACCACATTAGCTTTAGTCACAACAGAATTGAATAGTATTTTCTCAGAATCATTATTGTCTTCTTCAATACGAAGCCTAACAACTAGTTCCTCCACGTTCATCTTCTTTTGTTCATGTTTCAAATAATTTTTAAAATCTTTCTAAGCCAGAGACAGTTTCTCAATAATAATTGCAACTTGAAAATATTTATTTAACACCATACTTTCAGTATGAATCTCATGCAAGATGACTTGAAGCTCTTGAACTTGACTGATGCGCATTTTTGGAGTCCACCATCTTATAATCCAAGAATCGACTAACAATTAATTTCTAAATACCACAATCTTCAGACTTCTATTTTAGGTCCAAAGGCTTCCATAACTGCTTAATTAGCTGTGCTTTATTCAATGTAAACATTGATCAGCGAGTCGCCCAAGCCATCCATGATGTAATTTATACACAAGAAATCAGAACGATGTCATACATCAATAACACTAGCAAACTGAAAATATATCTATTCTTCAACGAATTTTGGACCATCATTATTCAGAAATCTTGTCAGATTCAAGATAGCCAGGTAAAAAAAACATATTTTGTTGTCACACTCTTATTTTAGCATGTTACAAGAGTTAAATTATACTCTTCAATTTTAATTCACCAAATATAAATTTATTCCAACACCAACCACGCTCAAAATGTTATCATATGACTTTTGAATCGAAAGAGACTATATATGTAAGAGTTGCTTCTCTTGCTTTAGTCAGTTATGTAAATTATAAATTTTGGTTCCATTTTATGTCGAACAAAGTTTTTTTTTTTTTAATGAATTATCAAATGGATAAATTTAAAGAAAATGGAGAAGCTGACGATTAAATTTTAAAATAAATTACGAGTGTTTTTTTAATTAGAGAGTTGATTATTATATTTGAGTCTCAAAATCACAAATTACGTAATTAAAACGATTGTTATGGGGTTTTTTTTACATATTGTTATGTTGCATTATAGAAATATTTACAAGGACATATTATTGTAATCATTTTGGTAATACGTGATTTCAGTATGTTGAAAATCTATAGCTCTGAGCAGTGAATATAGTTCTCAATACGTAAGTGAGTGATTATAAATGTTGTATTTACATTATTTTTATTTTTCATGAATTATTACCATGTTTTTAAAATTTGAGATTTTTTTCATATTAACTAATTTTTGATGGATTTATCACGTGAACATCAAAAAAAGGTTGGTGAAACATCAATATCACAAGTATTTTATTTATGTATATATTTATTTAGGTAGATAGACGAAGGATGGAATGAGGGGTGATCATAATGTATCATAGATAAGACATTAATGTGACACAACGTATATCAATTATTATTTATCAATTAATCATAAATGGATGTTCCTAAAAATATAACAAACATTTTCAAAATAATTATAGCAGTTGGCACTTATCAATAGGTTTTTTTGTGACGAAATCACATATTTTTATCTCTGAAATGAGCTAATTATAATTCTATTTACAATAATAAGTAATACTTTTGACATGAAAAAATGTCTAAATAGGATATCTGTCTCACAAAATTGACTCATGATATTATGTCACAAATTTTTTTATGTTATTTTAATGATATAATTTTTTTTTAAAAATATTGAATTAGCCTATTAGTTTAAATGATTAAATTGTAATGAAACTTACTTATATGGCAATCTTAGAACTTGACGAGTCTTGTATAAATTATAATTTGTGTTTATAAATTTAAAATTCCTTAAAATTATTGAATTTTATTTTAACAACTTGTATTAAAGTAACATTTAATTAAATCTAGCTCCACATGCATGCCTCTAAGAACTAACTACTGAGCGCTTGAAACCTGTGGTGGATGCAGTTAAGAAACCATTAATTTAATCCACCAAACTGATCAAATCGAGCCAAAATTTAATTCATATTCATCCTATATATATTCGGTTCACTCACGGCTCATTGATCACTCCCAACTTATAAATTAAAAATAAATTATTTTTTTTGGTCAAAATTGAATTTTAAAGCAAAAGATAAAAGAGAAAAGAGAGATTATTGAACAGTCCCTCTCTTGAGTCTCTCTCCTTTCTCTGAATGGGAAAAATATTCCATAAATTGCATCAAATTTCCTTGAGCTCAAAGTGACCATCTATCTAGCTAATACCACTCCATTTTTGAATTGGGTCCCCTCACTACTCATTACAGATCAGTGCTCTAAATGAGTACTAAAGAAGCAATGGATTCGGGTGTCAGCAGAAGAAGAGCAAGTGCCCCAAAAGCGGGCTCTGTCTGGGAGACCAGAATGAAGCTCGATGAATTCAAAGGTGGCATCAAAGTCTTCAATGCCAATCATCCGAATCCTGAAGAAAATGCTCAGATTGTACGCACCACTGGTGGCATTGCTAGTCCCGTGAAGAACAATGAGGCAATTCGCCCTGTGGATAAAGGGGTTGGAGCCAAACAGAGCCCAGTTCGGGGAGGGAGCGGGTCGGCTAAGAGGAAAACATGGAAATCTGATGGTTTTGAAGGCAGCCCGATTCAAATCGGTAGGCAGAGATCGGAAGTGTGCAAGAATTTGGATGACAAGTTCAAGGAATCGACTGATTCTGCCGATGGGAATGCTAAGAAAAACCCAGTCCAGGTCAAGAAAACTAGACCAATCTCGGCTCAGTTGAGGAAAGTGAAATCGGATTCTCCCGAGGAACCAAGGGCTGAGAATTCCAAGCCGGAGAAGGTGGGGATTGAGGAACTTACTGATGGGGATTTGAAGAATTCTCCTTCACCTCCATTGGTGAAGGTAAAAGGCAATGATCATGTAGGATCTGTCGGGAAATTCGACAAGATCCCATTGGGGGGAAAATCGAGATCTGAAGAGGAACTTGGTCTATGTGAAGTGGATGAAGTCGCAAGCAATGTTGACAAAATCAAGAATACAGAAGAAGAAGAAGAAGAAGAAGAAGAAGAAGATGATGATGATAAGAAAGTTGAGGTTGCGATTGTAGAAAAGAATCTTGAAATTAAAGAGATACGTTCGCAAGAAAGTAAGCCAAAGAAATCAGTGATCCAGGAGAAGAAACTGCTTCTGGGAAATAAAAAATCTATGCTAAATTCACCCATTGTGAAGAAGCAGCTGCCACCAGCTATGAATCTTGCCAAATTTCGTCAAAATCCCACTAAATTTAACCCAAGTAAATCTTGAGTTCTCTCTGGAAATTCTTCATCCAATTGTATATATTTTTAATGTTCTGCCCCTCTGTAAGTTTTCTTCTTCTTCATCCTTCTTCTAGTTCCAGATTCAGATAATTCCCATGGAGTTCCTAGAACTCGGAGCAAATTACAGACTTTTGGTGAGTTCCAAATTCCCAAACTCCCTCGAATTTTTTATATTTTGGATGAATTATTAGTTAATAAATTCCCTTTCTTGTTTGGATTTGTGCAGCTGACTTGATCATGTGGAGGGATGTAGCGAAATCATCTTTCATCTTTGGCATTGGAACATTTGCGATGATTTCATCTTCTTACACGAAGGATCTTAATATAAGGTTAGATATTTAAATTATTTAACTATTTATAATTATAGAATTAATGATAATGTCGAAATAATAATTTGTATGATTTTATGGGATATTTGCAGCTTCATTTCTGTGGTTTCCTATTTAGGCCTCGTTTATCTTGCTGTGAATTTTCTTTTCAGATCCCTCATTAACAGGTAATTTACTATTAGTTATTTGGTTGTTTTTTATTTTTAAGCCAACAAAGTTTTAGATAAAATTGGGCCAAAATATTTGATAATGGTCGACCATATCGTACTTTTTATTCATGATCAATTTATTGTTTACAAAAAAACACACGTATAGGTATGTAAACGATCCAAACCAAACCAAACAGTATCAGGCTTGAGCTTGGTTTGTTTAAAACTGTTTGAGGCTCGAGCTCGAGCTCGAGCTTCTATTATCAGGCTCGAGCTCGGTTTGTATTGAAATTATTGAGCTCGAGAAAAGCTCGAGGTCGGCTCGAGAAAAGCTCGTTTAACGAGCTCGAGCTTCTATTATCAGGCTCGAGCTCAGTTTGTATTGAAATTATTGAGCTCGAGAAAAGCTCGAGGTCAGCTCGAGAAAAGCTCGTTTAACATGTTAATCAAGTCAGGCTCGAGCTTGATTCATTAATAGCTTGTTTAGCATGTTTAACAAGCATTACTTGAGCTCGACTCGTTTTCGAGCTCGATAAGCTTAGAATTGAGCTCGAGTTTGAGTTTGAATCGAGCTTGTTAAAAATTAAATATATCTATAAACTAATTTTAAATCAGACATAAAAATGTAAATTCATTCATAAATAACCAAAACGACACAAACAAAAGCTAAAAAAAAACATAAATCAGTATATTATTGAACATTCCAAAATCATATATCTAGAATATTTATTATATACTGATATCACCAAAATCATCTAGAATATTCATTAAATATAGTAGATCGAAGACAGCACATCATTATGAAATGAATCCGACATAATTAACTTAAATTATTGATTAATGTCAAATGCCATATCAATTTAGCATGTAAAATTTTTAATTAACCTTCACAGACTAATAGTAAAGTTACTCAACTTGTATATGACTTGGTTATGTAAATTTTTAGGAAAAAAGAATAAGTTGATTTATTTCTGTTAATTTATTTTATTTATCGTATTTTAAAGAACATTTTAGTATAATGATATACAAATAAGATTAAAAATATAATTGTAACTAAATGGTGTGAATTCATCATTTTTTCAAACATGTCTTGTATTCAATTCCTTCCATTGACATTAGTACTAATATTTTTATTTGTCAACTCAACAAATGAGCCAAGCTCAAGCTTACGAGCCACCTAAACGACTCGAGCTCGAGCTTACGAGCCACCTAAACGAGCTGAGCTCGAGTTCGAGCTCGCGAGCCTATTATCGAACATGTTTGCAAGCTCACGAGCCGAATATCTTTAGGCTTGAGCTTGGTTTGATTAAATTTTCGAGCTCAAAATCGAGCTTGGGCTTGGTTTGAAATGATTAACAAACAAACTCAAACGAGCTTTTTATCGAGCCGAGCTTCGAATAGCTCGCGAACAGTTTGGTTCATTTACATCCCTACACACGTAGCACCAAGCGTATAGATATGAGAAGATCATATGGAGGACCATCTTTAACAAAATGTGGGATTTGTAAAAGTTCAGCATTGGTTTCTTATATGTTGTAACCAATATTTGATGCTATTCGTGGAAAGATCGATTCGATAATCAATCTAGAGTAAGAAGTAATAATATTTTTTCATCAGTCGGGTTGAATATGATATCTGTCTTATAATATTGATCCGTGAAACAATTTCATATGAATTTTTTATATAAAAAATACGCAGTATACAACGATGTTTTAAAAAAACATGAATGTCATATATTAAGATTGATATATTCAATGTTAATGAATTAATGGATATGTGTGATTTATTTAAAAAAAAAAGATTGATATATTCAATTGAACTCTTTTTTTTTTTTCTCTCAAACAAATAGGGCGAGTATTGATAATAACCCAATTGAAGATTATGTGATCGGAGAGGAAGAAGCCATTTGGGCAGTAAAATTGCTTCTTCCTTGTGTGAATGAGTTCCTCCTTAAATTGAGAGCCCTTTTCTCTGGGGATCCTGTCACCACGATGAAGGTGAAATCTCATTTATTCCCTTTATTATCTTATATTACGTATTAAACTTGATCTAACAGAGACAAACAAATTTATATCAAGGTATGTTTTTTTATTTTGATACTTTACCAAATTTATCGTTGAATGTTGATAATTGCAATTACTTTATTTTATAACATAATCCAATTAATTAAAAATTTTATTTAACTCAATTGTTTTTTTTTTTTTTAAAATTAAACTGTACAACACTCACACTAACTTTATTTATTTTTGGCATACTGTGGAAATATTATATTGTGGGAAGATGACAATTTTAGCCTCTGGCAGTTGGCAGTGCTTCTGTTTGTTTTGGCAAAATGTGGCAGCTCTATCACATTGTGGAAGATGGCTAAATTAGGTACATCCCCCCCACACCACCCACCACCCTCGCTCTTTTTTATTTCCTTTATTTGAAATGATAATGGGCTTTTGATGGGTAAATTAGTAAAATGGAAGAGAGAAATTTTTTTTTTTTTGGGAACGAAGAATGAAAAAATTATGAAGAGCTTAATATGGTGATGGATTACAGTTTATTTGATGTAAAAATTCGGTTCGTTTGGAATTTTAAAATAGATGGATTATAGTTTATCCAACGTCTTTTCAACGGGATGGATTATAGTTTATTTGATGTTTTTTAAACGGGAGAACACACAGTAGTTATCTGTAGATGTGTACCGGATAAATTCTCGAGTTGAACGCAGTAACCTACAAACCACGTCAATCAGGTAAACAATACTAGGAAAATTTTGTGTGAAATACTCGCTCGGAAAGATTCTGGTAGAAAATAAAACTTGTGACCAAATATATGTATTCCATCAACTTGAAGACCACCCATGCACATAGTTTATCCTAGTTTTGATTACATACAGGTGTATATAATTGAAACCAACATGCTAAATATACAATTATGGGCCTTAAGGTATATGATAGAAGAAGTAAGACAAAAACTTGTTTGAGACGATCTCATGAGTTATATTTTGTGAGACATATATCTTATTTGTGTCATCCATAAAAAAGTATTACTTTTTATTGTGAATATCGGTAGAGTTGACCGTCTCACAGATAAAGATTCGTAAGATCATCTTACAAAAGACTCATTTTAGAAGTAAAGCCCTATTTTATAGTCACCTTAAAATAAAAATTTGTAGTCGATATATCAGACGAAAGCTCATAACTTTTTTGGCACTTAAGTTTATTTATTTATTTATATTATTATTACAATAAAAAAATTTATTTGACATGACAATAACAGGGTTCATCGGAGTATTTACGTTACCAAAAGTCTGTTCCTCCTATTCCGTTCAGATAACTGCATACGGTAATTAAATAAATCACCCAACTCTGAATTTTATGCAATTATTATTATTATTTACGTTGGCCGACACTATTATTTTCATTTATTATATTCCATTATTTCTGGCATCAAATTTTTTTTAAAAATAAAATAATGTATTTAGTTTATATTATTTAATTTTGAGATCAATTCATAATAAATGTTTGTCCGCAGAATTTATTTTTATAAAATAGTTTTTTTTCCCTTTTATCAATATATATATAATAATAAATACATGATACATTTGTTGTAATAAATAAAAATTAAATTATAAATGCAAAATAGAAGGTGTACAATAATTGACTAAAAGTTTAAATGTGTCAGAGTTAACCGACAGTGTAATTAAATAAAATAAATAAATTTACCGACAGTAGGGCCCAGCTCTCTACATTTGTGTGCCAACTGGCGTCTTTTTGTTTTTTTTTTTTTTTGTTTGCAAGTACTTTTGTTAATTGTTAATGAACGTCATTACTTCAAGGGATATTCTGGATCCGACGGTTTAGTGACGTTTGGGAGTCATGCCCTCACAAGAAAGCCGTTGGATTTGCAACCTTTTCTCTTGTTTGGAACCTATCATCTGTAATCGCACGAATTTGGACAGGTAACTAAACATTAATCTTTTGTTCTAATATTAAAAATAGCTTCAATGATAATAAAAAAAATATGAACCATCATGAAGATATTTTTAAATAATTAATTCTGTGTTATTTTTTTTTAAAAAAGAGGAAACTTATGTACGTAATATTAATGTATAGATCTTGAATTTTTTTTTATTAATATCAATGAAATATCGAAATTTTATATTACGCAGTGTTCATGTTATACGTTGTCTTCAAGTGTTACCAACATTCTTTGATAAGAGACGAACAAGAACAAGGAGAAGGAAGAAGTGAAGTTAAAAGTAGGATAAATGCGTGATCCTAATTTACTAAACAAGAACGCCGGAAGTTTGCTGATTAATTAGGACTTTGTATGATATTATATATCTGTTTCATGCTATATTATCATATATACATACATTATTATCATTAAATTCTTTTACTTTTTTTTTTTGTTTCAGAAGAGAATAAAGTTTTTGGTTCTCAAATCATATATATATTTGGAATAAAGCTTATTTACAAGTGTGAAACACGACAACATGACAAATAAAAGTTATTTGCACCCGTTTGATTTATGGAATTTGAGCTGATGGAGACTGAATATGAATATTTATTTATAATTATTATGAATCATATTGAAATTTCTCAACTTGGCCCAACACAAAAGCATGATATATTTATAGTATTATCTATTCTTATATTACATCATTTGCCCATATATATTATATTACATTTACATAAATTGTTTTTAAAAATTAAGCTTCAAGTCGCTAAGCATTCCCCCGTTGCATTATTTCTGGTCTCAGAATATTTTCTTAGATCAATATTATTTAGGCAATGTACAATGGTGATGAACCCGCTGCTGCTTCACTGGCTCATTGGATTTCTCGTCCTCCAAGAGGTGAGGACCTCAGCTCGTACGCGGATGTTTTCACCTGCAAGGAAGATGGTGGGCCTCGCACGGAGACTCTCTGTGCGATGAAGCTTCCATCATTAATTTTTTTTTATTTAATTTTGATCTAACAACCAAATTAATTTGGTCGTTTTAAAAAACAAAATTTATTTTAAAAATCATAATAACAATACGAAAATTGTGGAATTTTTTTTTTAAGTTCTGAAAATCCAACAACTATATTTTATAAAATCCAAACATTTTTCTATAATTAATTTGATTTCATTTTACACGTACAATCTTTAATTTCTTTCACATACACAATCTCCAATATTTTTCGCAAGCATTCTTCAATATTTCTCATGTCAAACACGGACTCCTCATCATCGGATGATGAAAATGTGTCCTACCCCGTGATCAACCAATTGCTCTTTTCGTCAAGACGATCATCAACCTAGAGATAATTGGCACACACTGCTGTAGTGCTTGAATTGGGGGAGACAAGCCGTGTAAGTGGCTACAAACGGAAATAAAAAATTTGAGAACGTGTTGTTGGAGATGAAAGATTTAATACTTCAAAAATCCCATTTAATCGAGAAAGATTTTCGAAGGTGATTCCGAATGAGGAAATCTTTGTCACCTTCGAAAATCTTTATATTCAAGAATTGTGGAAACTTTACAAACCAATGTGCTTTAATTTTTCCAACAGAACACACCCGGTAAGCTATGGTTTTTATTACTTCAGAAGGTTTCGACTGCGATCCATCTGTTTGCATATGATGTTGCAGGTGATGATGTTGACCAATACATACGGATGAGTACATCAACGACGTTGGAAATTTTTTGAAGGGGGTTGTATCATATATTTTTTTGAGCAATATTTTAGACAACCAATTATACCTATAGACGTTGCTCGACTAACTGCTGAAAAATCTTAACAATGTTTCTCGGGATGCTTGGAAGCATTGATTGCATGCACTGAGCTTCGAATAATTGTCCAACAGCTTGGGCAGGATAATATCAAGGTGAACATGAAAAAAAACCTTCAATCATATTACATGCTGCTGCATTGAGGGATTTATGGGTTTGACATGCATGCATATTTTGGCTTATTAGGATGAACGGGAATGGGTACAACATGAGCTACTACTTCGTAGATGATATTTATCTATCTTGGGCCACCTATGTGATAACCATCCATTGGCCCCGCTCGCAAAAAACATAGGATTTTCGCACGATATCGAAATGAGTGAGAAAAGATATTGAGCAAGCATTTGGTGTACTCTAAGCACGCTGTCATATAGTGAGATGTTCATCTCACATGTGAGATCCAACTGATTCAGATTATATAATGAAAATTTGTATCATTCTCCATAACATGATTATTGAGAATGAAATGGATGATATGCTGAAAGATCGTGATTTCTTAGCTCAAGATGATGAATATGTGCCTCTAGATGTTGTCCTTCAATATATTCTACCGTTGAGTTCAACACCTTTCTGGAGCGACATGCTGGCATTCAGAATCGAGAATTGCACCACAGACTTCAAATGGACTTTATTGAACATATATTTGGAGTTTACATGTGATGCATAGTGGAATTATTCCATTTTTTAATTGAGTATTTTTAATTTTGTGTATTTGTTTCTAATTATGTGTATTTTTAATTATGTTTTAAAATTTAATTATGTGTATTATATATTTTAATTATCATATATTTTTAAATACAAAAACTATTCATTGAAATTTAAAAATCATATTTCGATATTATCTCATTAACATAATCTCACTATTATAAGAAAATATAATGAAATTATCAACGCCGTCAATTTTTAACATGCCCTTATGTAAAATATTTCAATTTATATATACTTTTTTCTTGCTGTCTGTCGTGATTTCAGAGTCAAAAGAGATTTTTTATGGGGTAACTTTTTGATATTTTGTCTTTAAATAATTTTGATATTTATATTTTTCATTGTGACTTGTATGTATTTCAGGTTTGATCATGTTGTTAGTTAATGTACGTATTCTTTTGGTCAATTAATATGTATATTTTTAATTTATTTTTTTCTTGATGTAATGCCATGTCACTAGAAATTGTTATACGTTCGATATCATGTCAACAATTCGATGGAAAATATTAAAATCGAAAAAAAAATTAATTGGATTGGACGGTCAATTGACCGACAACATTAAAAAAAACATATAAATTATACAAACAATGTTATTTCTCCGGCAACTTTGTAGTCGATTCGACTTCATCAAATCAGCGAGTCTATTCGTTTTATTGCCACTTGAAATTTTACAAGATCAGGTCTGTTTTTTGTGCGTATGATCGTATCGAATCGAATACAAGTCGATTCAACCCCACCCCGGAAACAAATACGGTATACGCGTTCACAAGCTTCCATTCTGACACATCGAATCCCAGTAGTTTTCCCAAACCAATCCACCGTGCACACGTCTCTCCCACATAGTCAACAGCATTGGGGAAGGAGGTTTGATTCAAATAATGTCAATCTTTACGAAGATTCCTCCATCGTCCTTTGTACCCTCGCTCCTTTGAATGTGAGGTGATAAGATCGTACGAAGAAGCCCGAGACAACCAGAAGTGCGAAGAAAATGCCACTGCCCATGACACACCGAAATTTGTGATCTTTTAAAGCAAAAATTATTGTCCATAAACCTTGATCAACTGTTCTGTGCACTGCATGGACCGGAGGAGCTATAAACATGGTGGAGGTTGTCTTCTCCGGCAGTCATACTCAAGATTTACGAAACCCTAATGGTTCCATTAGAAATTCTTGTGGGCATGTGGTTTCTGGCAAAAGCTTGTTGCTTTTATGTACAAAAGGCCTTTTCAAAAAAGGGTTTCTCTTTGATTTTCAGATATGATCCTTTTCCACGAAAATTACAACAAAGATGGGTCAAGAACAAGCAGTAAGTCCAGAAATATTGATGGGTTTTGGATTTTTTCGGATGAGTGAGGGGGAGAGGACTTGACAGAAGAGAGTGAGCATACGCAGCCAATTGTATAAGAAGTATGCTTTTGTGTATGCGTGTGCTCATTACTTTTCCGTCAGCTTCTCTCTCTATCCCTATCCCTCGCTGGTTCTTGAGCTTATATATCTTCTGTTACCCACTTCAATTTGTGACGTAATTTCAATACCTTTCTTGTTTAATCTCGTTTTATGCTCTGGAAATGCTTGAAAAACGGATTATTCCTTGATATGTTAGTGTTAAATAGTGAAAAATGAAAATGGGGAACTCGATTAAATAAGCCACCTGCCACTGACACACACACCGCCACTGAGAAACAGACGCGCACACTACATATTTCGCAGCAATCTGTGTTTTTTTTTCTCTTGTTTATACTTTATATGTTTTAAATGCTATTTTGGCGAAGGAAAAAAATCATCTTATTTCATGTTAGAGATGGAAACCTGCGAATTACTTTATTTTCACGGATGTATTCTTGTTTTTTTTATTCATTATTTTTCTAGGAAAATATTGTTATTTTATAATAATTTAAGTTATCCATCCACTACTAAAATGTTTATAATTTATTATTGGGGTGGAGTTCTGGAGCGTGTATTTTGAGGTTGCTTTTCGAGAGGACGAATTGGGTTTGTTAAGGTACACCCGGGTTCTGTTCTTGTTTTAACGGAAAAAACTCAAGTTTTTCTAGGGTAATCTATTGAATTTAATAAACTCCAGGAAAAAAAGACTTTATCTTTTTACAATGTTTTTCCGATCATCCTTATCCGTTCCCAAGCCAAAAGTATACAGTAACCAGCTGAAATCTGAATCTCATGTTTTTCTTTTCATATTCACATTTCTGACATTTCCCCTTTATTTTATACACATGATTCTTTTTTCTTTACTGGAAAAACTTGGGTTTTTAATTTGGAATGATGAACCCACTTTAAGATTCTTGAACCTTGAATCGTAGTGGCTGGAAATTTGATTTAATGAGTTTATTTTATGTGAGTTGCTGTTTTCCTAGAGTTTCAAGTTCTTATTTCTGTTTCAGAATCATAGACAGATAAGGAGGAGAGTTCGTATGTACATGGATTGGTAAGGTATTTTATGCATTCATAAACCTGATAATCTTCTTTTTTTTTTCCTTTGTTGTTTTTGGGTCAATTCTCTTCTCAGTAATTTGACGGCTCGTGATTAATTTTAGTGGATGTGTTGAAAAATCACTCACAAAATCTGGAATATATATCAGGTACTGTTTACTTGTTTAGTCTTCTTCGTGTGATCCATTTAGATGGTGCTGTTTGCTTGTCAAGTGGAAACTTTATTCGGTTGCATTTTATACGTTACTTGTTTAATCTGGTGTTGCTTGATTTTCATTATAATACAGATGCCTCTTGTTCATTCTATCAGATTCGATATTTAATTTCTTAGTGATTGTGGTTAACTAGATGAGTATAGAGTGATAGTTTGTGTAAAGGAAGGATTTGTAGTAGGATTTTGTATTAGAAAGAACGAAGCCTGTGTGGATTGTGGGATGGATATTCACCATCTTTAAATTGTGTAAAACAGCCTTGTGAATTTTATGATTATCAGATTAACCCGAAAAAACTAGGTGATGGTTCTGAAATTTGTTGAGAATTTGCTACGCAGCATTTAACCATCTAAGAACATTAACATAGCTTAATAATGCAGTTTTCTTGTTACAATTGGTCAAAGTTTAAATGTCACATGTTTAAAAGTCGAAATTTTTAAATAACATCAGATCTATTCGAGAAGTAGGTCCTAGGTTCAGTGTCACTCTACGAAAGATAGTCCATATGTTTAGAATGAAATGTCGCTTACCAGATTTTACAAGATGGGGTCTTTCATCACTTAGTGGTTAGCACCAAAGTTTCATCAAAACCTGTGTCAGATGAAATAACTTTTTATTTTTGTCTTATGGAGGGATTACTGGAAAAATAACCATGAAATACCTTTTGAACCCAAAGCGTCAAGTATACTATATAGTATTAGACTCTTGTCATTGTCATATATGTGCATTTTCTACTGACTTCTTATTTTTCCATAAGCGGAAAATAGTTTCAAAGTTGATCAATGGCACCTTGTTGATATGGGATCACACTCATATTTTGAACTGATTCCAGTTCATCATCCTTCAGATCCTTTAAGTGGTTCTATATGTGAAATCAGAAGACATCAAAATCAAGAAACCTTTGGTTACAAATATATCTAGATATATGTGTGTCTGCGCATGAATTCCATGACTGTGAATCATATAGAGAAACAAGAGGGATGAAAATAAATTTGCAGGCAACATGATGATATATGTTGAACATCTTCAAGAGTAAATCATAGCATTTGAATTATAAAGTAACTTCAAGGCTCAAGCAATCAATGTCAAGACTTGTTCATGGTATCAAGTAGTTTCCTTTGATAACAATGAAGAATCTTTTACTTTGTGCATTTGCACCTCAAGAGCTTGTTTCCAACCCTTGAATGTGGATAGTTGGTAGTTGCTTGTCTTTGAAAAGAGAAAAAGATACACGAATTATATATCAAGTACTCAGTTCCTCGAGTAACTTCTGTTCCTATTGGTCTGCCTGTTTTTATCTATTGCCATGTTGAAAGTTCAATGTCGTGCTGATCAGAAATCTTGAATTCTTCTAGTACAATAGGATTGTTATTTTCATTGACAAAGTTGGTGCTAAAAATCCCTCGTGGGTAATGGCATTTTGTTAATGACTATTTTACGATAAAGTGCAGTGATAGAAAGATACAGTGGCAAAAGCGACTTGCATATAATATTATGAACCTGAAAAGGCATAAGATATAGGGAGAAAAATGTTAAGTGGCTGTTGGATGAAAGAAGGGCTCTTTAGGCATGCAAAGATCTTGCAAGATATGTATGATGGAGTTGCAATTACAGTAAGGGTGGTCAGGAACCCCAAAAATGCGTAAAAAAGCCAATATGCATAAACTGTAAACAAATCTATAAGAAAGCTAAATTAAAGAAGCCACACCATGATGGAAAGCTTTAGCCTACTAAATATGGACACTTTTACCTGGAAGAATAATGGTACTGAGTTATAGAGACCAAACCATGAGAATGTACGAGGGTGATTAGTCAAGTTTTGAAATACTTGGACAAGTTTTCATGAACAAAAACAGAAGGCAATAGCTCTTATTATGAGTTCTTAACTAAACATCTCATATGGTGCCTTAAATGGGGATGAAACCCTAACTATAGTCGCAAAGTGGGCGGGCTTAAACCATGACATGTTTGAATGCATACTCTATATTAATCATTAATACTTGAAATTAAACAATAAACTAAGCTAGTTCAGGCGCATTAAATGGTAGTAATTTAATATTGCGTATGACTAATTGATTAGCTGATATAAATTCTGTTTATACCTTTTTGACTTTCCATGTATTATCTCACATTTCCCTTGCTAAACATGGACAATACTTTGAGCTCCAATGATCTTGATTCTTTCTTTTACAGTTATTAATTTGTTAGTGGATCATGGTGAAGGTTAACATCATTTTGCCTCAGTATAAGAATCCTTAAAATCTTGGAGTAGACCAGATCAAATTTTGTGACGGAATCAAAACATGGCAACACCAAGTTAACACCTCCACAAATACCTATCTTGAAGTTCAGTTCCTATACATGATACCTTCGGAATTATCTTTAGAAAAAATAAGAGCTTTTTATACCTGCAATTTGAATGACATTGTATAAAGAATCGTTAAAGTCATTATTGTTAAAAGAAGCCTCTTCAATTATTTTCCTTTCTTCTCTATCAATGCCCTACCCTCATCTGCATTACACCATTGTATTTCATCTAAGTACATCCCAACAGAGGAAATGACTCATTCATTTAGTCGCTTCTTTTTATCACAATCATGCAACAATTGGAGTTTTGATGGCATTGAAAGCTTTCTTGCTAGTAAATTTAACTCGTCAACCATCTTTGAGCTTGGGATATTCTGTTAATAAAAGCATGAACGGTCATTGAAACTTGGTATGAGAGTTTGGATTTGGAAGGGAAAAAAGTTAAATGATGGGAAATTTAAAAACTTTGGTTGTTTGAGAGATTTTAATGGAAAGAAATAAAGGAAAATGTGTTATATATTTAGAAGACAAATTTCCTTTCAAATGTTGATGGAAATGAAAAGAAAACTAAAATTTTCTTTTCTTCGTTGCTTAATCATATTCTTATATGCCACCATATCATTGCGAATTTGTAACGCCCTTACCCGAGTCTCTACTAAACAGACTAATAAGCATGCATAATTAAACTTGATAACAACAATTAAACAACGAAAATCAAATAACTTAATTATCTTACAACCCGAACGAAAACAAAATAATAATATCAGTCTTAAACGTTAATACAACCGTATTGAATTCATAATGTTGCACGAGAATACAATAAACCAAATAAAAATTTCTAGTGGATCACGAAAAACCCAATTGTTCTAGTCACTGCCTTGGCCGTTTGAACCGTCGAACCTAAGATCTGCCCCGTGGAGTGGGGCGTCCAAGATGAAAACAAAGACATGAGCGGCAATCGCCCTATACGAGAATGTACGAGTATACAAACCAATATGACGTATGCGAAATGCAATATTCTTGGATATCAAGGATCAAGTCTAGAATCTCATGCTCAGTCTAGAGAAGCCTGAGTGTGTAGTCTCTGATATGTCATATATATGTTTTGGCTCCCACAATCATCATCAAGACGTAAACCTATAATGTCCAGAGTCATCAGATCCCGTGAGTCCCGTCGGTCACTGTAGCTCTCAATACCCAACCGTCCACAATACGGAATAAGGTTGAACAACCCAAACAAACGAGGTATATCTCGAAAGATATCAGGCCCGACATGATATGTCGTGTTTAATATGTCAAAGCAGTAAAACATGTATCATGCAATAGATAAATATGTTGCATATAAGTGTGTATACTACGTTTAGATATGTCAGTCAGTACATCACGCACGTCACTAAAACAATCTGACAAAAGGTCTACTCGTCTGAACCTCTACAATACCAACATACTGAAATCACTACCATGCCATATTCAGAATTACTAAACATGCTTCAAAGTTCTTCCTAATGATCCTTGATTCACTATTTAAGGCTTCAGTATAAATGCATCCGTTGTCATCCCGATGATGACATCTCGATATCCGTGTCCTAATTTACCGACCCTTCCTCGAGTCGGAACTAGCTCTGAAGCTTTCCGATGCTAAACTGCCCTAGAAACTTACTAAAAACCTATTGCATATGGTTAGAACTCGATAGAGAAGCTGAGGGAAAGCGATGTAGGGAACAAATGAAATCAACTTCTATTTATAGGCTGCATCCGGATTAGTTCAAAAAATCAGAACTCAATCTTATCTGGAACATGTCATAATTACATTTGTGTATTTGGATTTCTTGGGATAAGGTAATCTGAAGTACATTGAGTTATCCATTCTAAATTTGTTGGATCCCAACATGCTGATCATCAATTAATCACCTTCTCAATAATTTTTAATTAATAACTCTTTAATCATGTCTTAATTAATAGTTCATCCAAATGAGAATTTGAGTCATTACCAAATTTGGTTTTTTTTTTTTTACCGAATTAGAATTTCAAGAGATACAATGCGTGCATAAAATGTTTCTAAGGCATGCTAGGGTGACAAGGCATAAAATTGTAACCCGTGTATGTTCTCAACAACTCAACCATTATCCCAAGCTCCAGTGTTTCAATGACCACACCACTACTCCACGAGTCTCTCATAGACAAAGCACATATCATCACCTTCACAAGATTAATTACGATTGTTTGGCAATGGTACCCAATCAATAATAAATACTTCTTGTCATTTTCTCGTTGAAAGCAACAAATTTTCAGTATCCTATCACCCCTCTACTTGACTGTTAATAAGTCAAGAATAGATGTAAAAGATAAATAAGCTCAACATCTCACTATGAAACACATAGCTCATGCTCCTCAACACATGCTTGTTTTTCACTTTTAGTGATTGTGTTACTGTAATGGTATTATGATGTTGAATATTGTCGACCTTACATCGACATGGCTCTAAACATTACTGTGGTATCTAGCGTGTGTAAGCACTCAAGGGATAAAATGACTAAAAGTGCAAAAAAAATTAAGTTCGTGCATTTAAACTTAAATTTGGCCATCTAAAGGACCAAAATTTAATTTAGGCCGACTTACTGGACAAAATGTGTATAACCGAGCGTTTGTCGATTTACCAAAAACTATAGCTGATAGGTGCAACTCAAATCTTTTAAAACATACAACAACTCAAGCACCATGTTTTGATTGTTCTGCCCAACATGGACAATTATGAGAATTCAACAATCTCTGTCCCGATAATTGCACTATTTGCAATATATGAGAATCTAACATGTTACCTTGATTCTGATATCAATTGTTAGAACCAAATGTTTTCTGATTTATCAAAAGTTATAACTGCTAACAAGGGTGAAATTCAAATATTTTAAACCATATATCACACTTCGATTGCTCTACATATTCCGCTTGGACAATTATTGTTTGTAGAGTTGTTATTTTCCCTAAATGTACATGCAATTTGGACAATCAATCATAGACATGTCATGGAATGTTTAGCTTGCATTATTTACAATATACTCTACTTAGATACACAAATATTGACATGCTCATTCCAAACATAGTATCACATTAGTATATCTCCACTCAAAAATTAACTGATACCCTATAGTGAATTGTTTAATTCACCGAAAGCCTACTCCAATTAGTAAACTAGTTATCGTTTTTGTGTCACTGTTGTATAAACATGTAAATTCATAAATGTTATTCGAACCATACATTCAATCAAATACTGTCTACAAACTTTTTGAGAAATCGAGCTTATCATGCTATTTAACTAGTCCGAATAAACTTCAACAGCACTCCACATAATGATCTCCATTTAAAGTATATTTATATGCCAAAAGTATATTATAACATGCTTAACGAGCCAAACATTTGATAATAATTTAGTTCTTGCATTTAATAACCACATTTCTTGTTACTAACAAGTATCAAACACCCAAAAATGAAACATTCATAACCTAAGGGAATGACATAACCATTTTACTATTAAAGTCAATTATGCAAGAAATATAAACGTAAAGCCTTCTTGCCTAAGCTTTGAAACATCCACATGTCTCAAAGGACGTTCAAGCTCCCCAACAAAATGGTTTCTTGGTGTCCTCTTAAGAAGAATATAGAATTTTTGAGTTAAAATCAAAAGAGAAACAAGATTTTAATGAAGAAAAACATGAAACTAATGGAGAGGGATGAAACCCTCACTACTCTCACTTGGTGCCAACCAAAAAGAGTGAGAAAAGCTAATTTATGCTCAAAAGGTTCTAGTTAATGAAGGGAAAGGATCATAGTTTGGCCTACCAAGGAACCACGGTCATAATCGTGGTCGGTTCTATGCTTGTGTATTTTTTATGGAACACAGAGATTGGGTCCATGACACATCAGGCATTTGATATGTTACACCTTACCTTGCTTCATACATCTCCTCGTGGTTGCTTGGTGTATGCCTGTTACACGACACATTTAATTTACCACTCAGCCATGGTCGAGCTTGGGGTCGTATTGCCTCATACTAAAAGAAAGCGTGTTCACACTTTCATTTTTGTGGTTCCGTCTTGCCCATGCATAGGTCCGTAGTCCGTAGACATGTCTGTGTTTGGGTCCGTTCTCAGCACTGGAACGAGAATCACTTCAAAACTTGATCTTTCAATACGAGTGCTAAAATTAGGAATAGTAAGGTTAAAAATCAAGTGAATTTACCTTGGTCATGGAGCGCAAAATTTGAATTTTTTTATTTCCTTTAGATTTGGAGTCAATATTTGGTTTCAAATTTGTGTATTCAGTTCTGCATTGAACACTCTGGGCGTTTAGATGAGGTAAATTTTTGACATCTTGAATTGTTTCTACAAAGACGAAGTAAATATTGAGTAGACATTGATGAATAGGAAAATTGGACAACAATTTTATATGACTGCAGAATGCATCCAATACTAAGAGAAAAGTTGTAGAGGTCAGTCATAGGAACCATAAGACATGGCAGTGAGTCTCGGAGAGTGAAAATCTAACATTTTAGAAAGATTATTGTATCTAATCAATGTTCCAATTTGTAGGTAATGTGTAGTTACACATGAATAAATCAAACAAGGAACAAACTTTGAAAAGAAAATGTTGGGATAAAACCACATTAGATAAGATTATTTGATAATTGCTTGGGCAAGTCCAACATCGACCAATAAATAAATATGCGAAAAGATGGCTTGAAGGAGATAGAAACTAAAATTAAGTTATTAAGTACGAATCTGACATTAATGATGATTGATGACCATAAATTTGTCCTTGTAAGTTTGTGTTATGAAGATTAAAACATAATTATTCTGCTTTGATCATCGATAGAATATGGACTTACAACTTCTTGATTGATATTTACGAATATGTGGAGCTCAACATGCATCGTGTTAACCATTATTTATCTCATTTTGATTCTAATATTCCAAATTTATTATAAAATAGGTTGCTCTAGTATATAGGCAAAGTGTGTATCTAAAGAATGTATGGTTTATTTTTTAAAAAACTAAGAATGTATTACTGATCATAACCATTCTTGTATGTCCAACTTTAAAAAAATGCACAAATTTTCAATCGTGAGTTTCGACTATGATCCATTTTGGACTTTTCTGTGTCGATTTTTATTGTCCGTCGCTAAAAAATCGATGATTTAAATCTGTATAATAGTACGTGTTTAGAATATAAAGGATTGAGAAGGTCACTTTTGAAATTAAATTAATATGTGTGGCCTTTATATTAAGTTCATTTTATGACACTCAATGCGTGGTCTATATGATTATTTTCTGCAAGAGTGATATATAACTTTTGCTTTCTGGTTTTGAGGTATGTTTGTGTGAGAGCTTGTTTAGCGTAGGTTTTTAGCTTGCAATAATGTGAATATTGGTGTTATATTCTTGACACATCTTTGACATATCCTAGCTTTTGTATGTTATAGTCTTGTATTTTGTTAGGAATCAAACGAGAATTTGTTGGAAAAAAATATCATTCACTAGTAAGTTATCACTCACCATTTCATGCTTCATGTTTTGTTAGACTGTATATCATTTTTTTAAGAACGAAATTCATTAATTAATAAATTTAAAATGTATGAACGAAGGATGATGCATAGTTCTAACTTATCTTACGAATGAAATCAAGTTCTTCTAAAATCATTATATAAGAGGCTCGGATGGTTGCTACACAAGCCACTGCATGGTCATTTTCCTAATTCATATCTGTAAAAGGACCAAAAGTTGTTAACCCAGTACCAAATGTCTGATATGGACACATTTTCGCAAAAACTCTATGATCTTTGAACGAAAGGTAGTGTAGCTTGTTTTCGTCAGAGAAGTTTTCGGAGTGACCATAAATTATTTGAAAAATTATATCAGTGGTTTATTATATGACCTGATATTGCATAACCAGAGCCACTGTGACATAATGGATTATGTTTTTTTTCCTTTGCCCACGCGGCGTTGTAATTTCTTGATTTGTGAGGTTTGACAGATGGTGAAGGGTATGGAGTTTGAACATGATTGGTTGGAGTTGTGCGTTAGTGCTCCTTTGCAGAAAGATGCTGAAGAGGTGGAAGCAATCGACAAATGAGTTGAAGTCGGAAAAGTTTTAAAGAGGCATCCTCCAATGACCCGATTCACAAGTAAACCCGCCCCGTCCCTAACAAGGAATACATTCAGTTATCATGAAGTCAGGTGTGTTCTTCCGCAAAGTATCCTTCAAGGAATGGATTATGAGATTGGAACCTATTTCCAGTTTCCATGTATCTTGGGATTGATTCATTGCATCATAAGATACCTCTCTATTGCCCGTTTTATTTTCTTTCGTTTTCTCCTCTCTTTTGCTTCCATGACTGATGATGTTCATCTTTGTATCATTTTCATGGCTTCATGACACGGTTTTGAAGGCCGTATAATCTTTGTACCCCAATTGTGTATCATATACACTCTATTTAATATGTATGTATCCATTACTAAATATATAATTAAGGCCGTATAGTCTTTGTATACCCCAATTGTGTATTATATACACTCTATTTTACGAGAAATATTTAACAATGATACATCTTTTTCTTCATTTGTTTTGGAAATAAAACTCATCTCCATCCGTCTTTAAAACACAAAAATATATATAAATAATTTGTCGAGATTTTTTAAAAATATAAATAAATAAA